>NC_139145.1:90088940-90688940 GCF_964270905.1 Leucopleurus acutus
AAATATAATTACTACAGATGTAATAAAACTAAGTTGATTCACTGCTTATTATTTTATAATATTTTCCCTTCAACTAGATAGGTATTAGAGTACTGTGTAAGATCACAGATCTAGTTAGCATTGCATTTGGTAACTCAAAGTGTTTTATTCTTCCTTTCCTTCATTTTCTGAATTCTGCACATAAAGCTATTCATAAACCATAGGAATCAACTCACTCCAGAAAAATGACATTAATGACCTAGGAAGAAATTCACTATCAGTTTTGCGAATTATAAGAGCCCTTTAATGAGGTGAGAAATTAAGATGACATGTACGGTTGACTTCCTATTAGGTTTTCTTCAGTAAAATATAAGACTGCTAGAAACTAAGTCATATGTGGTTCATGATAACAGAGAGGGCAGCAAGTGAGTTAATTAAATGTGTAGAGTAACTTTCCTTTCTTCAGAATGAAATCTATATAAAGAAATATAAGAAATAATTTCATTAAATATTTTTTACATTGCTCTTAAAATGATAAATTTATTTAAAATGTATTTTTTAAACTATCACAGGTGAAATGCCTCATAATAATTTAGGAAAAAGAAAAAACTTTCATTGTTAGTAGTTGTCAGTTTTCTTTCTCAACATATATAATAGAAAAGGAAACAAAGATAAATGCTACATCACATGTTTTGTGGAAACAAATATTCATAAATATAAAATATCTTTATGGACTGAATCCAAATAAATAGATAAATACTAGCCATCTAGTACATAGAAAAAAGTTCAACTCATAAAAATAAATTTCTAATTCTGTTATAATATGATTATTAGAGTATTTAGAGTTTGGCTGAAATTTGAGTTTAGTTAATTGACTATTTTTTCACATCTTTATTGGAGTATAATTGTTTTACAGTAATATGTTAGTTTCTGCTTTATAACAAAGTGAATCAGCTATACATATACATATATCCCCATATCTCCTCCCTCTTGTGTCTTAGTTAATTGACTTTTTTAAGTTTACTTATGGAAATAGATTTAATAGCAGTTTATCATTCTTCTTTTATGAATATATGCCAACTGGCAATTTATTTCTTACCAGTTGGCGAGTTTTGATGTTCACACTGATATTTGGAAGCAGTCGTGGTGTGGTATTTATTTATGGGCATTTGTATAAGAGGGCAGGGGGTGATGGAGGGGTCAAGTGCATTATGTGCCACTTTTGGATTTAGTTAAACAGATATGAAGTACAGAAATTTAAGATACACATCCTATCAGTACTCTCTCTGCATGCCTAATGAATTGGGATATTCATTTGCATTAGCCTCATAGCACAAAAATACCTTGGGAAACAAAGGCTCCGTATAACTTTCCGAAAATCACCAATATTTTAAGACAGTAAATATTAATTTTATATCATAATGTGAATTTTTCTTCTGGAAGAGTGTGATCAAGAATTCTAGTGGTTCTTTTAAACATACTATTGCTTTTCTCTTTTAAGTTATGACTAAAAGAATTTTAAAATAAATGTCAAGATTTTGTTGTGTTTATCGTGAAGGTTTAAAGTTTATAGATGTATATTTATACACCACATAATTACAGATACCCTCCTACAGCTAATCATGCATGCATATCCATTACACTCAAAGCTTCCATTCCTTAATCAAGCATTCTGTGATTACGCAAATTTGGAAGATAATGAGGTGCACCCTATAACAGGCAGCAAATCAGCCTTGTTAAATAAGTCCTGAAAAATGAGAAAATTGACTCTTGGTCTTGAAAATCTTAGGGAACTTTCATAATTAGTGAATTAGTCACATAGAGGAAAGTATCACTTTTTCATATATTGTATTAGTTTTCTCTTTGCATTTATTTGGTTGTTTCCTTTCCTCATTGTCAGTGATTAAGTATTCCCCAAATTTCTGGTCACATCCAGCAATCAGAAAAATGATGAAAAAGATAAAAGAGGACTTAAATCAAAAAACACACTTGTCATGACCATTGCCTATTGCTAGTTCAGAATTTGTTTTAAAGATTTATTTTGCATGGGTCATTTGCCTAATGAAAGTTGTGATACTTTTAAGAATCAATGTAGAATTTTAGGTTTTGGTACTTTCTCAGCCAGGATATATTTGGCAGCAGAATAAGTAACTGCATTTTTCATACTTTGCTCTTTCTTGTGCTGTGTTGATCCCTTCCACATAACTTTGCTTTAATCATTGCAATGGACCACACAATGGTCTTATGCAAGTCGAAGCACATTTTTATTGAAAGTTTTCATTTTTTCCCCCCTTTTTGGAAAGGAACTTATGACTTAGGAGGAGTTGGAACAAAATGCTAATGTGTTGTATTATCCAGCTATTTCTGTTAATAGGTCTTTGTTAAGGGTGGATTAGTTAAATACTTCATCTTAAAAAACCAGGAATGCATCATAAACATTATTTTCTGTAAAATATAAGAAGAGTGATTACAGATTATTTAAGGAGGCCAGTAGATGTTCAACAATTCAGTGCGATTTAGAATTAGTAAGAGACCTCCCCATCCTAGGATATTTTGTCTAGCTGTATGTAATGGAAATTGAAATGTTAATCACTCTTTCAATTAGCATATGAGTAGATAGACCCAATGATCAAACTATGCTTACAATTCCTAATAGTTGTGTGTAAAATTGTAAGACATTTGACTTCATTACATGTATATTTAAAACAAACAAAAACAGCACTCTCATTCTTCTTCAAAATAATATTAAATGAGATAGTGACCTTGCTCTTAAAAGGGGTGGGGGGGCAGCGCTGCAGCGGTCCCTGAGATCAGTGTTTCAGAAGATAAAATCAGATTGTCTCAAAAGTCTGTTTCAGTGGCTTAAATATGATTATTGCAAAAAGCTAATATTAGAAGAAACTGTGTGTGTATGTGTGTGTGTTTGTGTGTGTTTTAATGTGACAGGCATATTCATTTTAGGTGGAATAGAAAGTCAAAAGTATAAGATCAATATTCAAGTGCTAATAGTTGTGGGTTTTATTTGTTAAGTTTCCTTCTTTCAAATATATTACATCTTGTTGATTGTTTGCATCAGATACCTGTATCTGAAGAACCTCATAGTGTTAAAATTCTCACTTTCTTTCCTTTCAAAAGTCTCTGTATCTCTTTGTCATTTGAAAGTTTATGTCTTATAGTCTTTTTGATAACTACTACAATGTTCCATTACATATTATCATGTGATTATATTTGAAAACTTTTAATCAATATATTTTTATTTTTCCAAATGTTTCTTGCCTTTGAACAAATATTTCCCTCCCCTTGGGGAAGTAGTGGATAGAACCTAGAGTAAAAAAGTCAATTAATGAAGTGATGTGTTAGCTTATAGTAGGTACTTTGATTTGAAATCAAACAGTTTTGAGATGAACACTTCATATAGACATAGATACATTACATTTCCAAAGGCTCAATTGGAATACTCAGCCAGGCTTTACAATGCTAGAGCATAGATCATTGGGGAATAGATCTAATGAAAGTAAACTGTAGAGTAGGGAATGGTACAGGTTAAGCCTGGGACATGAGGGTCATGACAACATAAATTCTAGATATGTTGAGAGGAAATTCAATGTCTGATGGCTTGTTCTCTGCCTGCCATTTAGAGACCCAACAAGAGACCATCTTTCATGAAAATGGAGAAGCCACAGGTTAAATCTGGCTTTTTAATAAATATATACTCAAAACAGTCTAAGTTTGTAAGCATAAATGAGTCCATATCTACTAGTAAAGATTATTATAAAATGGCAAAATTTAATAGTTTATTATACAGATATTTATTGAGCCTCTACAATGTTATTAGAAACAAAATAATGTCCCTGCTCTCACAGAACTTACTTCTAGAGATAAAGAAGGGCTAAGATTAAGAATTTTCAGATATCAGCAGAATTAGGTGCTTCTCACCTAAGATGAATTTGTATATAGAAAATAATGTTATAACATTGTTATGAACAAATGATAACATTGTTATAATGTTATATAAATAATGTTATAACATGTTATAATATTATAACATTATAATAATGTTATAATAATGAAAATAATGTTACATTTCTGTACATCTGAGTAGTGAATATACATTTAGAATGTAAAATTAGAATTCTTAGACAGAGTTCAGCTCTTTTAATCCTTTACAAAACTTTTTAACTTTAGAGACAAACTAAGGGGCAAAAGCAGAAACAATTATATTTTTAAAAGAATCACTACTACGTGTTACTTGTCAGAATCAACATTTTTTTTTCATTAACAACAGTGATTTTCACATGATCCCAGGTTGTTTCTGCATTCATTGTCTGAAGGTATCAAGAGAAACCATATTCTGTTGAAACTTAAGAAAGCATCACTATGTATGACATAGAAAAAGAGAAGACTCTATATAGATAGATGATAGATACAAAGATGGATGGACAAACAGACACATTTTTTTCTTAACGTCCCATCAACAATAAATTCAGCATTTATCTATTTAATTGGTAATAACTCTAACAGTTCCTGGCACCTTATAGATGCTCATTTTATGTTTTAAATGTATAAAGCTATTCATCAGCAATTATTAGATGTACTTTAGTATTGCTAGGTTTATAATACTTATTCAGTGATTATTGTATATATATGTTTTCATTTTAGCTGCATATTCCCTGAGGAATTTTAACTAAAGTTAAGCAAATTACCGTTGCTCTACAGAAAAGGTGAAAGGCTTGTTGGTCAGTAGCACTATACACATGGGTCCTAGAGTTGAGTCCCTGTTCTATTAAAAAAAAAAAAAATGAGCTAGTTAGACTACACAGAAATCCAGAAATGGAAGAGAGACACTCTGAGAAAGTGGGGGGAAAACCAAAGACACACTTTCCTTTATTTTGCAATTTTGCCCCGGGTTTGCTTTGTTTTCCAGTTATGATTTATTACTATGGGAGATCCCTGAGCACTTACATGATTTCACATTATCATCTTTCTGCTTTCTGGAAAGATTTAAGTACAATTTGAACAGCTGACATTGACACAAAGCTTTATTTAGCATGGAAGTGCTCCAGGAATTTCAGTTCATACTTGGGAGACTACTTGTCACCTAATGATATTGTACATGACAGTTCTGAGAAGAAATTTACAATATTTAGCCATCTGTAAATATGTATAAAACATCAGAGGGAGTGAAGACATACAACAATGCTTTATTTGCCCTTTTTTTCCTTAGACTAAGTGTAAGAAGTTTGTCTTCCTTGTCTCTACCACACAGGAGACCACTGCTGCTAAAGGCCAACACAGTCACCTACACAGTGTTCATCAGTGATTTAGCATTTGTCAACTGAAGCCAAGGCAGGAAATGCTTGTTCCAAATAGCAGTAATTTCTGTCTTACCCACCTCCAAGAAGAATATTTGGAGTAAATGCAGGCTTTTATTTTTATCAGAAAAATGACCTCACCATAAAAAACAGTGACTTGAGCAACTTAGTCCTAAATTGTAGGAAGGGTTGGGAGAGAATTTTCCAAGGGAAGTTTTTTGTTTTTCTCATTAATAAGTGATTGTATATGAAGAGAAGATAGGAAACAGGGCTGATAACTAGTAAAAGAGCTAGGTAAGCCATTACTCACTTAACTTCCAGTTAGTATAATATGTAGAACTATAAAATAAAACCTATTTTATGACTTTAAAATACCACTAAAGAAAATCAGGAAAAGCATGCCATCAGATTTATTTATAATTTTGTGAATAGCTTTGCATGGCCCATCTTTAGGTTTGTGAAAACATCACTTGCATTATTATTATTTATAATGCAAATTTTTTTAAGGAGTCTAACTCTGAAAAGACCTTGACTACACTGTGGTGAAATAAAACAATTCAAAGAGATACTATGCTTTACAATATGCACAGGTTATAACATGTTTACAGAGATATTGAAGGCAAATATACAACAATTTCATAAATATACCCAAGTAAAGAAGGAAATATACTTGGATAAAAAAAAATCATACAAAGTCAGAATAAGAATAAACATTTGTTTTGCCCTATCAGCTTCAATAAGAAATCAAAGTGATTTCGAGACAAGCTGGTTGGGCAACAAATTATTTTTAATGAATTGAAAACTTAAATATTTGATTTTTGACATTTATAATGTCATTTAATATTGGCAGGCTAAAGAAGAAAAATCATATGATTATATTAATTGACAGAAAAAAGCATTTGACAAATCACCCATTCTAATCCATTACAACACCAGCTAACATCATATGTAGTGGTGAATATCATTCCTCTAGGATTGGGAGCAAGGCTTTTTCAAAATAGCACTGGAAATTCTAGCCACTGCAACAAGTCAAGGAAAATAAATAAAAGCATGTATAATGGAAAAGAAAAAATAAAACTGTCTCTATTTGCAGGTGACATGATTGCATAAGTAGAATAGCCCAAGGAATCTAAAGAAACACTTGGAGAATTAAAAAGTGAGCATATTAATATTGCATGATATACGACTATAATGAGGGGTCTGACTTTATTTTTGATGTTTGACTGCAGCATCTTTTAAGTCTCATCCCTCCTTTTTCTCTGTGAGCCACATCTGTATAAGCTGATGAGAAAGCCAAGGTGGATTTTCCTTTGGTGCCTGTGGGGAATTCTAACCATGCAAGTCCCTTCCAGTGTTCAGCAATGCTTACCCTGACCCCATCCCCTAATCACAATATAAATGCAGGCCAGTCTTCTTTCCTTGCTCTCTCAAGCCATTTTGGACCTACTTGAGATGCCTGGCCTGATCCCCCAGAGTCTTCAGTGATAATAAACCTTTTCATACCCTCTTGGTGTATATTTGATATTGTCAGTCTCAGCAACTGACCCAGACTTTATGTGGGGTTCATCCACTTCAGCAGATGATCATAAAAAGACCAAACATTTTAAAAAATCAATTGCATTTATTATACTAACAGTGAACATTCCAAAACTAAAATTAAAAGCACAAAACCATTCACAACTATGTCAAAGAAAATGAAATACTTAAATATACATTTAACAAATCATGTATAGGAAATGTATGTTGAAAATTAGGATAGACCTAAATACATAGAGAGGTATACCATGTTCATGGAGTAGAAGACTCAAGATAGCAAATATGTCATTCAGATCTATAGATTTAATGCAATTGATATCAAAATTCCTACAAAGTGTTTTATAAATCCAGACAAAATTGTTTTCAAATGTACATGAAAATGTAAAGAAACTAGAATAGCTAAGACACTTGACAAAGAATGAAGTGGAATAATCATTCTACTGAATATTAAGTTTTACTATGTAGCTACAGTAATTAAGAGAGTTGCTATTAGTAAAGTAATAAACACATAGAACAATGGAATCAGATATATAACCATACAACTGTGCCCAACTGATTCTTGACAAGGTACAAAAGAATTCAGTAGAGGAAAGATAACTTATTCAATAGATAGTGCTGGAGAAATTGGTTATCCATAGATAACCAATTTCTCCAGCACTATCTATTGAATAAGTTATCTTTTTTATTAAAAAAAATAGGTAAAAAAACCCTTAAACCTAAACTTCATACATTATTAAAAATAAACTTCATACATTATTAAATAATAAACTTCATACATTATTAAAATAATTAACTCAAAATGGGATACAGATATAAATGTAAAACATAAAGCTATACAACTTAAAAACAAAAAAGGGAGAACATATCAGGGGACCATGGCTAGGGACAGTTCATAGTCTTGGCATGAAAGCACAATCTATAAAAGACAAATATATATTAGTTGCATCTCATCAAAATTAAAAACATTTCCTCTGGAAAGGCCCATGTGAACGTCCTACAGCTTAAGAGAAAAATCAAACAAAAAGCAACAAAAAAAGACGAATAGCTTGATTAAAAATGAACAAAAGACTTGAACAGACAATTCTCCAAAGAAGACATACAAAATGGCCAACAGGTCATTGTGAAAGAAATAAAAAGCTGCTCAACATCATTAATTATCATGAAATGCAAATCAAAACTACATTGAGATATCACCTCACACCTGTTAGGATGGCTGTTATCAAAAAACCAAAGCAGGGCTTCCCTGGTGGCGCAGTGGTTGAGAGTCCGCCTGCCAATGCAGGGGACGTGGGTTCGTGCCCCGGTCCAGGAAGACCCCACATGCCACGGAGCAGCTAGGCCCGTGAGCCATGGCCGCTGAGCCTGCGCATCCGGAGACTGTGCTCCGCAACGGGAGAGGCCACAACAGTGAGAGGCCCACGTACCGCAAAAAAAAAAAAAAAAAAAAAAAAAAAACAAAGCAAACAAGTGTTGGCAAGGATATGGAGAAAGGGGAACCTTTGAACATTGTTTATGGGAACGTAAAATGGCTTAGCAGCTATGGAAAACAGTATGGAACTTCTTCAAAAATTAAAATAGAACCTCTATATGATCCAACAATCCCATGTCTGGGCATATACACCCAAAGGAATTGAAATGAGGATCTCAAAAAAAAATCTTCATTGCATCATTATTCACAATGGCCAAGATATGGCAACTACCTAAGTGTCCATTGCAAGATGAATGGATGAAGAAAATGGTATATACATATGATGGAGTATTATTCAGCTTTAAAAAGGAAGGAAATTCTGCCATTTTCAACAACATAGATGAATCTAAAGAGATTATACTAAATAAAAGAAGCTAGTCACAGAAGGGCAAATAGTACATTATCGCTATAATTAAACTCATAGAAGCAAAGAATACAACAATGGTTGTGAGGTGTTGGGAGTAGGGAAAATGGAGAGTTGTTGTTCCATGGATATAACGTTTTATTTATGCAAAATGACTAAGTTTTAGAGATCTGCTATACAATGTAATGCCTATAGTTAACAGTACAGTATTGCACACTTCAAAATTTGTTAGGAGGGTGGAGCTCATGTTAAATGTTCTTACCATACACACAAAACAACCAGAACCAAAATAAAGGGACCTGAGGAAACTTTGAGAGGTGTTGGCTGTGTGTATTACATTGATTTTGGTGATAGCATCATGAGTGTTTGTACTTGTCCAAACTCATTAAATTTTACACATTAAATATATTTAGTTCTTTGTAAACAACTATACCTCAGTAGAACTGCTTTAAAAAACCAATGTGAGGAAGAAGAAAAGATAAAGTACATTCTGGGGAAAAATATTTATGAACTACATATCTGCCATAGGATTAGTATTTATAATACACAAAGAACTCTAAAAATTCAACAGTGAAAAATAAACAAAAACTCAATTTAGAAATAGACAAAACACATGAACAGACATTTCACTGAAGAAGATATTTAGCATCAGTAGCCACCAGGAAAAGGAAAATTAAAACTATAATGAGATATCACTACATACTTCCAAGAATAAATTTAAAAAAACAGTGATAAAAACAAATACTCGTGAGAACATGGAAAAATTGTATCATTCATACATTGCTTGTGGGAATGCAAATGGTATAGCCAATCTACAAAATAGTTTGTCACTTTTTTCCAAAACTAGATATGCAGCTGCTATACTACACAACAATTGCCCTCTTCGGTATTCATCCTAGAGAAATAAAATTTTTGTTCACAACAAATCTCATACACAGGTGTTCATAGCAATTTCATTTGTAACAGCCAAGAAACTGTAATATTCCTAGATTTTCTTCAATAGGTGAATGGTTAATCAAACTGTGTATTTGTATGTATATGTACATAAACCACTTAATACAACTCAGCAATAAAAAGGAATAAACTAGATATATGTAACAACTTGAATGAATCTCTAGGGAATTATGCTGAGTGAAAAGTACAGAACTCAAAAGATATATATAAAATGTGTGATTCCACTTATATAACATTTTTGAAAGGAAAACTTTTAGAAGTGGAGGACAACTTAGTGGTCTCCAGTGGGTAGGAACAAGCAGGAGGAACATGGGGGTGATTAAAGAAGGGCAGTAGAAGGGATCCTTGTGATATTGAAACTGTTTAATGTCTTGCCTGTATAATTTTAGTGTAGAAATAAATACACATACACAAATGAGAAGAAGTAAAACTGGGGGAATCAGAATAAGACTGGTGGACTGTACCAAAGTAAATATCCTGGTTTTAATACTATACTATAGTTTTGCAAAATATTACCATTGGGGGGAACTGGATAAATTATACATGGGTTCTCTGTTTCTTATAACTGCACGTGAATTTAAAATTATGTCAGTATGAATTTTAACTTTAAAAAAACATAAAAGTACATCTGAAAACCAAAAAAAAATTAAAATGCGTTTAGTTGTCTTAAAAATCTGTTGATTCAGTATATATAACAAATGTTTCCCTATCTCTCATATATGCTTCAGAATATTATTTGTTAAACCATATGTTCTTCAACTATAATTCAATTTTTCCGTAAGAAGTACAAATCATAATGTCTTCAGTAGAAGTAATGTTTTTCATTACACTTGCTCTTGCATACATTGGATTTAGTGAAAAATATATGCAATTAAGAGCTATGAAATCTGGAAATATAAAAACTAACAATTTCTAAGGGAAAAATAAAAAATAAAATAAGTCCTTTTTAAAAAAAAAAAAAAACTCCTTTTGGTCACTTTTCAGGTTTTCCAAAACTTATACATATTTTTTGTAACTCCATTTATGAAGAATATAAGCCAATTAATTTGCAAAATGTTACTAATTTGTTTTTTTAATGATGGTTTCTTATGATCTGATTCAGATTATACAGTTTTTGAAGAATATCACAGTCATGATTTCGCCTTCTCAGTGTATTTTATTCAGGAGGCCTATGGTGTTGTTTTGACTCAACACTGATAACGTTGTCTTTGATCACTAGATTCTCCATGATATAATTGTAATATATCCTCTTATACATAATAAGTGATTTGCGTAAAGACAGTTTTATACAATATAGATATCTATATTTCACCCCATCCACACTCCATCAGTGATAATTTAATGTCATCCTTAGAAGAGATTTTCCTTCTTTTACTGATCTATATCAGAAAAGAAAATTGTTCCTATCATTATAGAACTTAAATATACATTTGTGTGTGTGTGTGTGTGTGTGTGTGTGTGTATATATATATATATATATATATATATGTATATGTATATATAATATTTAAAGTTCCAAGTAGAAACTTTTTTGGTCTGTGTAAATAATTCCGATTTTTATTGCACAGTGATCCGATATTTTTGTGTGAAATTTCTTCTTTATAGAATTTATTGATTTTTCTGTCAGTTAATAAAGGATCAATTGTGAATGTTTTAGTGTATTGGAAAGAGGATTTATTTTCTTTTATTAGGATGTAAAGTTTAATATGTATTCATATGATCCACCTAATTTTTTACACAACCAAAAGTAATATGTTGTGTTTGAAGTCATGTTAGTTGTTCCCTTTGGACAAGGGGAAGTAGGTTGTATTGGAGGGGGTATACGGTGAATGCTGGTTTGCTAATGCACTATTTCTTGTCCTAGGACATTATCCAGTAAATTTCCATTTGTGCTAACCTATTTGCTTTTTACAATTCTGACCTGAGCATTCTCTAAATTTTCTAAAACTTA
The DNA here is from genome assembly GCF_964270905.1 of Leucopleurus acutus. Lineage (NCBI taxonomy): Eukaryota > Metazoa > Chordata > Mammalia > Artiodactyla > Delphinidae > Leucopleurus > Leucopleurus acutus. The sequence goes on from NC_139145.1 coordinate 90,100,505, forward strand.
CTTAAAAAATAATAAGGAATTATATAAAGTTTTTTGATGTGGGCTCTGGGAAAAAAAAGAGCAACTTTCCTTTAGAATGCACAAGACTGATGTCTGAAGCATAATAGGGCCATGCAAGTTTTTTAGTGTTTGTGTAAAATGTCTGGAAATATATGTAAATATTAGTGTTAAAATTAATTGGAAGTTAATGAAATATTCATCAGGCAACTATATTTTTACTAAGCTTTAAGGCAGCTGGGGTAATTTGCGAAGGGATATGAGAATGAATATGACATTACTTCAAAGTATATACACAGTTTAGTGGAGAAAACAGGAAAGAGAAAAAATTCACTACATCTCTGTGTGGTAAATTTTACTTTGTATGAGCGTACTGTTCAAGTTGTTATGACAACCAGCAAAGGAGGCTGACAGGAAATGCTCAGAAAAAGTTAAAGGAGAGAGCTCAGGGATGAGAATCACAGGAAAAGTGATGAACTAAAATAATACGGAAGGTCATTGGTTATTTTTAGGAAGAACATTTGCAGTGGCTGTTGGGGAAGAAAAAAATACTAAGTTAAGATGGAACATATGCTTTTGGTGGGTTTGAACAGAAGAAAGAAATAAGCTGTATTTATAAATTTGTTAAGTATCATAGGAAAGTGAGCTAGTTTGTGGCTTGCGGTGGAGATCCCAGCAGAAAAGAATAAGTTGAAGAAAATTTTTTAAAAGTTTGAATACTTGGACTGCACTATTTCTGGAAAGATTGGATCAAGATTACAGGAAGAATATCTTTTCTTCCAGCATACCAAATGCAGTGAAAAATAGATGCAATTAAATTTAAGAGACTTGAATTAAAATGTATTCTCTGGTATTCTTAATTTTGCTTTTACCTCTGAATTTCTGAACACAATTATTTGTCACTCCCTTTTCAAATTCCACATGGACCTACCTTAAAAATCCTTTCTTTTCTGTTTTTTTTGTTTTGTTTTGTTTTTTTTACCATTGACTTCTCTATTTCTGCATCAGAAAACTTTTAACTACCATGCATGCCTCCTGGGCTGTGAAAGATCCAAGATCAAATCATGAAAGAAGATGGCTGAAGTAGATTGGAGAGGAGACCATTACTATAAAATCAGGCTCACGTAACGATCAAGACATTAATCAGGCTCACGTAACAATCAAGACATTATCTCAAATGGTGCCAGAAGTTAGAATCAGAAGGAAAATTGTAAACCAGGTGTTAATAAATATGAATGTATCACCTAAAGGTTATAATCAAAAGTCGGGGTTTGAATAGTGTTATCGAGTTATATGAAATTGAGTGGAGGAAGATTTGTTTGTTTGTTTGCTAGGAGAGAGTGGAAGTTTAATAATCTGGATAGGCAGTGGGAACGTGGACCTACAGTCTGACTGATGGGGTTGCATGAGAGAAAGAAGAACCTCTTTTTCAGAGAGCTGTAAGAGATACTCTGTTTGTTTGGGGTGGGGATAGCTTTCTGTTAGTGCAAAGAGGGCATGAAAAATAGGGGTGCCCTCACAGTTCTCAATATTTTACCCATAAAACCATTTTTCCAAAACTGGCAGAGATTCTAACAGGCAGGCCAACACTTGTCTTCAACCTCCAGAGCAGATGGAAGCTATCAAAGGTTTCAGAAAGAATCAGGGTGTGGAATCTATGGGAAAAGATTTTCTCTTTGTATTTCCTATCCCAACATTCATCTACAAGGGCATTCTTCTGTATCACTGTACAATCCTGGCCTGTACACTCTGTGACTAGAGGAAAAATTTATTCTTATGAAGGAGAAGAGTATGGTAGAAAGGGAAGAGACAAGAATTCAGACCTTCTTTCCTAGACTATTCTGAGCAAACAGAGTTACAGAAACTTAAAAACAGAATAGAAGATCGTAATGAAACGTTTTAAAATAGGAACTGCTGGAGAAGCAAAGAGAACCTGGCTTATTAAATCCCTGCCTTCCTTTATACTTAGTCCCTTCTCAGAGGCCCCAGTCAAAGCCAGTTGCCTTCGCAGGAGACAATTAGACTCCCTTGCCATGCAGGCTCAAATATGTGTTTTAACATATGGCAGTTTAGATGCAGTTGCTTGTCTCCTTAAATGTCTTTCTAAGACTATTTACTGTATTTATGGCCAGTTTTAATGTGCTGCCATGTTTTCGGTATTGGCTGCCTGATATTATTTTAATACTGGCATATCTCTTGCAAGGAAGCAACCTGATTCATTATTATTAAGTTATCTTTTTTGAAAGTAAGTTCTGCCTGGCTCAAAGATTATGTAGAAGAAGAATGTCCTTTCACAATCATGGTTGCCTCCTTGACGTTTCTCCTGTTTTCTTTGTAGAGCTTTTCTTCTAAGGTTTTATTACAGCCAGGGTGACAAGTGTTTTGTTGTTGTTGAAGTAAGTTGGCATGTGCTAAATTGCCTCTGACAGAAGAAGAACTCAATTAAAACTGACATTGTCTGTCTAGTGTTTCACTAAAAGCACGCTAGGTTGTAATATGTTTTAATGTTTAGACTTCAGTTCTGCAGTGAACGTTAAATCGACAACTCTGCCTTGCATACCAATTCAGGGAATTAGCACAGAGCTTGGAAACTTGAAAATAAGGTGTGACCCTGCTGAAGATAATTCTGGCTTCCAGGCTTTCATGGAGGATATATTAATTCATTAAATTATTCAAGCATGCTGCATACAAATGCTGACAGGCATTCAAAGGTTTGTTGTCTCCTATTAATCACTTTATCATTCATATCATTCTTTCACTAGAGGCATTAGAATACATTTGATTAATATCTTATTTCTGTTGTTCTTATGAGCAATGTTCATTGGGTCTGCTCTAGAGAACTTTGTCTCCTTTTAAGTAAATGGGAATAAAACAATAGATAATTACCAAATCTTGGTGTTGTTTTCTGTGATTGCACAGTGTCTCCTGACAACCATGGCTATCACACCTACTTCAGCCTGTGGCTTGGATGGATGATGGTGATACATGTGTGGTGTCTTATCTTAACCTGACAAGAGATGAAGACTTGCTGAAGATCACTTGACTGAAGGGAAATCTTAGTACCTCTGAGTATTCCCTGGCTACTTCATTGTTCTTTGATTTGGTATCCTTTCGCAGGGATCCTATCCATTTGGTCTGAATGTCAGATCAAGAGCAACTCTTTCCTTCATCCATTCTACTAAACATAAAGAGAGATGAGGGAAATTTTAGAAGTCTCTTAAAGCTCCAAATATTGAGCTCACTATTGCATATACTCCTTTCTCTAATCTAAACCATTAGGCAATTCTTGATGATTTATACGCCAAATACTTTGCTTCAGTTTTTGAAGCATAAATTATTCTAGAATAGGTTTTGAGTTGATTTAGGAAAAACCCAAATTTGGATGTGTTTCATGTACAAATCTTATAAAACCAGGTTTTTGAACATTATTATTAGTGAATGTTTTAAAGAGAAAAATAATATTTACTGTAAAAAAGAAGGTAAGGGGGGCTTCCCTGGTGGCACAGTGGTTGGTAGTCCACCTGCCGATGCAGGGGACACGGATTCGTGCCCCGGTCCGGGAAGATCCCACATGCCGCGGAGCGGCTGGGCCCCTGAGCCATGGCCGCTGAGCCTGCGCGTCCGGAGCCTGTGCTCCGCAACGGGAGAGGCCACAACAGTGAGAGGCCCACGTACCGCAAAAAAAAAAAAAAAAAAAGGTAAGCAAACTAAGCCTGAAGAATAATAGAAACAGTAAACACAGAAGCATGCTTCTTGTTCAAAAATATCTATTTTTCAGTTGCTGATTTTTTTGTAGTCCCTAGATTCAGCACCTATTTTTTTAATATAGGTAGTTGCCCCTGACATTTGGGGTCCTGCCTTCTCTCAACTGCCTTGCCCTGCATTCCCTGGGCTGAGCAGCTCACCACAGGAAGCTCCACAGAACATGCTGCTTAGAGCTAACTCCTCAGCATCCATATGGCTTGATCAAGGTCCTTTACAAGCTTGATTGCATGCACTTTGTACCTAGTATTTATTGACCCTGCTGCTTTCCTTCTGTTCACTGCATCGTCCTTATTCATCGTTCATTTTCTCCTTCCTCAAATTAATAAATAATCAACCAATTGGGCAGAAGATTGCCCCACAGAAGTCAGTGCCATCTCACTTATCCCGATTTCAGTTTTCTGGCCATCTTAATTCTATAAAATTTAGATATGAACAACCCCATATGTGTGAAGAAAAAAAGCCATTGAATGAGAACTTATATTTACAAGTGAGGGCAAGTCAGCAAAGTATTATAAGAGAAAGATGTAAAGATAGTCTCCCAGAAGTATTTCTGCTTTGTGCAAATTGCCTCATTTTTAGCACCCTTCTTCACACTCTTTTGTGTGTATTAGAAGGGAGATGGGGAGAAACAGGAAGGAAAATGGCATTTGGGGAGAGAACATAGCAAAATGGAAAGTTCAGAGGTTTTAAGTGCAGAAAGACAAAGTTTCAAATATTGGCTTTGACACTTATGATATTGGGCAAGTTATTTAAACTTGAGTTTCATTCCCTTCATCTGTTAAATAGAGAAATATCCCTTGCTTTGTTTGTTTAAACTTTTTGTGATTTCATCTGAAGCTTCTGACCCTAAATCTAACCTAGATGATTGCAATTTTTATTTCTTTTTCTTTAATTTTATTAGTCCAGGTTCTCCTGTCTTAAGGAGAATATTTCTCTTTGTTTGTTCTGCACCTAGAAGGTGGGAAGAATCCAATAAACATGTGTCATGTGAATCTATGAGTGAATAAGTAATCCATGGTATTCCTTCAGAGAAATACTGAACTTGTGTTAAGATACTTTCATAAGTCTTAATTTTTAATAAGGCTAGTAATGTAGTTTCCCAAAATTCAGCAAAAATTGGAAAATTAAATTAGAATTGGGCTTGAAGATGGCTAGTTAGGTACATAAACAATAGTAAAACTTACAGCTCACAGGTTGAAGATAGAGAAAAGCTGAAAAACATTTGAGTGTGACCTGTTCTACAGCTCTCCAAGCCATATTGATTCCATTCGCTATTATATTACAGAATAGATTGGCATTCATGTAGATAGATACTTTGAGCTTTAATAGAAAAGTAAAATTATATTAAACTCATGTGTTTTAGAAGGCATAAATGTGTGTAATATGTTTCAGAAATATTTATTAAAATTACTTTCAGTGCTTGAAAGCTTCAGTTATCTATAAAATTAACATACGTATACAGATCATTCCGCTTCATTAGCTATCATCCTCCACCTCCATTTGGCATTTTTCCCCTACCAAAGCATGCTACAGTGATGAATAGACTTTCTAAGGAAGGATCCTTTCAGGAAAGGTAAGAAAACCTACTTTAAAATTAGCAAAGGCCATCCCAGACCTGTTTCAGGTGATCATTCAAACATTTATACTTTACTGTGATGTCAAGGAAATTCCCAGGCCCAGCCTGGCATCAGTGCCATTGTATACATTTCTAATCTGAGCCAGACATCTGTGAGTGAACTCAACAAGCCCCAGGGCAGGAAGGCTGGCATTTTTCCACCTGAATGACTGTTTAAGTAAAAGCAGCACAGGGGGAGAAAGACAGGGTAATGTTTTCTTTGTAATTGGTGTTGGCTTGAACCTATGCAATTTATAAACTGCCTCAAAGGCTGTTCATTTTCAAAACGACAATGCTTTCATATAATGTATCAGTCATCAAAGAGCTGGAAGATACAGTAAAGTTTTAACTATATGAGTAGTCTAAACTTTTCCTTATAGCTTTCCATGCATACTGCAGCTCTATCCTTCCCAAATAGACTACCACATCCTTCACCACACACATACACACACATACCTAAAGTATGTGGCAATTTCCTTGCTCTCTTGGCTTATTTGATAAATACTTTAAAGTATATTCACATAAAAGTAAGTCCCAAGTTCCTTTTAGTGGCTCACTTAGTGAAAGAGATTTACAGATGGACTGACGAATATTAAAGAAAAACCAATTATAAAAATCATACATGTATTTTAATGTTCTCATGTAAATCAAAATTTAGAAATTTTTAAGAAAGTAGAAGGGATTAATACTGTCTACAGTAGAAAGTAAATAGGAAGCTAGTTTCAGTAATAATTTCTGAGAGCAACTTTAATAAATTGCTGTGAATACTGGTACAGGTTATTTAGTGTAGGTGCCAGGAAGAAAAGTCAAGTGGTGGCAAATTGTGGAGATGCAGAGATAGACATACTATACGGGACTTTACTTGGGACTGTGTTCTAGCAATGGGACTCTCCTTCTTTACTGCTCTCCCTTTTTTTATGGGGCAAGAATAAAAGCAGCCCCTATTCAGAGAATACATATTTTGGGCTCAAGCATTAGTCAGGCTGAGCCTAGCTGCCAGTTTTGAGGAGACTTCAAGGAATTGCCATCTGCCTGATACTTGCAGACATTAGGAGTCTTCAACTCCTGTAGGCAAATTGAAGATGGGCAAATCCCTAGCCCTGAGAGGAAGGACAAGTTCTCAGCATCAATAGGTCATTGCCAGACAACCCGTAATGAATCTCTAAAGTTTCTCATCTGATTTTCATAACTGCTTGTCTACACAGATGTTTATATAACTATTGAATATCAAATTTAAATCAGAGATTTCATTATTAAAGAAAATATGAATTTGATGGAATTCATTTAGAAAACATAGAATTAAGAGGTTACAATTATTTTTTTCAAGCCCTTCATTTCGCATGTGAAAGAACAGGGTTTAAGGAATTAACTTTATTTGTTCGGATTTCTGACCTTTCTTGGTTTGTGCTCTTGATCCAAACTTATCTTCTCAGTAGCTAATCAGTTTTCCTGAAATAAAGTATGTTGCACATGTCTCAGGTTTACCAGCTTCTAATTTTTACACTTCACTTTTTGTACAAATTCTATAGTGAACCAAGCCCCTACCAGTTTCACTGACACAAATTAACTTCTGTTAACACATTCGCAGTACAAGGAGGTTCAAGAAAGGTTTGTAATTTATACACACAAATAAGCCTGTCAGCTGAAGTTACCATGTGGCAAGTGCCTTCTTTTTCTCTACTACTTTGACACTTTCTTGTTAATATCTGATCTTGTGAAACTTCACCCTTGGCTTCGCTGAGGATTTGATCCACAGAACAATCCAAAGGCAGTTAAGTTTCCAGTTAATCCAAATATTCCAATCATAAGGGCAAAATGCATTTCTGTATTTTATGAAAAGGCTAAGAATGACCTCCAACATACCTCCAGAGCCTTATAATATAATGTTTATTTCAGCTCTAAAACAAACAAATAGAAATCAAACCAATCTAAAAAGCCATCAAAGGAGATGACTAAATAAATCATAGTAATATATGTCTATACTGAGGCAAAGCTACTCAAGGAGTTGAGTCTATGGGAAAAAAATTCCCAAGATATTATATTAGATATTAATACATACATGGCTGCAGAATGGTATTTTAACATTAAAATTAATAATGAAATTCTCCCATAAAATACAGTATTTATAATTTGGGTACTTAATGAACCAAATGCATATAACAAAAGGCCAGAAAAAATACAAAGCAAATTCAGAAAAGTAGTTCCCTTCCAGGAATAAGGAAGGGATTAGGGCTGGGGATGCTGATCTATAGAACTTTTATGTAATGACTCTTTACACAGGAATTTATTAAAGTATTTTTTTATGTAAATCAATCAACTTTGCTACCTACCTTGCTGAGCCCATAAGAATATAAGAGGATTTATGGGTGGCCAAATGAAAGGGCCAATGCTGTTCAGGAGACTAATGTGTTTTTATTAACAATACCTGTCCTTTATTAAGCCTCCTACTAACGTCCAGGCACTGTGCCAGGTGCTTTACATGCATTAATGCTAATCTATTTTTTAAGTGAATTGTAATTGACATACAATACTATATTGGTTTCAGGTATACAACATAGTGACTCAATATTTTTATACACTATGAAATGATCACCACAATAAGTCTAGTTACCATCGGTCACCATACAAAGTTGTTACAATATTACTGACTAAATTCCCTATACTGTACATTATATCCCCATGATGTATTTATTTTATAGTTATAAGTTTGTGCCTTTTAATCCTCTTCACAGATTACATCTATCTCCCCATCTCCCTACCCTCTGGCAACCACCATTTTGTTCTCTGTATCTGTGAGTCTGTTTCTATTTTGTTATGTTTTTTCATTAGTTTTGCTTTTTAGATTCCAAGTATAAATGAAATCATGTTGTTTTTCTCTGACTTATTTCACTTAGTGTATCTCTAGCTGCATCCACATTTTCACAAATGGCGAGATTTCATTCTTTATCATCACTGAGTAATATTTCATCATACCTATATCTATATATCTCCCATACCTTCATTATCCATTCATCTATCAATAGACACTTAGGTTGCTTCCATATCTTGGCTATTGTAAATAATGATGCAATGAACAATGGGGTGCATGTATGTTTTCAAATTAATATTTTTGTTTTCTTCAGATACATACACAGAAGTGGAATTGCTGGGTCATACAGTAGTTCTAATTTTAGTTTTTGTTGAGAAAACTTCATACTGTTTTTTACAGGGGCTGCACCAATTTACATTCCCACCAACAGTGTACGAGTGTTTCCTTTTCTACATTTCTTCATCAACACTTGTTTCTTGCCATTTTGATAAAAATCATTCTGACAGATGTGACGTGGTATGGTTTTGATTTGCATTCCCCTGATGATTAGTGATATTGAGCATCTTTTCATGTGCCTGTTGGCCACCTCTATACATTCTTTGGAAAAATGACTATTCAGATCTTCTGCCCATTTTTCAATAGGGTTGTTTTTATTGTTATTGAGTTGTATGAGTTATTTATATATTTTGGATACCAACCCCTTATCAGATATATCATTTGCAAGCATCTTTTCCCATTTACTAGTTTGCCTTCTTGCTTTGTTTGCTGTTTCCTTTGCTGTGCAAAAGCTTTTTAGTATGATGTACTCCCATTTATTTTTGCTTTTGTTGCCCTTGCCTGATAAGACATATCCAAAAAAATATTAAGACCAAAGTCAAAGAAATTACTGCCTATGTTTTCTTTTTGGAGTTTTATGATTTTATTATTATGAGTTTATTTATGAGTTTATTTTTGTATATGGTGTAAGAAAGTGGTCCAGTTTCATTCTTTTGCATGTGGCTGTCCAGTTTTCCTAATACAATTTATTGAAGAGACTGTCTTTTCCCTGTTGTATATTCTTGCCTCCTTTGTTGTAAGTTAACTCACTATATAAGCATGGGTTTATTTCTGAGCTATCCTGTTCCATTGATCTATATGTCTGTTTTTGTGCCAGTACCATACTGTTTTGATTACTGTAGCTATGAGGTATAGTTTTAAGTTTGGGAGCACAATACTTCCAGCTTTGTTCTTCTTTCTCATGATTGTTTTGGCTCTCCAGGGTCTTTTGTGGCTCTGTAGACATTTCAGAATGATTTGTTCTAGTTCTGTGAAAAATACCATGAGTATTTTGATATGGATTGCATTTAACCTGTAGATTGCTTTGGGTAGTAATGAACATTTTAACAATATTGATTCTTTCACTCCATGAACACAGTATACCTTTCCATTTATTTGTGTTATCTTCAATTTTATTCCTCAGTGTCTTATAGTTTTCAGAGTATAGGTCTTTCACTTCCTTGGTTAAATTTATTTCTAGGTACTTTATTCTTTTTGATATGATTTTCAAATGAAATTTTTTTCTGATAGTTTACTATTAGTATATAAAAAAGCAACAGACTTCTGTATATTAATTTTGTGTCCTGCAAATTTACTGAATTCATTTATTAGTTGTAATAGTTTTTTGGTGGACTTTGGGGGGGGTTATCTAAATACAGTATATTGCCATCTGCAAATAGTGAGTTTCACTTCTTCCTTTTCAGTTGGGATGACTTTTATATTTTTTCTTGTCTGATTGCTGTGTCTAGGACTTCCAAAACTATATTGAATAAAAAGTGATGAGAGTGGGCATTCTTGTCTCACTCCTGATAATAACAGAAAAACTTTCAGCTTTCATCATTGGGTATGGTGTTAATTGTGGGTTTGTCATATGTGGCCTTTATTATATTGAGGTATGTTTCCTCTATACCCACTTTGTTGAGAGTTTTTATCATAAATGGCTGTTGATTTTTTCAAATGCTTTTTTTTTTTTTGCATCTGTTGAGATGATCAGATGATTTTTATTCTTCATGTTGTTAATGTGAGGTATGATGTTGATTGATTTGCAGATTTTAAACCATACTTGCATCCCTGGAATGAATGCCACTTCATTCTGTTGTATACACCTTTTAATGCATTCTTAAATTTGGTTAGCTAATATTTTGTTGAGGATTTTTGCACTTATGTTTATCCATGATATTGGCCTGTTATTTTCTCTTTTTGTGTTGTCTTAGTCTGGTTCTGGTATGAAGGTACTGCTGACCTTGTAAAATGAGTTCATAAACATTCCTTCCTCTTCAAATTTTTTGGAATAATTTGGGAGGATAGGTATTAGCTCTTCTTGAAATGTTTTGTCAAATTCACCTGTGAAGCTATCTGGACCTGGACTTTTTTTCTGGTCGGGGGAGTGTAGTTTTTTGACTACTGAATCAGTTTTGTTACTAGTGATCAGTTTATTCTTATTTTCTATTTCAGTGTTGGAAGATTGTATAGTTCTAGGACTTTATCCAATTCTTCCAGTTTGTCTAGTTTGTTGGCATATAATTGTTCATAATATTCTGTTATCATCCTTTGTATTTCTGTGCTGTTGTTTGTAATTTCTCTTCTTTCATTGCTGATTTTTTTTAAATTTGCGTTTTCTCTTTTTTTCTTGATGAGTCTGGCTAAAGTTTGTCAATGTCTCTTTTCAAATGAAACCAACTCTTAGTTTCATTGGTCTTTTCTATTATATTTTAGTCTCTATTTCATTTATTTCCAGTTTAATCTTTATTATTTCCTTCCTTGTACTAACTTTGGGCTTTACTTTCTCTTCTTCTTCTAGTTCCTTTAAACATAAATTTAGATTATTTCAGATTTTTCTTGTTTTTTGATGGAGGCCTGTATCTCTATGAACTTCCATCTTAGAACTGTTTTTGCTACATCCCATGGATTTTGGAAAGTTGTGTTTTCGCTTTCTTTATCTCCAGGTGTTTTTTGATTTCCTCATTGACTCATTCATTCTTTGGTAGTATGTTTTTAGTCTCAATGTGTTTGCGTTTTATGTAGTGGTTTTTTTTTTCTTGTAGTTGGTTTCTAGTCTCATACCATTGTGATTGGAAAAGATGCTTGGTATGATTTCAGTCTTCTTACATTTATTGACACTTTTTTCACCAAACATGTAAGGTAGTCTGGAGAATGTTCCATATGCACTTGAAAAATGTGTATTTTGCTGCTTTGGGATGTTTATGTACCTACTAATTTCATCTGGTTTAACATGTGTTTAAGGTCAGTTTTTCCTTATTGATTTTCTGTCTGGATGATCTATCCATTGATGTTAGTGGGTTATTATAGTCCCCTACTATTATTATATTGCTGTCTATTTTTAAATTTCTCTTACTATTTGCTTTATATATATAAATGTTTACAAATGTCATATTCTCTGGTTGGATTGACCCCTTTATCATCAGGAATGCCCTTCTTTGTCTTTTGTTACAGTCTCTTTTAAAGTCTATTTCATCTTATATGAGTATTGCTACCCCAGCTCTCTTTTTTTCCATTTGCATGGAGTATCTTTTTCTATCCCTTCATTTGCAGTCTACGTGTATCTTTAGATTTAATGCAAGTCTTTTGTAGACAGCATATAGATGGGTCTTGTATTTCTATCCATTCAGCCATCCTATATCTTTTAATTGGAGCATTGAGGATTGGAGCAATTAAATTACATTTAAAGTAATTATGGATAGATATGTCCTTATTGCCATTCTGTTAATTGTTCTGGTTGTTTTTGTAGTTCTCTATCTTTTGTAGAACCAGTCTTCCCTTGATTCTTTCGCTTGTGATTTGTTATGTTTGGATTCCTTTGTCTTTATTTTTGTGTGTATTCATTGTAAGTTTTTGGTTTGTGGTTACCATGAGGTTCATATATATCAACCTGTATGTTTAGCAGACTATTCTAAGCTGATAGTCACTTAAGGTTGAACACCTTCTAAAAGCACTGCATTTTAGTTCCCCCTCCATCATATGAACACCTCCTAAAAGCTCTGCATTTTAATTCCCCCTCCACCATATTTATGTTTTTGATATTATATTTTACATCTTGTCATTTTGTGTATACTTACTGTAGTTATACATTTATACAGGTGGATTAAGTGTGCCCATCCACCACATAGTCAAAAATGTGTGTGTAATTTTACAATTGGCCCTCCAAATCTACAGTTCCCTACCCACAGATTCAACCAACCATGGATTGTGTAGTACTGTAGTGTAACTACTGAAAAAAATCCATGTTTAAGTGGATCTGTGCAGTTCAAACCTGTGTTGTTCAACTGTAATTGACTGAACTAATTTTATCATGAATCTTCATACTAGCTTTTAAAGTGGCTGATCCACTGCCTCTACTATACACTTGCCTTTACCAGTAAGATTTTTTTTCTTTCACATATTTTCTTATTTCTAGTTGTAGCCTTTTTATTCCACTTAAAGAAGTCCTTTTAACATTTCTTGAAAGGCTAGTTTAGTGATGATGAACTCCTATAGTTTTTGCTTGTCTGAGAAACTCTTCATCTCTTGTTCAATTCTGAGTGATAACCTTGTTGGATAGTTTGAGTCTAGGTTGTAAGTTTTTCTCTTTCAGCACTTTAAATATATCCTGCCTCCTTCTTCTGGCCCATGAAGTTTCTGTTGAAAAATAAGCTGATAACCTTTATGGGGTTTCCCTTTTATGTGATTGTTTTTCTCTTGTTCACCTTAAGATTTTCTCTCTTTATCATTTTTTTTTTTTTTTTTGTGGTATGTGGGCCTCTCACTGTTGTGGCCTCTCCTGTTGCAGAGCACAGGCTTTGGATGCACAGGCCCAGTGGCCATGGCTCGTGGGCCTAGCCGCTCCACGGCATGTGGGATCTTTCCGGACCAGGGCATGAACCGGTGTCCCCTGCATTAGCAGGCAGACTCTCAACAACTGCGCCACCAGGGAAGCCCCTCTCTTTATCTTTAACTTCTACCATTTTAACTATAATGTGTCTTACTGTGGATCTCTTTGGATTCATGTTGTTTGGGACTCTGTGATTCTTAGATCTGGATGTCTGTTTCTTTTACCAGGCTAGGGAAGTTTTCAAGCATTACTTCTTCAAATAATTTTTTCTGTCTCTTTCTCTCTCTCTTTCCTTCCAGGACTCCTATAACGCAAACTTTAATATGTTTGATATTGTCCCAGAGGTCTCTTAAACTATCCTCAATTTTTTTTTAAATCTTTTTTCTTTTTGCTGTTCTGATTGGGTGATTTCCACTCTTCTATCTTCAAGATTGCTTATTCATTCTTCTGTATCATTGCTTTATCATATTTTTCATTTCAGTTTTTGTATTTTTAGCTATGAATATTTTCTTCTTATGTTTTCAAACCCTTTGTTAATGTTCATTCATTCTTCATTCACTGAGTTCACTCATTCTTCTCCTGAGTTCAATGAGCATTTTATGACCATTGCTTTAAACTCTTTATCAGGTAAATTACTCATCTCCATTTCATTAGTCCCCCCCCACCCTGGGTTTTATCTTATTCTATCATTTGGATGGAACATATTCCTCTGTCTCCTCATTTTGTTTGACTTGCTGTATTTGTTTCTATGAATTAGTCAAAACAACTACCTCTTCTTTTCTTGAAGTAGTGGCCTGGTGTGGGAGAATCCCCTGCATAGACTACATGCACAAGTATGGGCTTGATGTATAGCTGGAGTGAGCATGGGCTGGGAAGAGTATGGAGGGACTCAAACAATGGTGCTCACTGGTTCCTCTGACCCCTAATAGGGTTCCAACCTTTCCCTGCCCATTTGGTAGATGTTTTATGGTTAGTAATTGGATTATCTTCCTGCACAGCTTAGGTGCCCTTTAAACTGCTGTGATTTTGCTTTGTCCCATGGTGTGTGAGTCTGGGCTCACGTCCCTCATTAATATCCCTCCCTACTGCAGGTTGCTATGTTGGGAGTGGGGTTCCACGGATGCCATATCTCCATTTTTCTTACCCATTTTTGCATGGTCCCTCTATATGCAGAAGCTCTTCAATCAGCCCTCACATCTTCTTTGGGAGGAATTGCTTTATATGTGGGTGTAGATTCAGTGTATCTGTGGGAGGAAATGGGTTCAGGGTCTTCCTATGATGCAGTCTTGGACCTGCCTCTGAGACTAATTTTTTTTATGTGTAATATTAAATTTACTTATTAATTTGCAATTACAAATTATATTCTAAAGCCATTCAAACAAGTAGGCCTTACTGCTTAATATATCTCTTTTCTCCTTAAACTTCCCTTGGGAAGAGTAAGTTGCAATAGCAACTCCAAGGAGTTTCTAATGTGAATACCAGTGTCACCAAGCTCTCTGATCTTTCCCTGTCACCAAGAGGCACTGCTTCATTTGGATATGCCTTCTGTTTCAAAGTGTGCATAGAAAACGTTTTTACTTCATACCTTTAGGTGTTATCTGGAGTAAAATGGGAATAAAACAGTTTCTTGTCTGACCACTTGTTTGAGAACTACAAGTGTTGATGGCCTGAGTAAAAACTAGATTTATTCAGGCATGCTCAGTTTTAAATAGGTTTCTCTTTAGTTTTCACAGAACCACACATTGAATTCGTAACTCCAGAGCTCTTGGTGATGCACCAAGGTAATATTTCCTGTTAAATTCCATCCTTCTCTCCCTACTTCCAGTAAATTTTTCCTTGTTCTGCTTTCTGGTTCTGGGTCTCCCTCACTCTCCAGTTAAAGTCTATTGAGGCAAGAGCCCTGCTGAAGAGGATACTAATTTAAAGATCAATTTCTACTTGATGAAAACATTAGTTCACTGTTGTTTGTTTAGTTGGTTTTGCTCTTTTAATGACCCCAAATGAATATAAAATTATCTGAAGTTATAGAGTTTAATTTATCTTCAAAGCCCTAAGCAAATAATTCAAACAAAAAGGTTCAAAAATTTCATTACAAGATGTCAAATAAGACTCTGCAGATAAAACCACTTAAGTTCATGATCGTGTCTTCTCTTATCTTCTCTGGGATTTTTATTCATTAGATTATTTTTCTCTGTACTTCTCCCTTTTGTCTTTCTACAGTGAGTTCTCTCCCTCAACTTCTAAACATCTCAGTCTCTCTGTCATTTAAAACTAATGACCTAACTAACAAATAAAATGTGTCTCAGCTATTGTTTACTCTTCATGCTTTGCTCTTGGGGTCCTAATTTCCTTATCTGTCATTCGTTTCACCTCTCAGTCAGTCTAATTTGTTTATGACTCCAACTTCTCTCACTGAGGGAGAGGATTCTTTGGTATTAAGGTAACAAATTGTTCTGAGAGTCTAATCAAAGCTTAAGGTTTAACCCCCGGGGAAAAAATGCAAATACAATATACTCCCCCCAAAATTTGACAGAAGCCTATCTACATGTCTGTCCTGAATTAGGTACGTTGAAAGTAAAATCCATGAATTCAGGACTCACAAATCTCTTTTTCTTTATTATATCCTTAAGACAAACATAGTTTCCAGATGCTTGTGAGCATTTAATAAATAAGTGTTACATAAATAAATCAATGCATTAAGTGCCATGGAGTATGATGAGTAATTTTCACTCTATTAAATTATTGAGTAATAACAATAAACCATGCAACACACTAGCCTTTTTATATAAGTTTTATATGTGTAACCCACATGAATTCTGGAATTGATATCAGTCCATTATTACCCAGACAGCATTCAAACCATCCAATTCAAATAGCTACAAGAAAAAAGTCATTCCTGTCCTTACTTGAAACACATTAAAAAGAATGCAATTCATAACCCCTAGTAATATTTCTTAGTACCTGAATTTTCATAGGTCAAACTTCTCTGAAACTTTTTATTCACCAATCATATCCTAATTTCTCTCCACCAAAACTGCCTTCACTTTCCTTTCATCTTTTTTGCCCCTAAGAACTTAATAATTTAGATTGGCTTTGTCTCTTTATCTAATTAATATTATTTCCCTTCAAGTGTTAATGATTCTTCCTTTTTGTGCCTGTCATATTATACTGCATAAAAGTTCAGGATTTGTCTGAAGAAGATCATTTTTCTACAGAAGTTGGAAGAGAGTGGAGGGGATAAGTGAGAGGAGACAGCATTCTGTTTCTGAACCCTAAATAACTGTAGGTTTTCTTACTATCTTTCTGTGAGTTACCAGAAACAAAATCTCAAAGATATAAAGCTATTTTCCCACAGGCTCACTAAGGGCTAAAACAAGACTCATCCAGATCCATTTGATTCCAAAAAGCATGTTCTTTAGCACCATACTTTACTACTTACTTGAAACTGTATTCATTCATTCAATAAATATTTAGGGTTATCTATTATGTACCAGGGGTACAGACATTAACAGAAAACTATGTAAAAATTCTTGACCTAATGGATCTGATTTTCAAGTGGAAGGATACAAAATAAAGAGTAAAATAAACAAAAATTAAACTGTATAAGGTTTATAAGGTGCTACAAACTATAGAACAAAATAAAGGTGTATCTACACAGTGAGAGGTGGTGAAGGGGTTGAAGTTTTAATTAGATCAGTTGTGGTCATCCATATGAGAAGGGGACATTTGAGCAGTGACTTGAAGGAACTGAGGGAGTGAACCAGGAGGATAAATCCATGAGGATCCTTCCAGACAGATGGAATAGTCAGTGCAAAGGCTTTAAGTGGTTCTGGATATTCAGAAAACAACAAAGAGGCTGTCATGGCTAGAGAGGAGTAAGCCAAGAGAAGAATAAGCGAGAGAGATATGTGAAATATTTTATGTTTGTGTATTTTTCTCAGTTAATGGCACATTATTTTACTAAGTCCCCCAAAGAGTTGGTGAATCCAAAGGGTTAAATTTCACTACTTTTGGGAAAAGAGAGTTGGTAGATGGTTGGTTGCGGTACTTATTCACATTAGCTATTAATATGACTGTGTATTACTTACTCCTTGAAATTCTGTATTCTTATCTCCCATAAGCATGCATGCTCCTGGATTGTCTCATAGCTCTTGGGATTTGCAACTTATTTCCATCATGAGATCATATTTCTTAACCTAGGTGGTTGATAATGTCCACTGAAAAAATAAACACATATAAAAATATCTGGAATCCATGCATTTAGCAACAAAATAGAACATTGTGTTATGTGAACCACTCATCAGAGAATTGATCCATACATTGACTTTGAGCACTTGTCAGAAGTTTTCTTGAGACTGACATTTAAGACAGTCAGGCTTTCTATATTCTCAAAGTTCTATCCTTGTCAAGAGTTAACTCACCCAAATGGCATTCCTGAGTTAAATTTTCAGTTCCTTGACTTTTCTAATGAGATATTTGTAAGAAGTATCTACCAGAAAAGTGTATTTTATCTCAGAAAATTATAATCATATATTATTCATTAAGTTATTTATTCCCACTTACATGAGGGTCCATTTGACATAGTTTTTCTAGAACTCAGTGCAACAAAAACATTTGTTTTACAAATTAACTTTCATGCTTTTGTTGTTATCTTCTTAATGAGAACAACCTAAGCCCAACCCCTTTCTCACCTGCCTGTCTCCTATGACACTCAAAACTATATTGAATACTTATTTAAAATATGTGATGTACAAGACACTATTACAATCAATCTGTGAAGTGTACAGCGATTGATTAGCTAGCGATACTGTTTTCACAAATCTTGCAGGGAGTGTCAAACTTATGTGTAAACAACAGTGGCATAAGAAGTAAGATAATAAGAACATTAATGAGGTTAAGGAGATAGATTACTTTCAACAGTGGAGAATTATAGCAATCAGCTCTTGAAAGTATGTATCTATCATCTTTTAAAAATGTTTTTCCCTTTAATTATTTTATTCTGTATGTCAAAACTAAGTCATATCCTTTCCACAGATAGTCAAGGAATATATCATCCCTTATAACAATTCCAGATCTTTATGAAACATGACATCACACATCCTGATAATCCTCTATGTATTGTAGAATTGTTCTAGATTGTATGCAAACAAAAACAAAATTCTCTGAGAATGATGAAACAAGGAAAAAAAAAGATTAAAGGAAGCCATGAAGATTTCCTGGAAAAAAGCAAAATAACAATTTGTCCTGGATTATATAATTGCCTACCTTTCTGAAGTTAGAGAAATAAACAAGATAAATCATGGGGTAAATTGTTTTCATAGGTCTCTTTGTTTTACTATTGATTTTCCATATTATAAATGAGAGAAAGCACTACGTATGCCTAAATCTGTATGCATTTGACAAGGGAAGAATACGGTGTGGGTGTGTCTTCATATGTCTCTGTGTGTTTCTTTGAGTCTACTATGTCTACATTGGAATGATATTTACCTTGATTGAAATCTGGAATTTTATCCAAGATTTGATTGGCACATAGGTAAATCTGACTTAGTGCAAAAGAAGTAAAATCAACAACAAGACAGAGATAATAAAAGCATGATTTAAAAATAAGAGACTGAGTCATAATTAAATATTTTAGAGGAGATAGAAGTAATTATGAGGTTTCAGACCAAATAACTGTTTTCATATCCTGTATGCACAAGATGGAATTTTGGTGATTTCCACACTTAAAATTTAGTTCTTCATCTCTTAAGAGGAAGTATGCATTTTCACATGAGTATCATTTGTTCAATATCATTTCATATTAAAAAGTATAGTTAGCTGAGCACCACATCAGTTACACAAAACCCCTGTGGAAGTACATTCTCTCACTCTCTATCACAGATAACAGGTAGGTGTTGATGAAATCGTAATTATTGGTCAAAGCCTGATAGCTGACCTTCAACGGTATGGCATCATCTCTATTTCATGACAAAGGAATTCAAACATCATGGACTAAACTGTTATTATCATTAGATTTATACATAAAAAAGGAAAGCATAGTTGCTAACTATTTCTTTTTTTTTTTTAACATCTTTATTGGGGTATAATTGCTTTACAATGGTGTGTTAGTTTCTGCTTTATAACAAAGTGAATCAGTCATACATAAACATATGTTCCCATATGTCTTCCCTGTTGCATCTCCCTCCCTCCCACCCTCCCTATCCCACCCCTCCAGGCTGTCACAAAGCACCGAGCCAATATCCCTGTGCCATGCGGCTGCTTCCCACTAGCTATCTACCTTACTACGTTTGTTAGTGTGTATATGCCCATGACTCTCTCTCGCCCTGTCACAGCTCACCCTTCCCCCTCCCCAGAACCTCAAGTCCGTTCTCTAGGAGGTCTGCGTCTTTATTCCTGCTTTACCCCTAGGTTCTTCATGACATTTTTTTTCTTAAATTCCATATATATGTGTTAGCATACGGTATTTGTCTTTTTCTTTCTGACTTACTTCACTCTGTATGACAGACTCTAGGTCTATCCACCTCATTACAAATAGCTCAATTTCGTTTCTTTTTATGGCTGAGTAATATTCCATTGTATATATGTGCCACATCTTCTTTATCCATTCATCCGATGACGGGCACTTAGGTTGTTTCCATCTCCGGGCTATTGTAAATAGAGCTGCAATGAACATTTTGGTACATGACTCTTTTTGAATTTTGGTTTTCTCAGGGTATATGCCCAGTAGTGGGATTGCTGGGTCATATGGTAGTTCTATTTGTAGTTTTTTAAGGAACCTCCATACTGTTCTCCATAGTGGCTGAACCAATTCACATTCCCACCAGCAGTGCAAGAGTGTTCCCTTTTCTCCACACCCTCTCCAGCATTTATTGTTTCTAGATTTTTTGATGATGGCCATTCTGACTGGTGTGAGATGATATCTCATTGTAGTTTTGATTTGCATTTCTCTAATGATTAATGATGTTGAGCATTCTTTCATGTGTTTGTTGGCAGTCTGTATATCTTCTTTGGAGAAATGTCTATTTAGGTCTTCTGCCCATTTTTGGATTGGGTTGCTTGTTTTCTTGTTATTGAGCTGCATGAGCTGCTTGTAAATTTTGGAGATTAATCCTTTGTCGGTTGCTTCATTTGCAAATATTTTCTCCCATTCTGAGGGTTGTCTTTTGGTCCTGTTTATGGTTTCTTTGCTGTGCAAAAGCTTTGAAGTTTCATTAGGTCCCATTTGTTTATTTTTGTTTTTTTTTCCATTACTCTAGGAGGTGGGTCAGAAAGGATCTTGCTGTGATTTATGTCATAGAGTGTTCTGCCTATGTTTTCCTCTAAGAGTTTGATAGTTTCTGGCCTTACATTTAGGTCTTTAATCCATTTTGAGCTTATTTTTGTGTATGGTGTTAGGGAGTGATCTAATCTCATACTTTTACATGTACCTGTCCAGTTTTCCCAGCACCACTTATTGAAGAGGCTGTCCTTTCTCCATTGTACATTACTGCCACCTTTATCAAAGATAAGGTGTCCATATGTGCATGGGTTTATCTCTGGGCTTTCTATCCTGTTCCATTGATCTATCTTTCTGTTTTTGTGCCAGTACCATACCGTCTTGATAACTGTAGCTTTGTAGTATAGTCTGAAGTCAGGGAGCCTGATTCCTCCAGTTCCTTCTTTCGTTCTCAAGATTGCTTTGGCTATTCGGGGTCTTTTGTGTTTCCATACAAATTGTGAAATTTTTTGTTCTAGTTCTGTGAAAAATGCCAGTGGTAGTTTGATAGGGATTGCATTGAATCTATAGATTGCTTTGGGTAGTAGAGTCATTTTCACAATGTTGATTCTTCCAATCCAAGAACATGGTATATCTCTCCATCTATTTGTATCATCTATAATTTCTTTCATCAGTGTCTTATAATTTTCTGCATACAGGTCTTTTGTCTCCTTAGGTAGGTTTATTCCTAGATATTTTATTCTTTTTGTTGCAATGGTAAATGGGAGTGTTTTCTTGATTTCACTTTCAGATTTTTCATCATTAGTATATAGGAATGCCAGAGATTTCTGTGCATTAATTTTGTATCCTGCCACTTTACCAAATTCATTGATTAGCTCTAGTAGTTTTCTGGTAGCATCTTTAGGGTTCTCTATGTATAGGATCATGTCATCTGCAAACAGTGACAGCTTTACTTCTTCTTTTCCGATTTGGATTCCTTTTATTTCCTTTTCTTCTCTGATTGCTGTGGCTAAAACTTCCAAAACAATGTTGAATAAGAGTGGTGAGAGTGGGCAACCTTGTCTTGTTCCTGATCTTAGTGGAAATGCTTTCAGTTTTTCACCATTGAGGATGATGTTTGCTGTGGGCTTGTCATATATGGCCTTTATTATGTTGAGGAAAGTTCCCTCTATGCCTACTTTCTGCAGGGTTTTTATCATAAATGGGTGTTGAATTTTGTCAGAAGCTTTCTCTGCATCTATTGAGATGATCATATGGTTTTTCTCCTTCAATTTGTTAATATGGTTTATCACATTGATAGATTTGCGTATATTGAAGAATCCTTGCATTCCTGGAATAAACCCCACTTGATCATGGTGTATGATCCTTTTAATGTGCTGTTGGATTCTGTTTGCTAGTATTTTGTTGAGGATTTTTGCATCTATGTTCATCAGTGATGTTGGCCTGTAGTTTTCTTTCTTTGTGACATCCTTGTCTGGTTTTGGTATCAAGGTGATGGTGGCCTCGTAGAAGGAGTTTGGGAGTGGTCCTCCCTCTGCTATATTTTGGAACAGTTTGAGAAGGATAGGTGTTAGCTCTTCTCTAAATGTTTGATAGAATTCGCCTGTAAAGCCATCTGGTCCTGGGCTTTTCTTTGTTGGAAAGTTTTTAATCACAGTTTCAATTTCAGTGCTTGTGATTGGTCTGTTCATATTTTCTATTTCTTCCTGATTCAGTCTTGGCAGGTTGTGCATTTCTAAGAATTTGTCCATTTCTTCCAGATTGTCCATTTTATTGGCATAGAGTTGCTTGTAGTAATCTCTCATGATCTCTTTTATCTCTGCAGTGTCAGTTGTTACCTCTCCTTTTTCATTTCTAATTCTATTGATTTGAGTCTTCTCCCTTTTTTTCTTGATGAGTCTGGCTAGTGGTTTATCTATTTTGTTTATCTTCTCAAAGAACCAGCTTTTAGTTTTATTGATCTTTGCTATTGTTTCCTTCATTTCTTTTTCATTTATTTCTGATCTGATTTTTATGATTTCTTTCCTTCTGCTAGCTTTGGGGTTTTTTTGTTCTTCTTTCTCTAATTGCTTGAGGTGCAAGGTTAGGTTGTTTATTCGAGATGTTTCCTGCTTCTTAAGGTGGGCTTGTATTGCTATAAACTTCCCCCTTAGAACTGCTTTTGCTGCATCCCACAGGTTTTGGGTCGTTGTGTCTCCATTGTCATTGTTTCTAGGTATTTTTTGATTTCCTCTTTGATTTCTTCAGTGATATCTTCATTATTAAGTAGTGTATTGTTTAGCCTCCATGTGTTTGTATTTTTTACAGATCTTTTCCTGTAATTGATATCTAGTCTCATGGCGTTGTGGTCAGAAAAGATACTTGATACAATTTCAATTTTCTTAAATTTACCAAGGCTTGATTTGTGACCTAAGATATGATCTATCCTGGAGAATGTTCCATGAGCACTTGAGAAAAATGTGTATTCTGTTGTTTTTGGATGGAGTGTCCTATAAATATCAATTAAGTCCATCTTGTTTAATGTATCATTTAAAGCTTGTGTTTCCTTATTTATTTTCATTTTGGATGATCTGTCCATGGGTGAAAGTGGGGTGTTTAAGTCCCCTACTATGAATGTGTTACTGTCGATTTCCCCTTTTATGGCTGTTAGTATTTGCCTTATGTATTGAGGTGCTCCTATGTTGGGTGCATAAATATTTACAATTGTTATATCTTCTTCTTGGATCGATCCCTTGATCATTATGTAGTGTCCTTCTTTGTCTCTTTTAATAGTCCTTATTTTAAAGTCTATTTTGTCTGATATGAGAATTGCTACTCCAGCTTTCTTTTGGCTTCCATTTGCATGGAATATCTTTTTCCATCCCCTTACTTTCAGTCTGTATGTGTCTCTAGGTCTGAAGAGGGTCTCTTGTAGACAGCATATATAAGGGTCTTGTTTTTGTATCCATTCAGCTAATCTGTGTCTTTTGGTGGGAGCATTTAGTCCATTTACATTTAAGGTAATTATCGATATGTATGTTCCTATTCCCATTTTCTAAATTGTTTTGGGTTCGTTATTATAGGTCTTTTCCTTCTCTTGTGTTTCCTGCCTAGAAAAGATCCTTTAGCATTTGTTGTAAAGCTGGTTTGGTGGTGCTGAACTCTCTCAGCTTTTGCTTGTCTGTAAAGGTTTTAATTTCTCCATCAAATCTGAATGAGATCCTTGCTGGGTAGAGTAGTCTTGGCTGCAGGTTTTTCTCCTTCATCACTTTCAGTATGTCCTGCCACTCCCTTCTGGCTTGTAGGGTTTCTGCTGAGAGATCAGCTGTTAACCTTATGGGGATTCCCTTATGTGTTATTTGTTGTTTTTCCCTTGCTGCTTTTAATATGCTTTCTTTGTATTTAATTTTTGACAGTTTGATTAATATGTGTCTTGGCGTATTTCTCCTTGTATTTACCTTGTATGGGACTCTCTGTGCTTCCTGGACTTGATTAACTATTTCCTTTCCCATGTTAGGGAAGTTTTCAACTATAATCTCTTCAAATATTTTCTCAGTCCCTTTCTTTTTCTCTTCTTCTTCTGGAACCCCTATAATTCGAATGTTGGTGCGTTTAATGTTGTCCCAGAGGTCTCTGAGACTGTCCTCAGTTCTTTTCATTCTTTTTTCTTTATTCTGCTCTGCAGTAGTTATTTCCACTCTTTTATCTTCCAGGTCACTTATCCGTTCTTCTGCCTCAGTTATTTTGCTATTGATCCCATCTAGAGTACTTTTAATTTCATTTATTGTGTTGTTCATCATTGCTTGTTTCATCTTTAGTTCTTCTAGGTCCTTGTTAACTGATTCTTGCATTTTGTCCAATCTATTGTCCATTCTATCTCCAAGATTTCGGATCAACCTTACTATCATTATTCTGAATTCTCTTTCAGGTAGACTGCCTATTTCCTCTTCATTTGTTAGGTCTGGTGCATTTTTATCTTGCTCCTTTATCTGCTGTGTGTTTTTCTGTCTTCTCATTTTGCTTATCTTACTGTGTTTGGGGTCTCCTTTTTGCAGGCTGCAGGTTCGTAGTTCCTCCTGTTTTTGATGTCTGTCTCCAGTGGCTAAGGTTGGTTCAGTGGGTTGTGTAGGCTTCCTGGTGGAGGGGACTAGTGCCTGTGTTGTGGTGGATGAGGCTGGATCTTGTCTCTCTAGTGGGCAGGTTCACGTCTGGTGGTGTGTTTGGGGGTGTCTGTGGCCTTATTATGATTTTAGGCAGCCTCTCTGCTAATGGGTGAGGTTGTGTTCCTGTTTTGCTAGTTGTTTGGCATAGGTTTTCCAGCACTGTGGCTTGCTGTTCGTTGAGTGAAGCTGGGTGCTGGTGTTAAGATGGAGGTCTCTGGGAGATTTTCGCCGTTTGATATTATGTGGAGCTGGGAGGTCTCTTGTTGATCAGTGTCCTGAAGTTGGCTCTCCTACCTCAGAGGCAGAGCCCTGCCTCCTGGCTGGAGCACCAAAAGCTTTTCATCCACACGGCTCAGGATAAAAGGGAGAAAAAGTAGAGGGAATTAGTAGAAGTATGAGGAAAGAAAGAAGGAAAGGAGGGTAGGAAGGAAGGAAGAAAGAAAGAAAGAAGCAAAGAAGGCAAGAAGGAAAGAAAGGAGGGAGGGAGGGAGGGAGGAAGGAAGGAAGGAGGGAAAGAAGGAAAAAAGACAGACAGAAAGAAGATACAGTAAAAATAAAATAAAGTATAATAAAGTTATTGAATTAAAAAATTCTTATTTAGAAAAAAAAAAAAAGGGACGGAAAGAACCTTAGGACAAATGTTGGAAGCAAAGCTATACAGACAAAATCTTACACAGAAGCATACACATACACCCTCACTAAAAGAGGTAAATGGGGAAAAATCCTAAATCTTGCTGTCAGAGACCACCTCCTCAATTTGGGATGATTCGTTGTCTAAAGGAGGGAAGGAAGGACGGAAAGAAAGAAAGAAAGAACGAAGGTAAAGTATAATATTGTTATTAAAATTAATTATTAAGAAAAAAAAATTAAAAAAAAACATGGACGGATAGAACCCTAGGACAAATGGTGGAAGCAAGACTATACAGACAAGATCTCACACAGAAGCATACACATACACATTCACAAAAAGAGGAAAGGGGAAAAAAATCATAGATCTTGCTCCTAAAGTCCACTTCCTTAATTTGGGATGATTGTGCTAACTATTTCTTAATATATCTAACGACTTTTCTTGGCCCGCATTTTCATTTACCAACACTATGATCAAGACCCAGCTTCCTTTTATAATGTGGAAAGATGGTTAGAATGTCAGGATTTCATAAATGTGATAAGCACTGCTAAAGGAGCCTTAGCTAGCTAATTCATCTCATTTCACAGTTTGGGGAGGGGGCAGGGTGGCTATGTTTAGAAGTCCTTTAAAATAAGGGATCCATAGCAGTCCTTTTGTTCACACAATAAGCTCTCCAAGATGAAAGAGGATCTTACATAAAATACCTTTATGTTCTGAACAGTACATCCTCATTACATTTTTAGATCTCCATTTCAAAGACTTCAGGCCTACTTTCCTCTCATGAAGTAAGACCTCTCTAAAGAGCATCACAAATGGGCTGTCATGTACTGCACTTACTGGGTCATAAACTGCATATTGGTTGATTAGAGAAAACTAAAAGGCAACATTGGGATTTGCTCCCCTGGAAGTTGGTATTCTTACCACTGACTTTTACCCTTACCTGTCTGTGGCACCTCTCTCAGCTTCCTATCTCATTTCTTTTAGATCAAACTAGTATAAAACATCCATGTAGGTGGCTTTATTCTCATGGTAAGGCTTGTGAATTTGAGTTCTTTGTTTCACAAAAGCCTGACAAATTCAGCTTTCACTCAAGCCTCTGAACACAGTTGTTAACTAACTAAACAAGAATAGTAAAAAGCTGACAGCTGACAGGCTTTGCATAGATTGTGTCTGCAAGTGGATCATTTCAAAGAATTTGAGCCTGGTGATTTTGACAAACACTCAATTAATTTATGTCATAGATTGTAATCATATCACCTGCAGCTTAACATTCAAAGGTTAAGGAGATTTAGGGCTAAGTCAAATGAAGCTGAACAACAAAATTTCTTTATATTAAAAGAGAGCACTTTGAAAATGTCATAATGTAGCCATTTGTTCACTTCCTCTAGAACTTAGTAACATCTCAGACACTCCCCTGTCCCCTGTCGCCTCAGATTCTAGCCATTCTTAAAGAAAAGGACAGAGCAAAGTAAAAGTGAGTTGCTGGGTGAGGACAGAGTACAAAAATGTGAGACTTGTGAATGTGTTTTAAATAAAGAATACTGAGAGTGAACATCTAGAAGATACATATGAGAAACCAGGAACAGGTTAGAAAAAATATTTTACCAACACCAAAAATATAGATTAAAAGGCAAGGCATAAATTTAAATTTCTCTTCCATGAAATCATATTTTTAATAAATGAAGACATATTTTAGGTGTGTGAGTTTGTGTGCATATTTTTCCAGATTACTTAAAAATAGTGGGGAAAGGAATGGTATGGGAGCAGGTGTTTGGCAATATTTGGGAAAGGAGTTAAATTTGAAGCAGCTGCTGATAATTTTCCTACAGTATTATTCATCATTTTTAAAAAATTAAAGTGACTGTAATTACCCTGATATGTCACATAATATGTGACTGAAAAGAGGATACAGTGGAGATGGAGAAAATGTCCATATCCCTGGAGTAGGTGTTCATTACTCTGTAAGCTCCTGAGAAGCTGTTCTCCATGGGATGTTACCCCAACGAATGCAGCTCAGGCAAGCAATAAAATCTAACAGAAGGCCTGTGAGTGCCAGTGGCCACCTGATCAGAGCTCATTTAGTGATTGTCATCACTTTGTAGCAACCATGCAGTTAATACCCAGTGTATTTGACACCTGCTATGTTAAATTAGTACTTGCAGAATTAACACCTGCTGTCAGCCACCCAGCATGAATGTTGCTTTCTTCAGAATAAAGGGGAAATGAATTATTTCCCTAGAAATTTGTGGAAATTATTTTTATGGATGGAGAATTCCTTGGAAAGATCTTGGGACTGGCAGTCAAGATTCTTCATTTTTTTATAGAGTTAGCACAGTTAGTAATTCAGAGTCTCTTTCTGGCTGTCAGAATACAGATCTAAAAGATGAGCTTATTATCATCCCTAGAAATAAACAAGACACTAGCGGTAAACATGTTTTCTAAAGTATGAAAACCTATATAGGTGTGAAGTGGTATGTTAATTGTCCATTAATAATCATAATAAATTTGTCATTTTTAATTCTCATTGATTATTTGTAAATGGGAAAATATCTCTTGCAGTACATTTTCTTATAGTAGGGCACAGTATTTTTTTATATATATAGAACTCTATACCTATTTATATTTATAGTGAATATAATATTACATAGTATCCTTTTAAAAACATTTTATCTATTATGATTTTTATTAATATTATGTAATTACATATATTATAAAATATAATATATACACATGTGCATATACCGTGGGCAAATTACTTAACTTCTCTAACATCTGTGTCCTTATACACAAAACAATAAAAATAATAGTATTATTACAGTATAATAAATAGGAGGCACCTTAGCACAATGCCTGATATTGAAGGATAACCCTGAACAAACCAACAAGCAAAATAAATAATGTAAAGCAAAACAAAACAAACCCAGAACACCATTCTACTGCAAAAACTTCTACTGTGGACCACAGTAATAATAAATGTATAGGACTTGAAACTTACGTTTGATTTGCTTATTCATTTGATTCAGCAAAAATATATTAGATACTGTGGGAAATAATATTAAGTATAACACAGTTTCTGACTTCATGGTGTTTTAAATATCATGGGGGTAGAAGTTTTATCATTTCTTATAATTCAAGGAAAATTAAGTAAGTACTCTCAAGGAACAAAATAATAAAATAGTAGACATTAGGGAAGTTTCATTTTGAGGAACAATATAGGATATTTATTAAGAACTTGGGATTGAACCAAGAAAGTTGCATGACCTCTACCAAGTAACTTAACCTTTCTGTGCCTCAGTCTCTTTATTTATAAATTGGGGGTGTGACCATATCTATGGCATAAAGTTAGTGTAAGGATTGTGTGTTTGGAACAATGGTTAGCACATAGTAAACCTTCTAACGGTGTTCATTATATAATTTAAAAATGGGGAATTTGAGAAAGGGTTTATCAAAAATATTAATCTGGGCTGGGCCTTTGTGAAATTATAGTTAGAATCAATGGTGAAAACTATTCCATATGGCGAAACAATGTGCACATAAGTAAAAGACTTGGAAATTGCTGATCATCTGTATATTTGTGATAAATCATAATGGGAGATAAAGTGGGGTGGCAGAATGGGAGTATGCCCATAGAGCACCTGAAACCCATAATCAGAAGGATGCTTTATAATTCATAGGTGATGACAGCCATTGAAGGTTTTAGGGAAAAAAATGCCTCATTTTCAGAGGGATCAAAAATCAAGGAAAAT
Source organism: Leucopleurus acutus (assembly GCF_964270905.1). Lineage (NCBI taxonomy): Eukaryota > Metazoa > Chordata > Mammalia > Artiodactyla > Delphinidae > Leucopleurus > Leucopleurus acutus. The sequence continues at coordinate 90,129,287 of NC_139145.1, forward strand.
TTAGTGTGTGGAAACTGAGTGAGTTTAGGAAAAGAAAGTGTTATAATAAAGACTGTTGGAGAGATAGCCCAGTGATGATATTAGTTCCTGTCCTCATATCAGGATCTAAGTTTCCTTAGTAATTGCTCTTGAGACAATTACATATAAACCAGCCAGCTATTATAACCCCAAACCTGCACTTATTTGTTTTTTCTTGTCTGAGACTCAGGCCATGGTCATGGCACTGGATACTTCTTGACTGTTGGCTATGTGGAGATCTGTCAGGAACTCACTGGTACTGTGTTTTGAGAGCTGCAAAGATTATATAAAACTTGAAGAAACAACAATTTTAGAGATTAAATTGTGCAAAACCCATCAGTGTAAGTAGTTCTTAGAAATCTTCTTGATTGGATCTCCAAAGACCAAGTTTAAGAACATTCTGTTCTTAAACTATCTGCAAGGATGGAGAAAGCACACTTTTGGAATTCAATCAAATCTAATGACTTTAACGCTGGGATCAATAACAGTTTTTACACCAGGCTTCAGAAATCTAGAATTCAAGACCAGACTGAGCAACTGTTCTTTCATAAAGACTGACTGAAAAAAAAAAAAAGGATAATAATTAATGGAGCTAATGTGAATAGAAATGTTCATTCCTTCAGAAAATGACAAAAATTCAGGTCCAAGTTTACTTCAAGAGCCTCTTGAGAGGAACACATTTATAAGATGATCTTAACTCAATGAAGGAATGAATGATATTATGAGTACAATACAATAGTGATTATTCACATCTCTCCCATTTTCTGCCTCCTGGATGCAGGTTTTAGTCCCATAGAGAGATAAAACATACATTTTTTTAAAAAAATGTAAAGTAATTTTATTAAATTCTTAATGTACACTAGGGCATAGACATTATTGTGTTGGGAATCCTCATTTACAGACTACTACACAGCTTGAGCTTCCTGAAATGGTGTTTAAAAATTGCTGTACCAGAGAAAAATTAGAACACATGTCCCATGCATTGGCAGGCAGACTCCCAACCACTGCACCACCAGGGAAGCCCAATGGCCCTCTTAAAAACAAAAATGATTAAAGAACCTTATCGTTTCTTTCCTTCCTCATGTTAATATTCATGTAAACACTCCTGTTTTAGCTAACTACTTATGCTGAAAATAATGACAAAGAAGGAATAGGAAAGAAAGGGTAACCCATAGTTCCTTTCCTTTTCAGTCTATCTTTACTCACCAGTAAGCTGAAGGTAGAGAGGATTGGGAGAACATGCATCAGGAGAGGAAATAAAATCAGTTGACTTTGTTTCTTGTGCTGTTTTCACTATTCTGATAATAAGAATATATATGTATATGCATGTATGAGCTACAAAATGCAAATTGTATAATTTCAGGGATTCCACATATGAGTTAAATGCTATTATATTTGCATTTAAAACTGCTATTGTGCCATATAAAGTTAATCAGTAAAATTAATGCTAATAATTTAGAAGTTTCATTTTTCTTCTCTCAGCACTATATTACAAAGTAAATTTAAAAACACCTTAAGAAGTTGAAAGAGAGACCATGGAAGAAAGGAAAAAGGTTTATCTTGCAAGATCCTTAACAGTGCTTTTCTCCTGTTTTTTCAAACAAGGGGCCCCCACCTTTTCATTTTGCATGGGACACCACGAATTATGTAGACAGCCCTACCTATTCCTTTCTAGCTGCCTTACTGTTATGCAAACCATACTTGCTCTCTTGCTTTTACTTGAGCGTGTCAGAATTTCTCTCATTGCAAGGCCTTTATACTTTTTGTCTACCTGGCAAGCTCTCCTCCCAAATATACACAGCAGGCTTCTCATTTCCTTCACATTATTTCTTCCAATAAAATGTTCCCATTCAAACTCTCCTTGTCCAGGCTGTTTAAAGTGTAATCTCTCTTAGCAAGTGAAGTCTCAATTCTTTTTTTTCAGAAATGTATGGTATAGTACATAATTAATTTGCTTGTTGTCTGTCTGTCCCATTTGTTGTGAGAAAGAATAAATTGCTATCTAGAAACAAAGATCTAGGGAGACACGGGGTAAATTACTCATGATTTTCCCTATAGAAAACATCATTTGAACCAAAAGATAAATTTTTGGTCTCTTTCCTTTGTGTTAATATTCAAAATGTGCTCAAACTTGGTTGTCAGATGGGATCTTAGTCTCAATGTAAAATTTTAATTCTTTGGCAAGAGAATAGATTTATATGTTAGTTATGTCATAAAATTTAATTAAGACATAAAAGTTAAGATTATAGTTTATTTAATTTAAAATCTTTAAACGTTTAAAGCCTCCAGTCTAACTTTTTATTTTTTACTTGAAATTAGTGAGCAGTAAGCATTCCGAATGGCGAATGGCAGGTGTTCACTGTAATTTGACAAAGCAGGTGTCAAATATTGTTTACTGGGTCTAACTGCTACTCCTTCTGGAAAGCTCTTTACTTTAGGGTTTCTCCTAATTAAAAATATCTAGCCATCACCTGTCAACTTTGTTTCAATGGGACAGTGAAACCTTTAGGGAACATGACTTGAGCAATCTTTCAGATAAAGAAAGAAAGGGGGGATATATTGCCATTAATTATTTAGAGATACTGTTTTCCTCTACTGTCAAAATTATAGCTGTATAAGAAACTCCTTCTGGAAAAATTATTGTACAGAGTATGAGATTGGTACGATCTGATAAGTAAATTCAATCCCAAAGATGATGCATAAAGGAGAGCCAAAACTGCAATGTTAGATTATAAATTCACGTGTCTTGCATTATTCTGTTTCCTATAAAACATCAAATACACACACTAACGTATTTTGAGAATACTCCAAAGAGACACATAAGGTCAAGTTGGTAACTTAATAATAAATTGTATGTTTTAATGACAGAGGTTTTCCTAGTGTTCTAACTATAAGATAATACTAACTGCCATGGAACTGACTTGTATGGATCATAGTTCACACTCTCTGCATGATGACTGTGGCATTTTAAAGACTTTATACATACCTTGATTTATATTGCAAGGATAGAATATGGAACTTCATCTTCATAAAATAAAACTTGGTTAATGGTACCACTTTCATAAAGAATGGTGTCACCATGTTAAGGAGGTTTCCTGTTTGTTTTAAGTATCTGAAAGGTATGTTTATATAAAAAGTTTACATATACTTATTAGCCGTAAAGTTGTTTTTATTTTTATCTCATCATATTTGTTTAAACTTTACCCAAACATGCAGCTGTATTGTGCTGCACTTGCTTAAATATATAAACCTCAATTGTTGAGTTCTATCAATATTAAGAAATGCATATTAGGTTGGATCATAAAAAGTTGAGGTAAACACTGGCTGTTTAATGTTTAACCTAATACATCCCTGCTAAGCTTATCTGAATATTGATTTTCAAGTGAGCTTTTTTTTTTCTAAACTTTTTCTTGGGGAGCTAGGTACCTGTAGTAATATGCATAGGGAAATGATCTGAATGAATTTTCTAAAGCATATTGGGTAAAGTTAATAAAAATTATTTTCTTTCAGATCAATTGTTTGAACCATGAAAATGTATTTAGTCAACCTATATTATATTTTTCCATGGCCTTATAAACTTGAGATTTAAGTTTTCTTGTTGTGAGCAGTAGAAGCAGAACTCAAACACACACACAACACACACATTCAAAACTTGCCAATACAATGGTTTAAAGACCTAAATATAAGACATGGCACCATAGAACTCTTAGTAGAGAACATAAGCAGGTAAATAAACATCCCAGCCTTTTGGATGGGTGAAGCAACAACTATACAATCATATACAGTTGGTTCCAGAAAACCATAAATCACAAAATCTGTGATGAATAAAACACAGATTATCTAGAATATTTGATATTATTATTGTTATTTGTATTATTTGTAAGGATTAACTAACAGTGAAATTTCTAGACTTTATAAATTTGTATGTTTTAGAGAATAAATAAGAGCACAAGTGAATTGTACATCGAATCCAAACGCAGTTATGATAGATTATTAAAGTGAATCCTTATTGCTAAAATTCCAACCTAAAAAAAATCAAAATAGTAACTTAAGGCTGCATTTACCTTCCATAAACTTATTTCATTTTAACAAATTCAAAATTAATTTAATAAATGATATAGGAAATTCTACATCAAAAATCTCTTTAAGATCCAAAAATCTGTTGAACAGATCAATCAGTAACCATATACTATTCTTTCTAGTAAAATCAGAAAGCACTTAAACACAGTGAACGTAGTTCAGTATTGAAGTTTATAAGGATGTAATTTCATCTGATTTTATCTTCTTACTGCCCACAATAATGGTCTGGTTATTTTATCCACTTAAATATTAGAACTACTCACTTGAATCAGCTGATTATAATAAGATTGAGTACTTGATATTTGACATTAAATAGCTAATCCATTTTATTATAAAGATCCTGCCTTAGGTTCCCCTTATAGCTATTAAAATTTAACTTGTCTTATAATTTAGGCAATGAGGGATCTGTTTAATCAGTTGTAATAATTTTAAGTGACTGTGTTTGACATGTAGTACTTTTCTGCTTTCAATTAGTCCCTAATGTAGACAGCCAGATCTGATCATTCAAAAGTGTTTTTTTTTTTAACCTGAGTTACCTGCTTTGGTTTACTACACTGCCTGAGTTCATTGAAAAGTTGCCAAATATCTACTTCATGATGGGCTGGGCAGACAGAGCAATAACATAGTTGATATACCAAATGATTTCATGGATAAATATGGTGAAAACAAGACACTTTATTGCCATATTTATCTTCATTCCTCAAACAAAACCTGGCCTCACAAATCTGCTCTCCCATTTTGGTTACCATTGTGATCACTGCCATTTGCCAAGACCTAAATGATGAGTTGACAATGTACTATAATCATCCAGGTCAATAATTCATAAATTTTTAAAAGGTAACTTAGAGAAATTACCATCTTAGAAATCTATACCTAGCCATTTAGAATAAATTTATTTGTTTAGCTCACATATTTCCTACTTTGGAGACTCAAATATGGTTATTAGATAATCCTTCCAGATTACTTATGTGTTTCTATAGATATTTTCTTTATAATGTCACTTTCATTACACTTTTATTATTAATGTTACTTTTATTACATATGCTTCAACTGCTACTACAAATATACTACTTAGTGCTCAGAAATATTTTTTAATGCATGCTACATAATAATTTAGCTTTTTCCCCCTTTCCAGATAAATTAGAATTGCCTTTGCTTCCCTTGCTGACTTTTTAATGAAGCTCCTTCATATCTAATATAACTTTATTGGCATTTAGATGCTATACATTTACTTTTTTTGTTATTTTTTGGTTAAATGGTGTATGTCATAATAACAAATTGCTGAAATATACAGGATCAAACTTGTTGGGAGGATGCTAGCTTTCATGACTTTATACTCATTCTCATTTTTATAGAATGAAGATTCAGATGAACTAACTACAGCTAAATTTTGTCATTTCTTTATTTTCTTAAAATAAAACACAATTTGGCACTCCCATGAAGGAGGCTAGAAAGTTGAATCTTACAAATGTTGCCAAGGCTCTTTTCCCATTTGATGAGAGTATATTGGAATCCTGGGAGGTATGGAATCCAGAAAAACACAGAGTGAAATAATTGTCTTGAGCAGTCAGTCCATACTGATGGTCCTCGACCTTGACCTGTACAATCCTGGCTGATTCCCAAGTCAATAATTCCATTCTCTTTTGCTTTACCATAAAAGTGATCCACTCTCAGCCTTCAGATTTTCTATCCAGGAGTCAGACCACAGTCTGATTTTCTAGCCTGCTATAGGGGATACACATCAAGTTCTGAGAAGAGTTCTCCTAAAGAGAACTTTCCATTAGATTTCAAGTGAGATGTGTGTTCCCTAATTGAGATAGGGGAATGATGAGAGAGGGGAGCTCACCACCTGTTGGCAGCTTTTTTCAATATAATTCTCTACAAATAAACATCTTTGAATCACATTCTTACTACATGTTTTAATGGGAATCTAACACCTAACTGTGTCTTGGCCTTATTTTGAAATTTTTCAAGCGTGAGTTGTCTTACATCTCACTTGGTATTTGCTAAATATCTCAACTAAAACTCACACTTTAATATTCTGTGCTTCAGTTTCTTCATCTGTAAAAAAGAACTTATTTTTTAAACATGACTTCTTAGGGTTATTGTGACAAATAAGTTATCTCATGCTTAAATAGAATTTTATTTTTAATTAGATACTTTTCTCTAAAGCTATGAAGTCTGCCTGCACAGATGGTTAAATGGCTGGGAAGAGAGATTGGACATAGGCAGTTACACTGGCTTATAAGTTTGAAACTCTTCCTATATTTTCTTTCCATCTTTTCAATTATTTTAACTACAGATACTGACCTATATATGTCTTGACACAGGTTTTTTAAAGATTTTTATTGGAGTATAGTTGCTTTACAATGTTGTGTTAATTTCTACTGTACAGCAAAGTGAATCAGCTATATGTATACATATATCCCATCTTTTTTGGATTTCCTTCCCATTTAGGTCACTGCAGAGCATTGAATATGTGCTCATATTCTGTGCTATACAGTACGTTCTCATTTTTGACACAGATTTTTAACCTGAAGTTAATTTGTAACTATGCCTTAGCACAAAAAAGCTAATTTTTGTCTCTGATTTCTTCAGTTTTAATGTTTCAGAACAGAGAATCTGAACACTTGAGCTTTTTATCTGACAAAATTTTCATTAATTGGGATTCACCTATCATTATTTCAGACAAAGAATTTTATGTGATGTATCAGGCATTGTTAGTTGCCTACATGCTCTGTTTTATTATTGTTCAAAATAACTGTTGCTTGCTTCTTAGGGAATTACAATTCCCTGTACCAATGACACTAGACTAGCTTTAGACAAAAAATGTGAGAAAAAGTGGTATGTCTCACTTAAATGTAATGACAGTAAATTACTAATTTTAGTGTATATTCTGGTTAACATTTTACATAAACACACATACATACACATAAAATCACATGGATTACATAATAAATTTGTTTTCTAAAACAGACTAGCAATTTCTGGATTCAAAAAGAGAAATGAAATCAGTGTATAAAAAGCCTCCTTCATACAAAATCTAATGAAATTAAAATATAAACATGAAAAATAAAAATAGGCCAAAGAAAATAACAAAAATTCTCAAACTGAGGAAAAGCAATATTACCATAAAATAAACATGTTCCTTATTGAAAAAAGAGAGACAACTTCAGAAATCAAGATGAGTCTTAAAGCAGGGCTGGGAAAGGAAAGAATTGATGTGGAAAAACTCTCAAAGATATCATTCATACCTTTCATCTGTCTTATGAGTAAAGTAGGAAGCCCTCAAAACTGCGATAGAATTATCTCTGAAAACTGCTGATTTACAAGAAAAAAAGAAAAAGAAAAATGGCCATGGATTATTTTTTCTATTTTAATGAGACAGAGGGGAAGAACCAGAAAATAATGATGATTACAGTAACCTATTTATTTAACAAAAGAAAGAGGTAGGTAATTTGTTAACTTTTGAATAGGGTATAGTCCTTGTCCTCAACCTAACACAAAGAACAAGGCAGATATGCTACAAAATCACAGCTTTTGTGAATTTATTAGAAAGCTGAAGGGAAAAAAAAAACAACCTGAAGAACTAAAATGCAGAGAGTAACTTGCAAGGATAGAGATGACCTACCACTCTTTTCAACACTGTTGGAATATTGGGCCAAAGTGAAATTCACAATGGATAGGTCTTTGGAAAATATGGATCTCATTAGATTGTTAAGTAACCTTCACTCAGGCTCTGTAATAAACTGTGGTATTTCAATGAACTGTTCAACAATCACATCCTAAAGAAAACCAAATACAGATACAAGTTTAAGAGAAAAGTAAGGTAACGGGGAACTATGCAAATAAGAGTAGGTAGCCATAAGGAGAAGCAAGCCAAGTCATTAATGTTTATCATGACTTGATAAAAAGAACCGTAAATTACCTCAGTCACTGAGCAAATCTGCAGCTACTTGTCAGTGTTTTCTATGGACCATACCTGAATGAATGGCGATGTCATGTGGTGTGCCAAAATAAAGGGCAGGGCAGGAAAGCAGAAAACACAACCTCTGAGATATGTGAGATCTTCTCTACCTACAAAATAGTGGAACAGTGAAGTTTCAAGACAACTCAGGAGAGCTAGTTCAGATCAGGCAATGCAGATTTTTTCTGAGAGGCAATCCATGGGTCTTTTGTATTTTTACATATCTTACGATCAGAGGCATTGACAGGCTTTTTCCCTGGATTATCTTTTCAAGAATGTTTTATAACAAAAAGCGTTGGAAAGTAGGGATAGCTGTCTGCCTCTAAACAAGAGGGCCAATATTTTGCTGTCCAGTATAATAAAGGTAAAATCTCCCTTTGTGGCAAAGGTTCTGAATGTTTCGTTGCAACCGATTATAAAGATTTGGGTTTTTAAGTTCACAGTTGCCATGTGTACCCATTCTGTATGTAGCATCCAGCTGGGTCCACTATCACCTTATTGCCAAAGACTTAGTTGGGAGAAGGATCCAATGTGAACATAAAACTCATACTATCTGTTATCATGTGAGTAATAAAATCTATTTTCTCTGACCCAGGAATCTCCTGTCTTCTGCCAGCAGCCATGAAATTATGACATACTAATGTGTTAGCTTGCAAATAGAGACATTTTTCATACTCTTCACAGTTCTTGGTAATTTTCACCAAGTGTGAGGAATAAGCTATTAAAGGCTAGAGACAAGAAAACAGGGATGAGAGGGATTTCACATTGTGCAGAAAGACCAAAATGGTATTGGAGATGAAAGAGGACTTCCCAAGAGAAGTTCTTGGCAGAAAATCTAATATCACCAAGAGATCTCTGTCACTGCTGAGACTCCAAGCCCTTTTGAAAGGAAAGTTCTGACTTCACACACAAAATGTTTAAAAGCAAAGTGAAGTTAATCAAAGTAAGACTGCAACAAAGTCCAAATACAGCTGAATTAAACAAAAGAGAAAGTCAATCCCACAAACTACCAGTTCTCCATAATAAGTAGCATGCTCTATTATGGAAATAAATGTTATGAATTTAATTAAGTCACATGGCTAAGAGAAGAAGAATCAATAATGAAAAATCGGAGATGGCATGAAGGTTAGAACTACCAGGAAGATACTTTAACATTGATATTAATGCATAAAGGGCAAATATGGATAATACTCATCTGCTGAAAGAGGATGCACCAAAGAGAGGCAAGTAGAAAATATGTACCCAATGAAAAAGAAAGAAATGGAAAATATTAAAACAGAATTGTTTTGATGGGCTTAATAGTATTTTGATACATTAGATAAATGAATCTGTAGGTATGAACATAGGGTCAATAGAAATTATAAAAATGAACTACCAATAGAAAAGTGTTAAAAACATAAAAATGTCTATTTGAAATATATGGTCAGTAAAAATTGATATAACACATGTACAATTGAGTACTCAAATAAGAGGAGATGCAGAATAAGGAGAAGATATTTTGAAAAAGATCATGGAAAGTATTTTCCAAAACTGTGGAAACATTTCAAGCAGAAAAAAGGACAAACAGACAAGCAACAAACAAACAAACCTCAGGTAACATACGCAGAGTAAATACAAAGAAAGATATACCTAAGCATACCACATCACATTGCCAAGATGAAGAAAACAATTTTTTTTAATATCCACCAGAGAAATGAAATTGACCCTCTTTGTAGATGACAAGATCTTATATATTGAAAACCCAATAGACTTCACCAAAACAAACAAACAAACAACTACAAAAACATGTGTTGAGCTAATCAAAGAATTCAGTAAATTTGCAGGATACAATATTAACATACAAAAATCATTTGTGTTTTTATACTGTGATAAGCTGTCTGAAAGAGAAATTAAGAAATCCATTAAGATTTATGAAATTAAGAAAATCCCATTTATAATAACATCTAAAACAATAAAACACTTATGAATAAATTTAACCAGGAGGTGAAAGACCTACACGCTGAAAACTATAAGAAACTCTTGAAAGAAATTGAAGACATAAACGGGAAGATATCCTGTATTCTTGGATTGAAAGGATTAATATTGTTAAAATGTTCATTTTACCCAAAGTGATCTATAGATTCAATGCAATCCCTATGAAAATTCCAATGGGATTTTTCATAGAAATAGAAAAACCATCCTGAAATCTATAAGGAGATACAAAAGACCCCAAATAGCTAAAGCAATCTTGAGCAAGAACAAAGATGGAGACATCATACTTTCCTGATTTCAAATTATATTACAAACTAATAATTATCAAAACACCATGGTGCTGGCAGAAAAACAGACATTGATCAATGGAATAGAATAAAGAGCACAGAAATAAACCACACATACATAGGCATAGCTTGGAAATATGCTAGTTAGATTCCAGACCACCTCAAAAAAATGAATATTGCAACAAAGAAAGTGACGTGACTTTTTCTGGTTTCCCAGTGTGTATAAAATTTATGTCTACACTACACTGTAGTTTACTGTGTGCAATAGCATTATGTCTAGAAAAACAATGTGCATACTTCAATTTAAAAATACTTTATTGTTAAAAAATGTTAGCCATCATCTGAACCTTCAACAAGTCATAATCTTTTTGCCAGTGGAGGGTCTTGCCTTGATGTTGACGGCTGCTGACTGATCAGGGTGGTGGTTGCTGAAGGTTGGGTGGCTGTGGCAGTTTCCTAAAATAAGACGACAATGAAGTTCAACATATCTTTTGACTCTTTCACTAACAATTTCTCTGTAGCAAGTGATGCTGTTTGATAACATTTTACCCACCATAGAACTTCTTTCAAAAGTGGAATCAATCCCCTCAAACCCTGCTATTGGTTTATCAACTAAGTTTATGTAATATCTGAAATCCTTTATTGTCATTTCAACAATCTTCACAGCATCTTCACCAGAAACCACTTTCTTCCTCATGCATAAGAAGCAACTCTTCACCTTTTAAAGTTTTATCATGAGATTGCAGCAATTCAGTCACATCTTTCAAGCTGTGCTTCTCAATTATAGTTGTCTCACTTTTTCCACATGTGTCGTTAAAATAGTAACATCAAAGATCACAGACCACAGATCACCATAAAAATATAATAATAACGGAAAAAGTTTGAAATACTGCTAGAATTACCAAAATGTGACACACAGATACAAAGTCAGCAAATGCTATTGGAAAAACGGAGCTGATAGAGTTGCTCAAGGCAGGGTTGCCACAAACCTTCAATTTTCAAAAAAACCCAGTATCTGTCAAGTGCAATAAAGTGAAGTGCAACAAAGTGAAGTGCAATAAAATAAAGTATGCCTGTACATTTAACTAATCTTTGGCAAGGATGACAAGAAGACACAATGGTAAAAGACTAGTGTCTTCCATAAATGGTGTTGGGAAAAATGGATACCAACATGCAAAAGAATGAAACCAGATCCCTATCTTACACTGCACACAAAAATTTACTTGAAATGAATTAAAGATATAAATGTAAGGCCTGAATCATAAAACTATAAGACACCTAGAAGAAAACCTAGGACAAAAACCTCCTAGACATTGATCTTGGCAACTTTTATTGTTTTTTGGATATTACACAAAAAGCCTAGGGAACAAAAGCAAAAACAAACAAGTGGGACTACATTAAGCTTAAAATCTTCTGCACAGCAAAGAAAACCATCAGCAAAATGAAAAGGCAACCTACAGAACAGGAGAAAATACTTTCAAACAACATATCAGATAAGGAGTTAACCTCCAAAATATATAAGGAATTCATACAACTGTATAGCAAAACAACAACAACATACACACAGAAAAAACAAATTCCCAATTAAAAGATAAGCAAAGGGCCTGAATAGACATTTTTCCAAAGACATAACACAAATGGCCAACAGGTACATGCAAAGGTGCTCAACATCACTAATCATCAGGTAAATGCAAATTAAAGCCATAAAGAGATATCATCTCATATCAGTCAGGATGGATATTATAAAAAAGACAAGAGATTAAGGAGGATGTGGAGAAAGGGGAACTTTGTACATAGTTGGTAGGAATGTAAATTGGTATAGTCACTGTGGAAATCAGCATGGATGTTTGTCAAAAAAATTAAAAATAGAACTACCATGTGATCCAGTAATCCCTCTTATGGATATATACTCAAAAGAAATTAAATCAGTATCTCGAAGAGATATCTTCACTCCCATTATCATTGTAACCTTATTGACAATAGCCAAGATATGGAAACAGCCTATGTTCCCATCAACAGATGAATGGATAAAGAAATTGTGATATAGATATAACATCATTTAGAATATAGCTTATCTGAAGTGACCCGATTAAAATGTTGCACTCTCAGATTACCTTTGATTAGATGTCTTTGCTGTGGAAATCCAGCTACTCTCTGTTATTGTTTCCATTATTCTGAATTCCTAGCCAGACATTTACAATATAAACACCCAAAGAAGATAGACCTGATTGGTTCAGTTGTCAACACCCAATAGTGACCCTATTGATTAAAATGTCAGCATCTCATTATCCTATTGACGGGATTGTTCATTTTTTTTTCCCTCAAATATATTTACACAGATAATTGGAACATGTGATACAAAGCATAGTAAACTCTGTGGGGGGAAAAAAACCTTTCAAAAGAGGGATTGAGTGCCATATAGTCTAAATTTTCCTAGGCAAAGTTACCTTAATTGGTAGATACCTTGTATGGCTTTTACAGATAAGTCTTTCATAAGTTTGCCTGGAATTAAGTGAGCCCGTTCAGACTTCGTAAATATCTTACAATTATGAAGTTTTGTTCCTTCTCTTTCCAATCACTTTTTGTCATCCATAGTGAACTGATCAATTTGCACTATCATTAGCAATGTATATATAAATTCCATTTTCACTACAAACTTACCTGCAGTTGAAATTTCCACCTCTTGCTGAATTTGTCATTCTTAATGCACTGATTTGGGATGCTAACATCATTATATAGAAAGCCCTAATATTCGCATGTCTCAGTTTCTGGGATTTCTATTCTGTTTTATTAATCTATTTTTCTAATACTGCTATAGTTGCTGCACAATTGCATGTTGTTTTAATACTACGACTTCATAATATAACTTGATATTTTTTAGACTTTGCTCCTTTGTGAAGAGATTCTTAGAATCCCCTGAAATATATTTTCTTCCTCTTCCCAAATAAGTAATTTTGTTCACTAGAAATTATTTGTTTTCATGGACATTCACATGCATTGGCTAAGCTTTCCAAAACACTGTTGAATAACATGGACACCTTGCCTTGTTACTGATTTTAGTTTTATGTTTAGTAAAGTTTCCACATTTAGTATGATTCTAGGTGTAAGATTTTGATAAATATCTTTTGCCAGCTTAAGGAAATACTCCTATTTTTTTTATTAAAAAGCTGCTTGTTTTTATTTCTTTGCTTGCTTGTTCATTTTATCATATGTGAGTGTGGACTTTTGTCAAAATGCTTTTTAAATTGTTTGATGGTATCTAAGCAAATGAGAGGGAAAACGATATAAAAGTTAACTTATATTGTCAACTTTTCTAGTGTTGAACCATTTTCATTTATCTGGGTACACTCCCTGGTCATTTGGCATAGTTTCAATTGTGCTTTCTTTTTTTTTTTTCTTTTGGCTTTTGTGTTATTTAAGTTAATAGTTTTAATTAGACCCAATTTTATTTTCCAATATTCTTTTTTCCTGTTATGTAATCAAGGTTTTCTTCACTTGATAAAATACATTAGCTAAATTTTTCTTTTATATATTACCTGAACCAGTTTATATTTTGTAGACAGAGTCCATTTCATGAATGTTTGGCATATTGTGCATGTAAAACATATTAAGCATGGTGAATTTTTGAGGTGCAGGATTTTTTTATATTTATTTCATTTCTTTAATCTGTATTGGTTGTGCCATAACTTTAAATATGTATAAATACATTCTACCATATGTACTGTATTTTAATTATAATCATTGCTAAAAAAATTTTTAGTTTAAAATTTTAAAGATTTGTAAAAATGTTATTCTGAATATTCAGTTAAAATAACTGTTCTATTCAAAATAGTTAATTTAGGATAAATTCCAGGAATTATAAGATGGTTCAAAGACTTTACTATATTTTAGGATTTTCAATTTGTATTACCAAGTTGTCCTCCATAATTTTGCAGTTATGGACACAAAATGCTTTTTGGGTGCCCAGTTTCTGAAGCAACTGAGCTGAAAAAAATCTTAGTTGTTTCCCTTCTTATTCTGTATTGGGATTTAAAAGAGGTCAACATATTTGAGCAAGTTAGCAACAGCACACACTTTGACACTAAATACAGAAAGTTAGGATTGTTCAGTGGAGAAATGATCTAATTGAACAAGCAGAAACCAGAGTCATTCTATAGAACTGAAAGCAATGCCTCCTGATCTCTAGTCTGTAGTACACTGTGACTTTGTCTAAAACTCTACAAAAGAGAAAGCATGGGGATATTTAAAGGGCATTATCTTACACATTTAAATAATAGAGATTCTGAGAAGTATTCATGTAGAGCAATTTCAAGGAAGACAAGACTGCCATCTAGTCAAGTAGATAGTATTTTAAGACATGATTTTTAAGATATTGCTATAAAAGAGGTCTCTATACCATACATTAAATATGTTTCATAACATATTTAGTGTGCTTTCAAAATTAATTGTTTTATATTTAATACTTCTTTTTATTAACCTAAGGAATTTAATCAATATTATGTGTAATTGGATCAATTTATTCATCAAAATCAAGAGTTGGCAAATTATTATCTTTTTCTTCTTTTTTTAAATATTGTATTGGGGCATAGTTGATTTACAATGTTGTGTTAGTTTCAGGTGTACAGCAAAGTGAATCTGTTATACATATGCATATATGCACTCTTTTTTAGATTCTTTTCCCATATAGGCCATTAAAAAGTACTGAGTAGAGTTCCCTGTTCTATTCAGTGGGTCCTTATTAATTATCTATTTTATATATAGGAGTGTGTATATGTCAGTCTCAATCTTCCAAGTTATCCCTCCCCAACCCTTACCCCCTGGTAACCATAAGTTTATTTTCTACATCTGTAACTCTATTTCTGTTTTGTAGATAAGTTCATTTGTACCCTTGTGCCTCTTGGCCATCTGTATGTCTTCTTTGGCGAAATGTCTATTTAGATCTTCTGCCCATTTTTTGATTGGGTTGTTTGTTTTTCTGATATTGAGCTGCATGAGCTGTTTGTATATTTTGAAGATTAATCCTTTTTTGGTTGCTTCATTTTCAAATATTTTCTCCCATTCTGAGGGTTGTCTTTTGGTTTTGTTTATGGTTTCCTGGTTGTGCAAAAGCTTTTAAGTTTCATTAGGTCCCATTTGTTTATTTTTGGTTTTATTTTCGTTACTCTAGGAGGTGGATCGAAAAGATCTTGCCGTGATTTGTGTCAAAGTGTTCTGCCTATGCTTTCCTTTAAGAGTTTTATAGTATCTGGCCTTACATTTAGGTCTTTAATCCATTTTGAGTTTATTTTTGTGTATGGTGTTAGGGTGTATTCTAATTTCATTCTTTTACATTTAGCTCTCCAATTTTCCCAGCACCACTTATTTAAGAGACTGTCTTTTCTCCAATGTATATTCTTGCCTCCTTTGTCATAGATTAGGTGACCATAGGTTCATGGGTTTTTCTCTGGACTTTCTATCCTGTTCCATTGATCTTTATTTCTGGTTTTGTGCCTGTACCATACTGTTTTAATAACTGTAGCTTCATAGTATAGTCTGAAGACAAAGAGCCTGATTCCACCAGCTCCTTTTTTTTCTCAAGATTGTTTTCACTATTCAAGGTCTTTTGTATTTCCATACAAAATGTAAAATTTCTTGTAATTCCATGAAAAATGCCATTGGTAATTTGATAGGAATTACACTGACTCTGTAGATTGTTTTGGGTAGTGTAGTCATTTTCACAATATTAATTCTTCCAATCCAAGAACATGTTATATCTCTCTATCTGTTTGTGTCATCTTTTATTTTTGCATCAGTATCTTAGTTTTCTGAGTATAGGTCTTTTGCCTCCTTAGGTAGGTTTATTCCTAGGTATTTTATTCTTTTTGATATGATGGTAAATGGGATTGTTTCCTTAATTTCTCTTTCTGATCTTTCATTGTTAGTGTATGGGAATGCAAGAGATTTCTGCATATTAATTTTGTATCCTACAAATTTACCAAATTCATTGATGAGCTCTAGTAGTTTTCCGGTAGCATATTTAGGGTTTTCTATGTATAGTATCATGTCATCTGCAAACAGTGACAGCTTTACTTTTCTTTTCCAGTTGGGATTCCTTATATTTCTTTTTCTTTTCTGATTGCTGTGGCTAGGACTTCCAAACCTATGTTGAATAATAGTGAAGGGAGTTTACATCCTTGTCTTCTTCCTGATCTTAGAGGAAATGCTTTCAGTTTTTCACCATTGAGAATGATGTTTCTTGTGGGTTTGTCATATATTGCCTTTATTATGTTGGGTAGGTTCCCTCTATGCCCACTTTTTGGAGAGTTTTTTTTCATAAACGGGTGTTGAATTTTGTCAAAAGCTTTTTTTGCATCTCTTGAGATGATCATACATATTTTATTCTTCAATTTGTTGTTGTGGATTGATTTGCAGATATGGAAAAATCCTTGCATCCCTGGGATAAATCTCACTTCATCATGGTGTATGATCCTTTTAATTTGCTGTTGGGTTCTATTTGCTAGTATTTTGTTGAGGATCTTTGCATCTATGTTCATCAGTGATATTGGCCTGAGGTTTTCTTTCTTTGTGACATCTTTGTCTGGTTTTGGTATCAGGGTGATAGTGGCCTTGTAGAATGAGCTTGGGAGTGTTCCTTCCTCTGCAATTTTTTGGAAGAGTTTCAGAAGGGTAGGTGTTAGCTCTTCCCTAAATGTTTGATAGAATTTACCTGTGAAGCCATCTGGTCCTGGACTTTTATTTGTTGGAAGATTCTTAATCACAGTTTCAATTTCATTACTTGCGATTTTTCTGTTCATATTTTCTATTTCTTCCTGGTTCAGTCTTGGAAGCTTATATCTTTCTAAGAATTAATTCATTTCTTCTAGGTTGTCCATTTTATTGGTGTATAGTTTCTTGTGGTAATCTATTATGACCCTCTGTATTTCTGCGGTGTCCATTGTAACGTCTCCTTTTTCATTTCTAGTTTTATTGACTTGAGGCCTCTCCCTTTCTTTCTTGATGTATCTGGCTAAAGGTTTATCAATTTTGTTTATCTTCTCAAAGAACCAGCTTTTAGTTTCATTGATCTTTGCTACTGTTTTCTTCATCTCTATTTCATTTATTTCTGCTCTGATTTTTATGACTTCTTTCCTTCTATTAACTTTGGGTTTTATTTGTTCTTCTTTCTCTAGTTGCTTTTAGTGTAAGGATAAGTTGTTTATTTGAGATTTTTCCTGTTTCTTGAGGTAAAATTGTATTGCTATAAACTTCCTTCTTAGTTTGCTGCACCCCATAGGTTTTGGATCATCGTGTTTTCATTGTCATTTATTTCTACATATTTTTTTTAATTTCCTCTGTGATCCATTGATTGTTTAGTAACATATTCTTTAGCCTCCATGTGTTTGTTTTTTTTACAGTTTTTTTTTTTCCTGTAGTTCATTTCTAATCTTGTAGCATTGTGATTGGAAAACATGATTGATATTTTTTCAATTTTTGAAAATTTACTGAATCTTGACATGTGATCTATCCTGGAGAATGTTCCATGAGCACATGAGAAGGAAGTGTATTATGCTGCTTTCAGATGGAATGTCCTATAAATATCAATTAAGTCTATCTGTTCTAATATGCATTTAAGGCTTATGTTTCTTTATTTTCTGTCTGGATGATCTGTCTATTGGTGTAAGTGGGGTGTTAAAATCTCCCACTATTATTGTGTTACTGTCAATTTCCCCTTTTATAGCTGTTAGCATTTGCCTTATGTATTGAGGTGCTCCTATGTTGGGTGCATAAATATTTATAATTGTTATATCTTCTTCTTGGATTGATTCCTTGATCATTATGTAATGTCCTTTCTTGTCTGTTGCAAGAGTCTTTATTTTAAAGTCTATTTTGTCTGATATGAGTATTGTTACTCCAGCTTTCTTTTGATTTCCATTTTGCATGTAATATCTTTTTCCATCCCCTCAGTTTCAGTCTCTATGTGTCCCTAGGTCTGAAGTGGGTCTTTTGTAGCTAGCATATATATAGGTCTTGTTTTTGTATCCATTCAGCCAGTCTATGTCTTTTGGTTGGAACCTTTAATCCATTTATATTTAAGGTAATTATCGATATGTATGTTCCTATTGCCATTTTCTTAATTGTTTTGGGGTTGTTTTTGTAGGTCTTTTTTCTTCCCTTCCTCTTTTGTTCTCTTCTCTTGTGTTTCCTGCCTAGAGAAATTCCTCTAGCATTTGTTGTAAAGCTTGTTTGGAGGTGCTGAATTTGCTTGGTGCTTGTCTGTTAAGCTTTGGATTTCTCCATCAAATCTGAATGAGATCCTTGTTGGGTAGAATATTCTTGGTTGTAGGTTTTTCCCTTTCATCACTTTAAATATACCATGCCACTCCCTTCTTGCCTGCAGAGTTTCTGCTGAAAAGATCAGCTGAAAACCTTATGAGGATTCCTTTGTATTTTATTTGTTGCTTATCCCTTGCTTCTTTTAATTTTTTTTGTATTTAATTTTTGTTAGCTTGATTAATATGTGTCTTGGTGTGTTTCTCCTTGGGTTTATCCTGTATGGGACTCTCTGCACTTTCCGGACTTGGGTGACTATTTCCTTTCTCATATTAGGCAAGTTTTCAGCTATAATCTCTTCAAATATTTTCTCAGTTCCTTCTCGTTTTTTTCTGGAACCCCTATAATTTGAATGTTGGCGCATTTAATGTTGTCCCAGAGGTCTCTGAGATTGTCCTCATTTCTTTTAATTCTTCTTTCTTTATTCTGTTCTACAGCAGTGATTTTCACTATTCTATCTTCCAGCTCACTTATCTGTTCTTCTGCTTCAGTTATTCTGCTATTGATTCCTTCTTGTCTTTTTTCATTTCAGTTATTGTATTGTTCATCACTGTTTGTTTGTTCTTTAGTTTCTAGGTCCTTGTTAAACATTTCTTGTATCTTCTCAATCCATGCCTCCTTTCTCTTTCCAAGATCTTGGATCATATTTACTATCATTACTGTGAATTCTTTTTTGGGTAGATTTCCTATCTCCTCTTCATTTTGTTGGTCTTGTAGGTTTTTACCTTGCTCCTTCATCAGCAACATAGTTCTCTTTTGCCTCATTTTGTCTCTCTTACTGTGTTTGTTGCTTCCTTTTCACAGGCTGCAGGGTCATAGTTCCTCTTGCTTTTGGTTTGTGTGCCCTGGTGGGTGAGGTTGGGCTTGTGTAGGCTTCCTGGTAGGAGGGACTGGTGCCTGCCCTCTGGTGGGTGGAGCTGGGTCTTGTCCCTCTGGTGGGCAGGGCTGTGTCAAATGGTGTGTTTTAGAGTGTCTGTGAGCTTGGTATGACTTTACGCAGTCTGTCTGCTGATGGGTGGGGCTGTATTCCTGTCTTACTGGATGTTAGGCCTGAGGTGTTCCAGCACTGGAGCTTGCAGCTTATTGGGTGGAGCCGAGTTTTGGTGCTGAGATGGGGACTTTGGGGAAGCTCAAGCTGATTAATATTCCCTGGGCTTGGAATTCCCTGGTGGTCCAGCAGCCAGGACTTGGTGCTCCCACCACAGGGGCTTAGATTCAACTCCTGGCCGGAGACCAGGACCCTACAAGCTGCATGACATGACCAAAACAAGACAAACAAACAAACAACCAAGACAAATAATAAAAACAAAACCAAGCCAAAAAAAAAAAAAACAAGAAAACAAACAAACAAGAAATCCTCAAACCAAAACAAACAATAAAACAAAACTAACAAAAACAAAAAAAGCAAAGAAAACAACAAAAACAACTAAAAAGCAAAAAAAATAGAAAAATAAAAAAACAAACAAAAAGCCAAAAACAATAAAAAATTAAACAAAAAATAGAAAAATAAAAAATATATCACAAAAATTTAAAAATAAATATAAAAACAACAACAACAAACATCTGGGGCCTCTTTTATAAGTGTCCTCACCCCCAAGATGAGTAACAGACAACCCCCACCTCCCCAGGAGGTCCTCCAAGACCTCTAGGTAAGTCTCTGGACCTGCTGTGGGCACTGTGGGGTAGCTCAGACTGTGATCTGACCCAACTCCCATGTGTACGTGCCCACAAAGTCTATAGCTGCTAAAGCTAGACTCATCTCAGTTATGGGA
Organism: Leucopleurus acutus; assembly: GCF_964270905.1. Taxonomy (NCBI): domain Eukaryota; kingdom Metazoa; phylum Chordata; class Mammalia; order Artiodactyla; family Delphinidae; genus Leucopleurus; species Leucopleurus acutus. The sequence goes on from NC_139145.1 coordinate 90,149,692, forward strand.
GTATTCGTTGTCCATTAAGATGTCCCTCAGGCACTGGGTTTACCAAGCTGATCACAGGGGTTTAATCCAGTGTTTGTGCAGCTACAAGGAGAGATTTCAGTTCTTATTCCTTAGTTGCACAGCCCCTGGGGCTCAGCTTTGGTTTCAGCCCCACCTCTGTGTGTGGACCACCCTCAGGCAACTGCTCACCCTCCCCAGGTGAGAGGGGGAGAAGGCAGCAACTGACTGGGCATGCCTGTTCACTTAGGTGGGAAGGGCAAGAGGCAGCAACCAATTGGGGTGTGCAAGCTGGTTCTGGCAGGAGCCCCTCCCAGTGCCTGCAAAGGCAGAGGTTGGCATGTGGTGAGAGAGGTCATAATGGTAGCCCTGCCCTTCACATGCCACTCAACAATGGCACCTCCCTTCCACGGCAGTCTGTGCTTCCTCCAGGAGCATTCCCGGTTGCAGAGCCCTTCACTCCTGTCCCCTCAGGCTGACTCTACGCAGCCAACAACAGTCCTCTCCCCCAGTCCACTCTCCAAACTCCATACTTAAGCACCCAGCCCTTGCCAGCACTGGCAGACACACATCTCAGGTTGGGGTATGCAAGGCTGTGGCACTGACCTTACTTATAAGTATCATTCTGTTTTTCCTGCCACAGACTGGCCACTGCACTTTCCTCTGATAGCCCCCAAATCTCCCCTTCTGTTTCAGCTGATCTTGCCACCAGTGTGGGGTCTTCCCTGGGTGCGGTAATCTCTCCTCTCCTTCAGCTGCCCCCCAGGGGTGCAGGTCCCATCCTGTGTCCTCTTTTCTTTTTCTTCTTTTTTTCACTTTCATCCTACCTGGTTATGCAGGGATCTTTTCTTGTTCTTTTAAGTGTCTGTGGTCCTCTGCTAGTGTTCATGAGGTGTTCTGTGTGAATTGTTCCACTTGTAGATGTATTCTTGATGTACTTGTGGGGAGAGGTGAACCCCAGGTATTCCTATTCTGCCATCTTGACCCAAACTCCATCTAAATTCTTTTGACAATTTATTTTTATGAGCTGAATCAGACCCACAGCCTGTTTTTGTACTACCCATAAGCTAAAAATGTTTTTTATCTTTGAAAAAAATCAAAAGAAGAATAGTATTTTATGCCATGTAAAATTACATGAAATGCAAATTGTGTCCATAAATGAAGTTTATTGGGACACAGTCACTCATTTGTTTACATACTCTTTATGGTTGTTCTAATGCTATAACAGCAAGATAGGTGGAACAGAGACTATATAGCCCACAAAGCTCAACATATTTACAATTTGACTCTTTACAGAAAAAGTTTGCAAACCCCTGATCAAAACTAAAGACAGAATTTGGACTTCTTTTCATAGTTGGTAAACTGTTTTCCTCTTTTTGACATTTCTCTTTTCTTTATCCCAAACTCTGACTTCCTCTTCATAATTTAAATGTCAGTGATATCCCTCATGCTTTATTTTTTTGGCCTGGCAACTCATCAACTAATGTCCAGATATTAGCAGTGAACCACAGAATTCCTTTTATTAATGTTTAAATTAATTCTTGATCTGTTTTAAGAACTTCCACAATATCATTTCATGTATACCATTAATTACCTTTAAGATATATAACTGTTTTTATAAATAATCATATTCAATATTATTAACTAAGAATATATTTTATGTATTTATATGTATGTATTTCCATATTTATTATTTACTGGGTTTTTTTTTTTGCTTCACTCCAGTCTCTAACATTCCTTCATTGTTATCAGCAGAATGCATCTTTGTGAAGTTTGTTGTTTTACTTTCTTTGTTTAACTTTGCATGTCTGAGAATGAAGTATATGTCTTACAATCAGAAGCAAATGTCTTTTTGGACTCGAAAATATTTTTTAGACCATGCACTTCATTTTTAAGGCTATACTCTGTGTTGCCTTAGGTTGATATAGTTTATAAATTTGAGACAACATAGATTTTTTTTGATTTATTTATTTTTATTTTTTAACATCTTTATTGGAGTATAATTGCTTTACAATGATGTGTTAGTTTCTGATTTATAACAAAGTAAATCAGCTATACATATACATATAGCCCCATATCTCCTTCCTCTTGCATCTCCCTCCCACCCTCCCTACCCCACCCCTCTAGGTGGTCACAAAGCGCCGACCTGATCTCCCTGTGTTATGTGGCTGCTTCCCACTTCTGAAGCCAATGACTTCCCCTTATAAGTTTGGATGATTCTTTACTTTTTCTTTAAAAACATAATAGAACGGATGTTGGTAATATTTTCTCTTTGTTCTTTTTATATGGGATAAGTGCAGGTTCCAATTATTTCTAGTCATTTCACTTAAGATTTTATAAAACATTTTAAATTTAACCTATATTGATTTTCTTCAGTTTGTTCTATGTTCTAGCTCCATGAAAACAATGACTCTAATGTTGAACCACTATGTTCTGTATGCCATGCCTATCTTTCCTCCCAATCTATTTACTATCATATTCATTTTTTTGAATTCTGTGTATTTCTCATTCTATATTTTATTTTAATTCAGTATATGTGTTTTACCAAATGATTGTTTTCATATAGATTCTACCAGTTAACACTTCCAGTGTTATTTTGAATTGTACCATGATCAGAATTTAATTCATTTCATCCTAGTTTCACAGATTCAACACATTTTCTTTTAATCCCCTTGAGAAGAGAAAAAAAGTAATTTTATATACTGTATGTGGATTTCCTGTGAAAGATCTATATTTGAAAGAATTTTGAGTAACAATATATAGAGATACTTTGTTCTTCAATAACTGTAGAACATTTAAAATGTAAGTATGTCAGTTCAATGTTTATACTTTTAAGTAGCCTCTTTCCTACTACATATTGCCCTGGAAACTCATGGCTGTGGCTTCCTGTGCTGCATTTGCTTCTATCTTCCATAAAATTCCTCCATGAATGTTTTCTCTGTTTTGTACCACATTTGTTTCCTCTATAAGTGACTTGAAATTCTATGTTTACTAATGATTTCCATCTACTTTTCTTTATTCTCTAGGATCATCTATTTCCCATTTTCTTTCCTACTATTTTCTTGGGATATCATGAGGGAAAATGAACAAATTAGTGCAGATAATTTCTTAGAATAATCAGCAGTTTCAGTGATTCTCTCTGTCATTATAGTTATTTAACTTTAGTGTCTAATACATATGCATATATTTCCCACATATTTTTCTCACAATGATTTGCTAGTCATTAATATCAAAATACTTATAATTCTCAAAAAAGTATTTTTTTTTTTTTGCGGTACACGGGCCTCTCACTGTTGTGGCCTCTCCTGTTGCAGAGCACAGGCTCCGGACACGCAGGCTTAGCGGCCATGGCTCACGGGCCTACCCGCTCCGCGGCACGTGGGATCTTCCCGGACCGGGGCACGAATGCGTGTCCCCTGCATTGGCAGGCAGACTCTCAACCACTGTACCACCAGGGAAGCCCAAAGTAATTGTTTTGATGCTTGTAAATGTAATGTGGTGGGGAAGGGTAACTGTTCACAGTGCTGAAGTCCTTTCTCTGAGCTGATAAATATCTGGAGCTAAACTCTGGTGATCTGGAAAGTCTTCACACCAACCCCCTTTAACTGCTTTCCTTTTCATCACTTAGCTTGGAGGCCAAAGCCAGTCCTTGATGGAAGCATTTTCTCAGTAGAAACCAGCTGCATACCTTTGATTTGATTTTATTTGAAGTCAGTCCTGGTCTTCTGAAGTCTATCCCATCTACTTTGTTCTGAATTACATAGTCATCCATTTTGGTTCCAGTGGTAGGGAAGTGATTCAGATCAATTGATATTTTCTTTTAGGATGACCTCGTAAAAATAATAAATGCTGTCAGCTAATGATTTCATTTTGTTTTCATGAGAAAATAGAACCTGGGGTTGCTAGCATTTTTACTTTTCTTTATTGTCTCATAAGTCCTAGTAAACCATTTTTCTTTTGTTTTCCTATTTTACTACCTTATAACTATAGCTGATTTTTATTGGGGGGAATATTTTTGTGTCAGAAATTGTGCTGCATTCTTTATACATATTGTCTCATACAATTCACATAAAAGCCTATAAATTATTATTCGTGTATCCACTTCAAAGAGAGAAAACTAAATCTCTTACTGGTTGTATAAATTACTCAAGTGGACATGACTGGTAAATGGCACACTCAGCAGTCAAATCCAAATCTATGAATATGAGATGCTGTGTTATACAATCTTTTTCACTGTGACAGGATTAAAGTAGAAAACAGGTATTTGGCTTAACTTTTGTCCTTCATCTTTTTTCAAAGCCTAGTAAGTTATGGTGAACATTCTCACTGTTCATTAATTTTCTTAACTGGGTTATACTTTTAAAATAGAAAATTAATTTATCCTATTTATTCCACTTTAATAATAAAATTCAAGATACTCCTTTTCACTGTAACAAGATATATACTAGATATAATTCTAGAATAACTTTAAAGTCTAATTCTTAGAGCGGGAAAAAAGTAAATACGAAAAATATTTTTCTGAAATTCCTTTGTATGCTCTGGGGTTGGAAGATTGCTGACATATGAAATAGTACCATATTTGCATGGCATGACATCTTTGCAAAGAGGGGAGTTATCTGAATACTTTTTATTTCATATTTTCATCTAGATTTGACTTATATACATAGATTTTATATTGCAAGAGATTATGGGTAATTATCCTTTTCTGTGTTGATTTTATGTTATGAGAATTTACTTATATTTATTAAGCATGTAAAATATGTATTAAGAAATGAATAATGTAAAAGAAGTTATTGCTAATCACTCCATGTAGAACTTATCAAGGAGATTTACAATGAAAAAAATTAAAACACACACAACAATAACAAAACAAATTAGAACCATCAATACTTACATGTTGTTACCTTCCAGTCTGTGCAAAAAGGTTTGGAGATAGTTTCATACTTTTTCCCCATTCCTACAGATTTCTTTGCAACATGAATTTGTCCTTGATGTTAGTGGAACCACTAGCCTTAGATTAGCTCAGTGAGTAAATCCAAAGAGAAATTGGCTTATTTAGCTGTATCTGAATCTAGCATATATAAAAATCCTACTGAAGAGCTAATGCTGTGACAAAGTACCACAAACTGAGTGTCTTAAAACAATAGAAATTTATTGTCTCACAGCTCTAGAGGCTACAAGTCCAATCAGTGTGTTGGCTCCCTCTATGTTACCTATAGGGAAGAATCCTTCCTTGCCTTTTGTAGCTTCTGATGGTGGCGTCAATCCTTGGTGTTCTTTGACTTGCAGCTACATTGTTCCAATCTCTGCCTCCATTGTCACATGGCATTCTCCCTCTATGTTTGTATCGCAAAAAGTAGTAAACATCACCTTGCCACCCAACTTAGTAACTGATGCATAAATTTTCTTTCTAAATTAATATGTATTGATATCAAATTATATCAGAATATCAAAATGATATTTAGAACAGGTAAATAAAGTATCAGAATCTGCAGCACAATACTTGAATGACCATTGCTGATTTTCTGATGACCCTTTTTGCTTACTCATTTTTTTCCCTTGAACTTCAAAATTCAGGAATTAATTTAACTAAAGATGTGAAAGAACTGTACTCTGAAAACTTTAAGACATTGAGGAAAGAAACTGAAGATGATCCAAATGAATGGAAATATATACTGTGCTCATGGATTGGAAGAATTAATATTGCTAAAATGTTCATACCACCTAAATCAATCTACAGATTCAATGCAATTCCTATAAAGATACTCATGGCATTTTCCACAGAACTAGAAAAAATAATTCTAAAATTTGTATGGAACCACAAAAGACCCCAACACCTAAAGCAATTTTGGGAAATAAGAACAAAGCTGGAGGTATCACTCTCCCTGATTGCAAACCATACTACAAAACTATAGTAGTCAAAACATTGTGACACTGGCACAACAGACACAATGGAACAGAATGGAGAGCTCAGAAGTAAACCCACACTTGTATGGCATATTAATCTATCACAATGGAGGCAAGAGTATACACTAGGGAAAAGTCTCTTTAATAAATGGTGTTGGAAAAACTAGGCAGCTATACACAAAAGAATAAAACTAGAACACTTTCTTACAACATATGCAAAAATAAACTCAAAATGAATTAAAGAACTAAATTTAAGACCTGAAACCTTAAAACTCATAGAAGAAAACATAGACAGTAATCTCTTTGACTTTGGTCTTCACAGTATTTTTTTGGACATGTTTCCTCAGGCAAAGGCAACAAATGCACAAATAAACAAAAGGGACTACATCAAACTAAAAAGCTTTTGCACAGTGAAGGAAATCATCATCAGAATGAAAAGGTGATATACTGAATGGGAGAAGACATTTGCTAATGGTACACCTGATAAGGTATTAATATCTAAAATATATAAAGAACCCATACAACTCAATATTAAAAAATTTGATTAAAAATATTTCCTTCGGACCTGGAAGTTCAAGTTGATAATAGAAAGTTGCTTAGTTTTCTATTGTTGTTGATATCATGTAGTATTAGAACAAAGTAGAAAGAACTGAAAAGACACTTTTGCAAAAATGCATACAGATGGCCAATAAGCACTTGAAAAGATGCTCAGTGTTGCTAATCATCAGATAAGTGCAAATCAAAACCACAATGAGATATTACCTCACACCTGTCAGAATGGCTATCATCAAAAAGACAACAAATTACAAGTGTTGTCAAGGATGTGAAGAAAAGGGAACCCTCCTGGACTATTTGGATTACTGCTGGGAAAGTAAATTGGTACGCCACTATGGAAAATAGTATTGAGAGTCCTTAAAAAAATTAAAAATAGAACTACCATATGATCCAGAAATTCCACTTCTGAGTTTTTATCTGAGGAAAACACTAATTTGAAAAGTTACAGTCACCCCAGTGTTAATTGCAGCATTATTTGCAATAGCCAAGATATGGAAGCAACCTGGGTGTCCATTGACAGATGAATGTATAAAGAGGTTGTATAAGCCTTTTCTAGTTAAACTTAGCAAATAAGAAAACTTTATAGCAACTCCTTCCCTCTAGAGATAATTAAAGTTGATCGAATTAGATTGCCTTCACTTACAAGCATCATGTAAATAGAGTTAATTTATTATCATACCTAATTCACCTATGGGAATTATTATACTGTAATAATGGAATTATTTTTGCAAATCGTACAACAAACTACGTACAGACACCTGATATTTTTGCTTGAAGAATGAATTTTTTCTTTGTTATGAGTTATAAATCATAAATATAGCTCATTATCTGTGACACCATGTAAACCTGGTGTTATGTTCTATTAGAACATTAGAATGTTAGAACTAACAAAACTTGCTGATAGATTGGATATAGGGTATGAAGGAAAAGATGCCAATTGTGAGCCATAAGTTTTTAGTATGTTTTAAGCCATAAGTTTTAGTTTTTAACACTAGGTAAATTATGTGGCATTTATTCAAGTGAGAGTTTACAGAAGGCACAGGTATGAATCATAGGATAGATGTTCATACATTTCATCTCAATTTGCCCAGGAAAGTTCTGTATCCCAGCCACTTTAGCATCATTTTATATTAATTTTTTTAAATAAGGAATATCAGTAGTGTTTTTATTCAAATGAGATTGGATGGACTTGTCTTCATTGTGTAGTTGCAGCTTCTGCCTTTGTCTTGTCTAATAGTGTGCAAAATGGATGTGCATTTTCCTTGTAGTTATATCAGTTTTTGCTTCACATATTTTGAAGCTGTTAGTTGCATATACATTTATGATTGTTTATTTTCTTGATAAATTGAGCCCTTAGGATTATGAAATGATTTGATTTATCCTTGGTGATATTTTTTGTTCTGAAATATACTCTGATATTAATACCAGACTTTCTTTTGATCAGCTCTCACATGGCATAACTTTACTATTATTTACTTTTAACCTGTTTAGATCATAATAGTTAAAGTAGATTTCTTGTAAGCAGCATATTGTTGTGTGCAATTTAAAAAAATCCAATCTGAAAATCTCTGTCTTTGAATTGGTGTGCTTATACCATTTGCATTTACTATAAATATTGATATGATAAGATGTAGGTCTACCCTTTTATTATTTGTTTTCTGTTTGTATTTTTTCCCTCCACTCTCTGTTTACTTGCCTTTTATTTTTTACTTCTTATGTTTTACTATCTCATTTTAATCTATTTACTGGCTTTTTGCTATATCACTTTGTTTTAAATTTCTAATAGTAATTTCTAGGGAAAATATACACATACTTTAGTCCACTTAGAGTTAATATATAAAATCATAAGTAAAACATAGAACTTGACTACAACATAGGTCCCTCCCACAACCCATTATTTTATACTTCTTATATATGTGATGTCTGCATACATTGAAAATCAGCTACACAATCTTATTTTGTTTTTTATCAACCATACATACTTAGAGAATTTCAAAGATGAATTATAGGCTGTTATATTTACCCAGATATTTACCATTTCTGTTGCTTTCTCATTCCTGAAGTTCCTTGTTTCCCTTTGGAATCATTTCCCTTCAACCTAGAGACCTTCCATTAGCATTTATTTTGAAACAGTTATGCTAGTGATGAATCCTCTTAGTTTTCCTTAATTTTTTAAATTTAGCTTTATATCTAAAGAATACTTGCATTGGATATAAAAATTGAGGTTAACATTTAATCTAATACTTTATAGATATTGTTCCACTGTCTTATGTTTTTTTTTTTAAATGTCTGCTATCATTTGAATCATCGTTCCTTTATATATAGTATGATATTTTTCTTTTATTGTTTTTTTCTTTATATTTTATTTTCTGCAACTTGATTATAATATATTTGGATGGGTTTTTATATTCTTTATTTTTTGAAGTTTATCCTCTATGGGGTCTGCTGAACTTCTAGAATAATTTAATTTATGCTTTTCATCCAACTTGCAAGATGTTCAGAATTTATTTTTTCAAATACTTTTGATGTGCCAATCATCTTATCCTATCTCTCTGAGATTGCAATGACAAGACCATTAGCTCTTGATATTGCCTTACAGGTCTTTGTGAATTTTCTCTTTTTCTTTTTTCAATCCATTCCTCATATTTGTGTCAGATTCCCAGGGCTTCTGTAACAAAGTACCACAAACCATGTGGCTTAAAACAACAGAAATTTATTCCCTCATTGTTTTGGAGGCTAGAAGTCTAAAATTAAGATGACAGCAGGGTCATGCTCCCTATGAGAATCTGGGTAGCATCCTTCCTTGCTTCTCCATAGCTTCTGGTGGTAGCCATCAATTCTTGGCATTCCTTGATCTGCACATGCGTTGCTCTAAACTCTGCCTGTGTCATCATGTTGTATTCTTCATGTGTGTGTCTGTCTCCCCTTATAAAAACACTAGTCATGTTGGATTAAGGGCCTAACCTACACCAGTTTTGACTCATCTTAACTAATAATGACTGTAATGACTCCATTTCCAAATAAGGTCACATTCTAAGGTTCTGGGAAGAACAGAAATTTTAGGGGAACACTGTCTAACCCAGCACAAAATTGTATAACTTCTATTGATCTATTGAAAATTTCACTGGCTCACTGGCTCTTTCTGCTGTCATCTCCATTCTGATACTTAGCCTATTACAGTGGATTTTATATATTTCAGATATTGTAATTTTCAGTTAAAATTTTCAATTGTTCCTTTTCTTTCTAATTTTCCTGCTGAGAATTTTTCATTTTCCATCCATTTTAGCATTATTGAGTTTTATGTTATAAAAAAATGGTTATGATAGCTGAATTGAAGTTTTTTTTTATTTATAATTCCAACATCTGGGTTATCTCAGATGATCCAGCATAACTGCTCCAAGAAAAATGCTAAAGGAAGGTCTTCACATTAAAAAGAAATAATATAATCTAGGTATTGTTATCATTTGATTGCCCTTTCTCTTAAGTATTGTTCAGAATTTCCAATTCTTTGTATGTCAGAAATTTTGGATTCTATCCTGGAAGTTTTGCACATTATTTCTTAATCTGATTCCTTTAATAATCCTACAGAAAAAGTTATTTCTGTTTTACTTTGTTTTATTAGATGTTATGAATGGAATTGTGTCTCTCAAAATTCATATGTTGAAGTCTTAACTCCCAATGTGACTATATTCTAAGATAGGGTCTTTAAGTAGGTAATTAAAGTTAGGACATAAAAAGTGGGGACCTAATACAATAGTACTGATGTCCTTATAAGAAAGAAAGAGAAACCACAGCTCTCTCTCTCTCCACATACGAAGAAAGGTCATATGAAGACATAGCAAGAAGGTGGCTGTCTGAAAACTTGGAAAAGAGATTTCACCAGAAACTAAGACTTCTGGCATTTTGACCTTCAACTTCTAGCCTCTAGAACTGAAAGAAAATACATTCTTGTTGTTTTAGCCACCCAGTATTGTGGTATCTTGCAATAGCAGACTGATAATGCAGTAGGCAATCAATTAGTTTAAAAGTAAGACTAAAAATCTTATCTTGCCTTCTGGGAGTAGTAGCTCCAATGTAAATTTATTTTTCACTTTCTTTGCTGTGTTGTTTGGATCCACCAGCACATGTACCATTCAGAAGATACAGAAGATATTCTGGTATTTGGTCACTGGTTTGTGAGATATTTCAGTTCCTAATGGTTTTATTATGTTTTTAAAAATGTTTTGGTGTCTGTTACACATGTGTACAGCTTGAACATAAATAAACCCAAGACTGATGTCAATTCATTGCAAAATTAGTGAAGGCCTTTATCTTTGGGGCTCATCCCATACTTTCTGAAACCATTTTCTAGTTTCCCTGTCCAAAAACAACTAATTTTCTTAGAGTTTTATCCTCTTCTACTGTTGTGTATTGCCATTTTCCCATGCCCCAATTTTAAGGACTGTCATATTCCTTGGACAGTGGACCTTCCTTTATTTTCAGTCATTAAAGTGGGGGGGGGGTGGAGTACTTTTCATTTCCTATCATTATGACCCAATCTCCAGTATCCTTTATCTGCCTGTAAAATTCAAATGATTAGATTGGGTTTATCCTGTTAATCTAGGATAATCTTCCTATTTTAAAGATAGCTGATTGGAAACCTTAATTACATTTGTAAACTTAATTATCTTTTGTCAAGTAAGGGAATATATTCACAGGTTCCAGGCATTAGGATGTGGACATCTTTAGTGAATTAAATTTGGGGGGAAATAAAAGATCTTAAAATTCATATTCTAGTACCCTAGAAATTTGGGGGGTTTTTTGGGGGGTTTTTTTTGAGACCAAAGTCAGGTAGTTCAGTGACTATCCTATACTTTGATCATCTTTTGGCACACCTATGTCCAGATTGGTGTAGGAAACAGGAAGGGAGTACAAACGTTAGTCAGATCATTTGTGGAGGGATTCCCATAAGAAGTGAGACCTGTGTTGAGTTTTGAAGGATAAGTTGTAGGAATAAAGATAAATAGAGAAGAAAGTACATTGAAGGACATTGCAAATGAGATATGACACACAATTTTTGAAATGCAAGTGGTTTACTATGGCTACAGAGATGCATGTCTATGAGTATTAATTTGATGACACCAGCAAGCTGTAGATGATCTCATGTTTGAAGGAACATATAAGCTCAATGCAGGAAGGTTACTTGTTTTTTTAAAAGCCACAGGAAACTAAAATTTTATGTTTTATGCAGATCAGTGACTGGATTAGATAAGATCCTCCTTCCACAACTACTACTATTGGTAGCAGTGTGGCAGTTCTAGAAAAAAGCAGGAAAATTAATTTTTTTAAATCCATACAAGAAATGATGTGAGTTTAATGAAGTAGTAGCAGTGGAAATAGAGAGAAGGAAAAAATACTTTTAGGAATTGAGGGTTGATTGGATGTGCTGGGATGAGAAAGATAAAAAAGACTAGGATGATTCCTAAATTTATGTCTTTGAAAAATTCAAGGACCTTGATAAAATTCACTCAGGTAAGAGGTATGGAAAGAGGAGAAGAGTGGCATGAACATACAATAATTATGGTTTTAATATGCAGAGTTTGAGTAGATATGGAATATTCTAGGAGCTATTTACAGTAGGCAGGTGCATATACATCTGTTATGCTCATGAGAGAGTCCTGTACCAGATATAATTTGCTAATTATCATTGTTTTCTGAAGCTTAGAATGTAAGCCTCGTGAGAGGCAGACTGTGTCTGCTTTGTTTACTACTGTATTTCCAGCACCTAGTAAGTTTTCTTCCTCAATTATGCATTCAATAAATGTTTGTTGAACTAATGAATCAGTTTGTATTTGACATTTAGTTATAGGTGTTGATGAGATTACCTAAGTAGATTATATAGAATGAGAAGAGCAGAGGACCAAGAGCAGAGCCATGAGGAAAAGAGACCTTTATGTAATGTCAATTTCATTACAAACAATCAAACTTTGGGAAGCAATAGCCACTGACTTAAATGGAAACCCAGAAAATGAAGTATTCAGAGGCAAAGAAGGAGAGAATTTCATAAAGATCGTGAGAATGATGTCAATGGCTACAGAGAAGTCATGTCAGGAAACAAAATGGGTCTGCTGATCTAGGTGTTAACACAAAGATTGGAGGTGACCACATGATTAGACAAAAGTTAGATCAAAGTATGTTGAATGATAAAGGAGAAAGTGAAACATGTTAACTTACTTGCTGTGAAACAAAGACAAAATATGAGTTATAGCAAAAGCAAGGTATAAAATTAGCCATTGTATACTGAAGGGAATGAGACAATAAAATGGAAAAAAATAGAGGATACAAGAAAAAGCAGGCATAAAAGAAGTAAAAATTTACAAAATTTAAGTGCAGATGCTATTTCTATATTTAACAGTGTGTTTCTGAATGCATGCACATTTTTGAATGGGCAGTTATACACAGGAGGATTAAACATATTTTTAGTTAAGAGGGTTTTTGGTCAGTGCCTTACAATGAATGCTAATGAGGTCTATTGCATACATTGAGACTGATTTTCATTTGTGCATCAACCCTGTTAATAATAACATCTAATTAAGACATTCATTAAAAGTCTATAATGTTAATTTAATGGGAAGAAATCCAATAGAATGCCATTAGGTTTTCCTTGTTACTTTAAAATTATACAAGTAAAACAAATGCCTTAATTAGTTGGTAAAAGAAAGGAATATTATAAAATTTAATTTAGTATTATTTAATGTAGGTAATAGCATTTTCCAGGGCTAATGCTTTATTTTAGTGATGTATAAAATACTAGATATATTTTAAAACATCTAATAATTGATTTAAAAATAGGCCAATAAAATAAGTTTCTGTGGAGCATGTGGAAAAATAATATATAAAATAAAATTCTAGAGAGACCTTTATAAAGCCTTTATGGTAGTCCTTATGCAGGTAAAATTCTCATTATTTTGTTTCCTTCTTAACTGGAAGTTCAAGCTGATAATAGAAATTTGCTTAGTTTTCAAAGATTGTTGACATCATGTAGTATTAGAACAAAGAAGAAAGAACAAAGTTAAATTTTGTTGAGATAAAATACTTTTGGTTTTCATGCAGTAGGTACAATCATTATGCTTTTAGTTCTGATTGCAGTGGTGGTTGCATTTTTTCCTCTTAAATTTAATCCTATGATTCTCGTTTTTTACATATTCTGTATTTTTCTTAAGAGGTATTTTGATGATAACATTTTATGATTAATAATGTTAGTTATTAATAGTAACATTAATAAAAGTATTCACCTGCAAATTGTCCATAATAAAAGACCTGACACAGTTCTACAACTAAAATTCAAAGCATTTGGAGAAGGCTTACTTCTAATGCACATTAAAAATTATAATACTCCTCAGTAAGTTCAGAAGGATAAAAATTAACCAAAACTAATGAGCTTAGTAACTTGCCTTTTCCTTTTGGATTCAGATGATATAAAAAGTCTTAGGGAAAATAATATCTATTCAAAACCCAAACAGTTTCTATAATTTGATGACATTCTGGATGTCAGAGAAATATGTCATGTCTCCTGGATTGTCAGTCTGGGAATCTTGACTGGCTTACTATTGAATGGGAATAGCAGTTTCCTTTTAAGTTTGTACCAAAGATTTACCCCAAATAAGCTTCCCCACAGGCAAAGCCTGAGACGGGGATTGTTGATCAAGTGCTGTACTGTGGGAGTGAGGGAAGGAAAGTGAGGGAAGCAGGGTCGAGGAAGGAAGGAAGCTTGATGTTTTAGCTGGAGACTAGCTGCAGTTGATCACAAAGGGAAGAGCTGATGTATAAATTGCACTGCTGAGTTAGTACCACGTTGAAGCAAGAGGAGAACTTTTTATTCCTTTCTGTCAGTTAGTTGACTCAGGGCTGCCTCAGAGCAGGAGGAGGAAGCCATAAGGCCTCCACATGCAGCCTGTGTGTATCCAAAGTCAGTCACTGGGTGAAAGGGGAACCTGGAGTAATTAGCGAGCATTCATAGCAGCTGGTAAAGCATTTCTGGGTGTTTACTTTTTCAATAGTCATTCTCCTTTACTTAGTCAAATGTTCCCTTAGTTCTTGCCTTTACCTAGACTTTCTGATTTATTAGAACTTGTATTTGAGTGTCTAAAAGTGCCTGTAGTTGATTTTCAAACTATTACACATGCATATTGTTTTTCCTTTTAATGAAATTAAAAATATGATATAGTCACAGATTGGATCTTTTGTGATTTTTTACCCCCAAATGCCTAATTCAGAGTTTGTTGATCAAAGAAATAAACATGCGAACAGAGACTGAACCACAATTTCTGAGTAAACTATCAGAACATTTTTACAGACTAGAGATAATAAAGCCAAACACATTGCAATAGCTGTTCCATTTTGTTAAAATTTTACTAAAACACATGCCAAATAGTACAAATGTGCAGAAGAGCTAAAACAAACATGGAAAGATAAACATATTACAACACATTTTTCCTCCAAATTAATGAAAAATTATATATAAAATAGCTGATTATACTCTAAAATATTTTCTTTCATTTTTACATAAATAGGTGGTATTGTTCCTAGTTCACCACAATTTCTGGAAAAGCTTTCTACAGGAGGGTCTGTGAGATACACTACAACCCCTGCAGCTGTAATTTGTCCTGAGTGTAAAGCTGATATTCTTTAACTTTATTTTGGAGGGGGTACTCAAGCCTTTGAAGGCAGCCCTAATCTCGATAATTTCCTCAAGGATGTGATATTTTTTTTACTATCTTGGTGGGCAGCTCTGTGTGTGGGAGGGCAGTTTCAGCATGTGTAAGGCAATATGCAAAGTAATTCAGAACCTAACAAATTTATTTAAACATGTCAACTGAAGCAAACAAACACTAATTACAAAGTCAAACACAGGAACAAAAAATAGCTTAAAGTTACGCGTGGCTAATGAAGTATTCATGGAGGAGGTGGGAAATGATAATGGATGTTCAAAGAATAGTAGAAACTGGGCAGAGAGGCATGGGAAAGTTTTAAAATATGAAGATAAAATAATGTATGGGAGCAGAGATGTGAAATGCATGTGTTAGGAGCAGCGGACCAAGTAAGCTGGAATTGGGTGCTGTTGTAGAGAAAGAGAAAAATATAACAGTAGGAAGGGAATTGTAAAAGGTCTTGCATCATATGCTCAAGGAATTATTCTTAGAGAGCAAAACTATTTGACAGAACTTTGAAATACAGAATGATGAAAAGAGCTTGACATGTAACGATGGACATGGCCACAGTGATACTGAATGGCATGGTGAAAAAATGATAATGGAGAGGCAAACAAGAGCAACAATTTTAATGTGGTTCTGAAGTACACCCTAAAAATACAGTAAAGATTTAATTTTATATTTGCAATTGAAAAAATTGCAGATGTTCCAGTCACATTGCACGTTGCATACAGATTTCATTACAAGCACATCACAGATGTCACTGACAGGCTAAATCCCACCTCTTCCTCCAAGGAAATAAAGAAGAAAGAGTGTACATATGTGCCGGATGCATATATTTCTTCTGTTTCTTAGCCAAAAAAACATATGTGCATATATGCTATCGGTAAGGTTTCCATTCTTATTTCAAAGTAATGTTGAGGTCATAAAGGTTATTGCAGTGATAAGAAAATGAACCACCTTGATATTTAGGATATATGTAAATATATAGATATATTATTCCATATTTCATGCATCACAGAATCAAAAATTATTATGGTTTAATGCCAGAAAATTGAAAATAGAATTTCATACAATGCCAAAACAGGAAACACAGCAATCATCTGGCTGAATCATAGAGAATGTAGAATAGAGGAGCTTCAATAGGAATTAAATTGTTTTGATTCAAAGTGTCCTTGTATCTATAAGTCTCATTTCCTTGGCACAGAAATGAGATTGTGAATACAAAGGGCAAGGATGGTGTCTTTGCAACCATAGTAACATGCACTATGTACAGCATTTTCAAATACTGTGTTCTAAATTGAATTATTAATATTTAATTTAAAAAGTCAAAGAAAAGAACAAAAAAAAGTTGCCTGTTACTTACAAATGGGTTGGATTCCTAAAAGTTACATAAACAAGTGACTTAGAGCACCAGATGCGTGTTTCTTATCAAAGCAACAAAAATTGAATTTATTCACTTATTCATTTCAACAATTATTTATTGAGTACATACTTAGTCACTCTGCTAAATATTGCTAGTAAAAAATTGAAAAGATATTATTCCTGCTCTTAAAACTGCCCTTTTATATAGCTTAGTGGAGAAGAAAACATGTCAACAAGTCGATCAACACAGCCTGTCAAATTCATAGTATAATAAATGTATGACTGAGGTGCAATGGAACAAGAGAGGCAGGTGCTTTTTAACTACTGAGGCAAATACATGATTGAACAAAGAGAAAATTGGGAGACACTTAGGCCAGATAAAATGGCCTTATACGTGTAGGAGATTGAGGAGTCACTGAGAAGTTTTATGTGGTGGAGAAATAAGACACCAAATCATCAATATCCCAATGGAGACAAGACAGAAAGAAGAGAGAATCAAGATGATTTTACAATAGCCAAGGTCAAAAAACGTGAGACTACAAACTAAGGCAGTATCCTGAAGTAAAAAGGAATACTTTGTATTTTTTTTAAAGAAATTAGATCAATTGGATGTTAAAGGGAGAGCATCAAATCCAAGAAAATTCTTACCTTTCTGGGTTAAGTGGCCAGTTGGCTGGATGACAGTGTTTCATGCCAACATATAAGGTTCTATTTAGTTCACAATAAAGCCACAGTATTGGGCTTTCATATCCACAATCTGATGTCAGTGCTGTTTCCCTTGGAATGCTGGACTACAGAACCAACTAGAGATTTCCCTTAATTTCTATGTTCCTGTCTCAATGGTTAAGGAAGCATTATTAAGCTGTGGTGGTGAAAGAGACAGAGAGACAGAGAGAAACAGAGAGAGACTTTTATCTTTTCTTCTTTCAGTTCTCTGGGTGGAAAATATTTGAGCTAAAGCACTTTTGCTGCATTTGTTTCTAAAATGCACTTTTCCTCACCCTGTGCATGTCATAGAAAGACTTAATCTGCAGAAACTCTTTTGTAACTTATGATTATGTTCCTACTTTAAGCTATATTACATATATAACAAGTTTTTGTTCTATATAAGAACATCTTCAAAACTTTGAAATCAATACAAGTTCTCCCAGAGAGAGTGAATATGATATAATCAGATGCTATGGAGGATGGAGTTACTCAAGTTTCTGGCTTCTCTGGATTCACAAGTAGAAGAAGGTGAAACAATGGAAGATGTAATACAGGTTGAGTGGGCTTTATCAAAATTGAACAGGCCAATATACTCCTTTTTAAACTTTTTTTCTTCTTCTTTGTCACTTCATTTTCTCATTTTCTTCAGCCAATTCTGTTTTTCTTTGATAAACCTTATGTTTAGGACATGTTTTAGCACAATCACATCTCATAACAAGTATCAATACCATGAAATGTCTATTTAATGTATTCATAAGAGTCTACATTTTAGTGTCAGATAACAAGTTAATCTTCATATGCAGATAAGAAAGTATTCCAATAAAATCACGGCCAGCAGGACCAACCCTTCTGAGAGCTACTAAGGGTAAAGTGAGAGCACGTAACAGATGAAATGTTTTTAGCAAGGAAAGAAAATGATCTTCCACCATTTCTCAATTCCTGAGTGTTTCAATGCAGTGGTGTACAACGGTAAATAAAGTGAGGCATAATGGATGTGCAACTTAAGTGAACTGTTATCTTGGCTGACTTGAACCAAGGTCAGTGGAAGAAAAGCAAAACAAAACAACAAAAGCAATAACAACCAATATGTTTATGACCAACTAAGGTATCCTTAATCACAAAGCTATTGTTAATCTTTTCCTATCAATTTTTATCCTTAATTAAACCATATTATATCATATTGCATGAACTCCATCCATATATCTTCCCAATTCTTTTACCCAGATAGACCTAATTAAACTATGCATTGCTCTACCTCTAATTACTATTTAATTATATTTAATGGTTTTTCAATCATAAAGCCATCGTCATAAGATAGGTGTCATATTTCCAGGATACACAGTTAGTGTATGCATGGATCAGACTAAGCTAGATATGCTGTTATCTTTGGTCAAACTCCTTCTTCTAATACAATAGATTTTCTCCTCTGAATTATTCCAGGATCGTGCTGTTCACGCAACCGAAAAAAAAATAAAGGACATTATTTTAGTGTGTTGTAAACCATTTAAATAAGTTCACAGATATATCCATACTACTGCCAAATGTGTAGCAAAGAATACTATTTCTGCATTTTCCTAAAGTATTCTAATTTATTTCAGTAGAAAACAATATAAATTTTGATTAACTGCAGTAATTTTAGTTTGATCTTGCAATTTGAGCATTCTTTTTAAGTAACACTTTCTCTTTTAGACAAATGTCCAGTCTTTAAGAACTCCTCTCTTTTCATCCTCTTCTCCAAGTTTAAGTGCTCCCTTGTGTCCTGTTGGTTGAGGGAAGGAAAGTTCCTCTGATTCGGACTTGATAGTATCTACCGTGACTAGTCCTAGTATCTACCGTGACTAGTTTCTTTCCTGAGAATTAGGTCAAAATTAGCTTCCAGTGGTTGAAGCAGAAGAAACTCATAGTTTGCTCTCTCTCTCTCTCTCTCTCTCTCTCTCTCTCTGCTTACTACAGTTCTGTAGCCTGTAGTCCTGGGATGGCTTTGGTCCAGCTTTGCTTTTGCTTCTACTACTGGTGCTGTAGATTTCTTTAAGTTCAAATTTAAACTCACATAGTACCCAGTCCAGGTTGTCTGCTCTTCCACCCTCCATCACACCACCACTTTGTACCTTCTAGTAGAAATTTCCTTCAGGCAAGCTATCTGGTTAGAGCCCCTTAGCTAAATACCACACCTGCCACAGGGGCAATCAGGAACTTTTTCAGGACAACTAGGGGAAAATAAAAACTCCTAGGCTTTATACACCAATTATTTTACTTTGATGTCCCACCCTGTCTAGTCTGGGGAACCTGTAACATGATCTCTTTCAAGAGTCTCAAACATAAAATTTGAATTCAGACAAAACCCCCATGCCTATTTTTTTTTCTTAAATTAACCTAACACACCTTAATCACATTTCACCGAACACCAAAGAGCAGAGATCACTATCACACATGTCTTTCCTCCCCTGTTTTTCTTTATTTCTTGTATAATCATCCTTGTCAGAAGAGAAATTCTTTTGCTCTTCCTTCCATTTTTAATTGGGATTAATCTATTTTATATCCTCTTCCCTAGGACAGAGGCCCTCATTGCTTATACTGTGGGCACAAAGTCTATCTTTTCTACATTGAGGCTGAAAGTTGATCTGAATCATTCAGTGTTGATAATTGATATGACAAGAAATTCAGAATCATTTTTCTCTATATAAGCATGGCTTTTAAGCATGTGGTGATGCTGTAAAATAGGATTTTAGGTGTAAGAATTTCTATATTAAAATTTTAGCCATACTAAGGGTATTAAAATCTATTCTGGATCAGAATTTGAAATTTTTTCTTCATTCCTATTAAAATAACTGTAAAGCATTCCCTTTCCCTCTGCCCAAACCATCTCCTCAAACACAGACAAACAAATAAAAACATAGAAACCTCAGATGATTTGATGCCTCAGGCTGGCTGGACAAATAATACATCAGCAAATATTCATTAATATTTCTCAAATTATTGCCCATATTTTACATTATGACACAGTTATATGCTCATATCCATAGTTAATCCAGATTGTTTTTATGATATTAACATTAAAACAGTAATTTAAACCTGATTCTACTTACCCAGCGAAAGTGTTTACTTTACTGTTTCCTTGTGACTCAGGTCTTCCTTACTTATGTGTCCATGTAAGGATTTTGGTTAAGAATCCCCAAAATCTGAGCACAGAGATTTTATGTATGTGCATTTATTAATCATTTTCTGAGGAAAAGAGCAATGTTTTCATCAGTTTCTCACAGGGGACTATGACAAACAAAATATTAAGTATCTTTTCACTGAAGAGAATAGGAAAATATAAGAAGGTGTAAGAAAGCCAATTAAAATAAGTAACCAAAAACATAGAGAAAATACTCCTTAAAAAATTAAATTGACACAGCTGAACTTGTATTGGTGTAAATGATTATTTTTTAGATGCTCTTTAGCTCCACATCTTTTTTTTTTTTAACATCTTTATTGGAGTATAATTGCTTCACAATGGCTGTTAGTTTGTGCTTTATAACAAAGTGAATCAGCTATACATATACATATAACCCCATATCTCCTCCCTCTTGAATCTCCCTCCCACCCTCCCTATCCCACCCCTCTAGGTGGTTACAAAGCACCGAGCTGATCTCCCTGTGCTATGCGGCTGCTTCCCACTAGCTATCTATTTTACATTTGGTAACTGTATGTATGTCAATGCCATTGTCTCACTTCATCCTGGTTTACCTCTCCCCCTCCCCGTCTCCGCAAGTCCATTCTCTATGTCTACATCTTTATTCCTGTCCTGCCCCTAGGTTCTTCAGAAACATTTTTTTTTTTTACATTCCATATATATGTGTTAGCATATGGTATTTGTTTTTGTCTTTCTGATGTACTTCACTCTGTATGATAGAATCTAGGTCCATCCAACTCACTACAAATAACTCAATTTCATTTCTTTTTTTGGCTGAGTAATATTCCATTGTATATATGTGCCATATCTTCTTTATCCATTCATCTGTTGATGGACACTTAGGTTGCTTCCATGTGTTGGCTATTGTAAATAGAGCTGCAATGAACATTGTGGTACATGACTCTTTGAATTATGGTTTTCTCAGGGTATATGCCCAGTAGTGTGATTGCTGGGTCATATGGTAGCTCTACGTTTAGTTTTTTAAGGAACCTCCATACTGTTCTCCATAGTGGCTGTATCAATTTACATTCCCACCAACAGTGCAAGAGGGTTCCCTTTCTCCACAGCCTCTCCAGCATTTATTGTTCGTAGATTTTTTGCTGATGGCCATTCTGACGGGTGTGAGATGATAACTCATTGTAGTTTTGACTTGCATTTCTCTAATGATTAGTGTTGTTGAGCATTCTTTCATGTGTTTGTTGGCAAGCTGTATATCTTCTTTGGAGAAATGTCTCCTTATCTTCTGCCCATTTTTGGATTAGGTTGTTTGTTTTCTTGATATTGAGCTGCATGAGCTGCTTGTAAATTTTGGGGATTAATCCTTTGTCAGTTGCTTCATTTGTGGAGATTAATCCTTTGTCAGTTGCTTCATTTGCAAATTTTGTCTCCCATTGTGAGGGTTGTCTTTTGGTCTTGTTTATGGTTTCCTTTGCTGTGCAAAAGCCTTTAAGTTTTATTAGGTCCCATTTATTTATTTTTGTTTTTATTTCCATTTCTTTAGGAGGTGGGTCAAAAAGGATTTTGCTGTAATTTATGTCACACAGTGTTCTGCCTATGTTTTCCTCTAAGAATTTTATAGTGTCTGGCTTTACATTTAGGTCTTTAATCCATTTTGAGTTTATTTTTGTGTATGGTGTTATGGAATGTTCTAATTTCATTCTTTTACAAGTAGCTGCCCAGTTTTCCCAACACCGCTTATTGAAGAGGCTGTCTTTTCTCCACTGTATATTCTTGCCTCCTTTATCAAAAATAAGGTGACCATATGTGTGTGGGTTTATCTCTGGGCTTTCTATCCTGTTCCATTGATCTATTATTCTGTTTTTGTGCCAGTACCGTACTGTCTTGATTACTGTAGCTTTGTAGTATAGTCTGAAGTCAGGGATCCTGATTTCTCAGGCTCCGTTTTTCTTTATCAAGATTGCTCTTGCTATTTGAAGTCTTTTGTGTGTCCATACAAATAGTGGAATTTTTTTTTCTAGTTCTGTGAAAAATGCCGTTGGTGATTTGATAAGGATTGCACTGAATCTGTAGATTGCTTTGGGTTGTACAGTTATTTTCACAATGTTGATTCTTCCAATCCAAGAACATGGTATATCTCTCCATCTGTTTGTATCATCTTTAATTTCTTTCATAAGTGTCTTATAGTTTTCTGCATACAGGTCTTTTGTCTCCTTAGGTAGGTTTATTCCTAGATATTTTATTCTTTTTGTTGCAATGGTAAATGGGAGTGTTTCATAATTTCTCTATCAGATTTTTCATCATTAGTGTATAGGAATGCAAGAGATTTCTGTGCATTAATTTTGTATCCTGCTACTTTACCAAATTCGTTGATTAGCTCTAGTAGTTTTCTGGTAGCATCTTTAGGATTCTCTATGTATAGTATCATATCATCTGCAAACAGTGACAGCTTTACTTCTTCTTTTCCAATTTGGATTCCTTTTATTTCTTTTTCTTCTCTGACTGCTGTTGCTAAAACTTCCAAAACTCTGTTGAATAATAGTGGTGAGAGTGGGCAATCCTCTCTTGTTCCTGTTATTAGAGGAAATGGTTTCAGTTTTTCACCATTGAGAATGATATTGGCTATGGGCTTGTCATACACGGCCTTTATTTGTTGAGGTAAGTTCCCTCTATGCCTACTTTCTGTTTTTGTTTTTTTTTTTAATCATAAATCGGTGTTGAATTTTGTTGAAAGCTTTTTCTGCGTCTATTGAGATGATCATATGGTTTTATCCTTCTATTTGTTAATATGGTTTATCACATTTATTGATTTGCATATATTGAAGAATCCTTGCATTCCTAGGATACAACCCACTTGATCATGGTGTATGATTCCTTTAATGTGCTGTTAGATTCTGTTTGCTAGTATTTTGTTGAGGATTTTTGCATCTATGTTCATCAGTGATATTGGCCTGTAGTTTTCTTTCTTTGTGACGTCTTTTTCTGATTTTGGTATCAGAGTGATGGTGGCCTCATAGAATGAGCTTGGGAGTGTTCCTCCCTCTGCTATATTTTGGAAGAGTTTGAGAAGGATAGGTGTTAGCTCTTCTCTAAATGTTTGATAGAATTCGCCTGTGAAGCCATCTGGTCCTGGGCTTTTGTTTGTTGGAAGATTTTTAATCACAGTCTCAATTTTAGTGTTTGTAATTGGTCTGTTTATATTTTCTATTTCTTCCTAGTTCAGTCTCGGAAGGTTGTGCTTTTCTAAGGATTTGTCCATTTCTTCTAGATTGTCCACTTTATTGGCATATAGTTGCTTGTAGTAATCTCTCATGATCCTTTGTTCTTCTGCAGTGTCAGTGTTACATCTCCTTTTTCATTTCTAATTCTATTGATTTGAGTCTTCTCCCTTTTTTTCTTCATGAGTCTGGCTAATGGTTTATCAATTTTGTTTATCTTCTCAAAGAACCAGCTTTTAGTTTTATTGATCTTTGCTATTGTTTCCTTTATTTCTTTTCATTTATTTTTGATATGATCTTTATGATTTCTTCTGCTAACTTTGGGGGTTTTTTGTTCTTCTTTCTGTAATTGCTTTAAATGTAAGTTTAGGTTGTTTATTTGAGATTTTTCTTGTTTCTCGATATAGGATTTTATTGCTATAAGTTTCCCTCTTAAATATCTTTTGCTGCATCCCATAGGCTGGGTTGCCATGTTTTCATTATCATTTGTTTCTAGGTGTTTTTTGATTTCTTCTTTGATTTCTTCAGTGATCACTTGGTTCTTAAGTAATGTATTCTTTAGCTTCCATGTGTTTGTACATTTTACAGACTTTTTCCTGTAATTGATATCTAGTCTCATACTGTTGTTGTCAGAAAAAGATTCTTGATACGATTTCAATTTTCATAAATTTACCAAGGCTTGATTTGTGACTGAAGATATGATCTATCCTGGAGAACATTCCATGAGCACTTGAGAAGGAAGTGTATTCTGTTACTTTTGGAGGGAATGTCCTATAAATATCAATCAATTCTATCTGTTCTAATATGCATTTAAGGCTTATGTTTCTTTATTAATTTTCTGTCTGGATGATCTGTCTATTGGTGTAAGTGGGGTGTTAAAGTCCCCCACTATTATTGTGTTACTGTTGATTTCCCCTTTTATGGCTGTTAGCATTTGCCTTATGTATTGAGGTGCTCCTATGTTGGGTGCGTAAATATTTGCAATTGTTATATCTTCTTCTTGGGTTGATCCCTTGATCATTATGTAGTGTCCTTCCTTTTCTGTTGCAAGAGTCTTTATTTTAAAGTCTATTTTGTCTGATATGAGTATTGTTACTCCAGCTTTCTTTTTTTTTTTTCCTGTTACAAACAATAATAATACCTCTTCAATGAATATCTTTATTCTGGTCTCGTTTGCACATGTTCAAGAGTTTCCCAGGGAATGGCTGAGAGAAGTAGTATAGATTTTTTATTGGGTACTACAAGGCCCTCCAAATAGTGGTTATATTAACTTATATTTTTTTACAGAATAAATGGGAGTTCCCATGTCTTCATATCTTTCATTACACTTGGGGCTGTTGGATTTTTAATGGATGCCAGTATGTTGGATGTGAAATGGTATCTTGATTTATTTTGCATTACCCTGAACACTATTGAGGCTGTGGACGTTTAATGGTTATTTAGATTTCCTCCTTGTTGAATTGCCTGTTCATATCCTTTACCTTCCAGCTTTCTTTTGATTTCCATTTGCATGGAAATGCATCTTTTTCCATTGCATCTTTTTCCATCCCCTCACTTTCAGTCTGTATTTGTCCCTAGGTCTGAAGTGGGTCTCTTGTAGATAGCATATATATAGGTCTTGTTTTTGTATCCATTCAGCCAGTCTATGTCTTTTGGTTGGAGCATTTAATCCATTTACATTTAAGGTAATTATCAATATGTATGTTCCTATTCCCATTTTCTTAATTGTTTTGGGTTTGTTATTGTAGGTCTTTTCCTTGTCTTGTGTTTCCTGCCTAGAGAAGTTCCTTTAGCATTTGTTGTAAAACTATTTTGGTGGTGCTGAATTCTGTTAGCTTTTGCTTGTCTGTAAAGGTTTTAATTTCTCTGTCAAATCTGAATGAGATCCTTGTTGGGTAGAGTAATCTTGATTGTAGGTTTTTCCCTTTCATCACTTTAAATATGTCCTGCCACTCCCTTCTGGCTTGCAGGGTTTCTGCTGAAAGATTGGCTGTTAACCTTATGGGGATTCCCTTGTATGTTATTTGTTGTTTTTCCCTTGCTGCTTTTAACATGTTTTCTTTGTATTTAATTTTTGATAATTTGATTAATATGTGTCTCGGTGTGTTTCTCCTTGGATTTATTCTGTATGGGACTCTCTCCACTTCCTGGTTGTGATTGACTATTACCTTTCCCATATTAGGAACGTTTTCAACTATAATTTCTTCAAATATTTTCTCAGTCCCTTTCTTTTTCTCTTCTTTTTCTGGGACCTCTATGATTTGAATGTTGGTGTGTTTAATGTTGTCCCAGAGGTCTCTAAGCCTGTCCTCAATTCTTTCATTCCTTTTTCTTTTTTCTGCTCTGCAGTAGTTATTTTCACTATTTTATCTTCCAGGCCACTTGTCCATTCTTCTGCCTCAGTTATTCTGCTATTGATTCCTTCTAGAGAATTTTTCATTTCATTTATTGTGTTTTTCATCATTGTTTGTTTGCTTCTTACTTCTAGCTCCTTGTTAAATGTTTCTTGTATTTTCTCCATTCTATTTCCAAGATTTTTGGATCAACTTTACCATCATTATGCTGAATTCTTTTTCAGGTAGACTGCCTATTTCCTCATCATTTGTTTGGTCTTGTGGGTTTTTACCTTGCTCTTTCATCTGCTGTGTGTTTCTCTGTCTTCTCATTTTGTTTCACTTACTGTGTTTGAGGTCTCCTTTTAACAGGCTGTAGGTTCATAGTTCCCATTGTTTTTGGTGTTTGCCTCCAGTGGCTAAGGTTGGTTCAGTGGTTTGTGTAGGCTTTCTGGTGGAGGAGACTAGTACCTGTGGTCTGGTGAATGAGGCTGGATCTTGTCTTTCTGGTGTGCAGGACCACGTCTGGTGGTGTGTTTTGGGGTGTCTGTGACCTTATTATGATTTTAGGTAGCCTCTATGCTAATGGGTGGCATTGTGTTCCTGTCTTGCTAGTTGTTTGGCATAGAGTGGCCAGCACTGTAGCTTGCTGGTCATTGAATGGAGCTTGGTCTTAGTGTTGAGATGGAAATCTCTGGGATAGCTTTCACCGTTTTTTATTACGTGGAGCCAGGTGGTCTCTGGTGGACCAACGTCCTGAACTCGGGTCTTTCACCTCAGAGGTGCAGGCCTGACACCCAGCCAGAGCACACATGGCTCAGAGGAAAAGGGAGACCAAAAGAAAGAAATAAAGAAAAAATAAAATAAAGTTATTAAAATAAAAAAATTAAAGGTAATAAAAAAAGAAAGAAAGAAGGGAAGAAAGAAAGAGAGAAAGAAAGAAGAGAGCAACCAAAGCAAAAAACAAATCCACCAATGATAGCAAGTGCTAAAAACTATACTTAAAAAAAAAAAAAAAAGGAGAGACAGAAACCTAGGACAAATGGTAAAAGCAGGGGCTTCCCTGGTGGCGCAGTGGTTGAGAGTCTGCCTGCCAATGCAGGGGACATGGGTTCATGCCCCAGTCCGGGAAGATCCCACATGCTGCGGAGCAGCTGCGCCCGTGAGCCATGGCCTCTGAGCCTGCGCATCCGGAGCCTGTGGTCTGCAAAGGGAGAGGCCACAACAGTGAGAGGCCCGCATACGGCAAAAAAAATAAATAAATAAATGGTAAAAGCAAAGCTATACAGACCCAATCACACAAACAAACATACACATACACACTCACAAAAAGAGAAAAAGGAAAAAAAAATCTATATATTAAAAAAAATAATGAGGAGGAGAGCAGCCAAATCAATAACAAATCTACCAATGATAATAAACTCTAAATACTAAACTAAGATAAACATAAAGCCAGGAACAAATTAAATGCAGAAAGCAAACCCCAAGTCTGTAGTTGCTCCCAAAGTCCACAGCCTCAATTTTGGGTTGGTTCCTTGACTATTCAGGTATTCCACAGATGCAGCGTTCATCAGGTTGATTGTTGAGATTTAATCTGCTGCTCCTGAGGCTGCTGGGAGGGATTTCTCTTTCTTTTCTTTGTTCACACAGCTTCTGGGGTTCAGCTTTGGATATGGCCCCGCCTCTGTGTGTAGGTCGCCTTAGGGCGTCTGTTCTTTGCTCAGATAAGACGGGGTTAAAGTAGCAGCTGATTAGGGGCTCTGGCTCACTCAGGTCAGGGGGATAGAGGGGGATGGAATGCAGGGCAAGCCTGCAGCAGCCGAGGCCAGCGTGACGTTGCAACAGCTTGAGGCGTGCCATGTGTTCTCCCAGGGAAGTTGTCCCTGGATCACGGGACCCTGGCAGTGGCGGGCTGCACAGTTTCCCGGGAGGGGAGGTGTGCATAGTGACCTGTGCTTGCACACAGGCTTCTTGGTGGCGGCAGCAGCAGCCTTAGTGTTTCATGCCCGTCTCTGGGGTCTGTGCTGATAGCCACGGCTTGTGCCTATCTCTGGAGCTAATTTAGGCTGCACTCTTAATCCCCTCTCCTCACACACCCCGAAACAATGGTCTCTTGCTTCTTAGGCAGTTCCAGACTTTTTCCCGGACTCCGTCCCGGCTAGCTGTGGTGCACTAGCCCCCTTCAGGCTGTGTTCACATAGCCATCCCCAGTCCTTTTCCTGGGATCTGACTTCCGAAGCCCAAGCCTCAGCTCCCAGCCCCCACGTGCCCCGTGGGTGAGCAGACAAGCCTCTCAGGCTGGTGAGTGCTGGTCAGCACTGATCCTCTGTGCGGGAATCTCTCTGCTTTGCTCTCTGCACCCCTGTTGCTGTGCTCTCCTCTGTGGCTCCAAAGCTTCACCCTGCCCATGCCCCGTCTCCAGCAGTGAAGGGGCTTCCTAGTGTGTGGAAATTTTTCCTCCTTCACAGCTCCCTCCCAGAGGTGCAGGTCCTGTCCCTATTCTTTTGTCTCTGTTTTTTCTTTTTTCTTTTTCCCTACCCAGGTACATGGGGAGTTTCTTGCCTTTTGGAAGGTCTGAGGTCTTCTGCCAGCATTCAGTAGGTGTTCTGTAGGAGTTGTTCCACATGTAGATGTATTTCTGATATGTTTGTTGGGAGGAAGGTGATCTCCATATCTTACTCCTCTGCCATCTTGAAGGTCTTCTCCTATCTCCCCATCTTAGAATTTCTCCCCTCTACAAATTTACTGGTCTTCTTCACCTCACTTGCTTCCCCCTAGTGTCCATTCATTTCTTTCTCTAATCCACTTCCAATACAGTAGTCAAAGAAATCTAAAATGCAAATTTGGTCGTGTCACTCCTCCATTCAAAGTATTCTGATGTTTTCCCATTGAACTTATTTAAAATATACAGTTCTATAGTACAAGGAACTCTACTCAGTGTACTGTGGTGACCTAAATAGGAAGGAAATCCAAAAGAGAGGAGATATATGTATATGTATAGCTGATTACAGCAGAAGCTAACACAACATTGTAAAACAACTATACTTCAATAAAAATTAACTATACTTTAATAAATTTTTTTTTAAAGTTACAAATCAAAAAAAAAAAGCACAGTTCTTAGCATAGTATTCAAGGCTCTTTATGATCTGGCTACTACTAAATTTTCCGGTCTCATCAAGTGCTATTTTCTGCCCCAAGGTAGACTTCTTTAGATCTCCTTAACTTTATACTTTCCTCTAGGATCATTTTACATGTTGTTGCTTCTGCCTAGAACTCTTAGGCTGTCCAGATGTTATTCACCTTTTAGACCTCATTCTACGTGTTACTTTATCAGAGACTGGTTATGTCCTCAACAAAATTTTGATACCATTAAAGCAAGAAATCTCCAAATCTTATTACATCACTATATTCTCAATCCCTTTTTTGGTATTTCACAAATATTTGTGTATTAATTGAAAAAGGCAATAAAAAGGATAAAGTGTGAAAGTCAAAGAGTAATGAGAGATATTTGTATTTTAATATAAACAACTGGTTTATCATCATTTTTTTATTATATTTTTACTCTATAGTGCCACAGTCAATTTATTTTGAGTACCATGTTAGTGCCAGTTAGTTATTCTTATTAGTCTGTGTCCCAGAAGATAATGGATAGGCACAACAACAAAAAATGATAAATGATAAAATTGTAATAAAATGACTGATTACAAAAGTGTGGGACAATTTAATGGAAATCAAGAATCATGGCATACTCTCAGGGTAACAATAATCTTGTAACCATACCTACTGATGAAGAAGCAAAAAGGAGCAGGAGATACCAAAACTTAGGGAAAGCTGGCATTTATTAGGAAAGGGCCATGCAAACAGAACCTATGACCTTAGTGGAGGACTGTAGCTACGGTCAACCCACAGTGGATCAGGTGAGAGAGAACTAAGACAAAACTATCTTGGGCTTCATGCTCCCCCTGCCTTTGGTTCTTCTGCTGGTGCCTCTCATTAGTTATACCCACTCAGAAACCGGAGAGCAAGGGGATCCTACTGATACAGTGTAACAAGCTTCAAAAATCTAGACCACAGTACTTGGTGGAAAACTGTGAAGAGTGAATATGGAGGAGGAAAAGGGTAACTAGGTGAATAGGATCACCTAGAGAATGAAGACAGTCTGACTTTGTGGGAATATCTTAACTTGGCTAGCTTGTTAGTTTTCAGTTCCACTTAACAAATGATCTCAATTAGTGACTTTCATTATTGTTTACTTTCCCAGTTCAATATTTTGCTGCCTCCTCATATTACATATTTGCAGAAAAAAGTGATTATATCTCTTGTTTCTGTATAGCCAAAAGAAATCATTTTAACCTTTAAAAGTAACATTTTATTTCAGTTATCTGGTGTGTGGGTGCGTAGGCATTGATTCTATTGTTAGTATTATCTGACCCTCACACTGATTGATTCATGCATAGTCAATAAATGATTCAGTTATTAAAATGGATGAAAATGCTAACTAATATACTCATTTATGTTGTAACATATCTCTGTTGCCAAATATGACGCCATCTGTAAGTTGATTATACAGTTTTATAATTAAACAGTTGGATTTTTATTTATAATGCAAGGATTCGAGCCTAGTGAAAGTATAAAGAAGAAAATAATTATATTACATAAAAAGAATAAAATATCTCTATGTTGAAATTAATTTCTTTCAGGCTTTTCTCCATTTACTTAATGTTAATGTTTTCTATATTTATCATTAAAAATCAACAACCATGAACTAACTATAGAATTATTTAAATACATTCTACAAAAATATAATTATACTTGCATTATTCCTGTTTATATCCTTTACTTTATAAATACATTACTCAGTTTTTCTCACCATGCCAGAGAAAAACTATTGTTTTAGTTTTTATTTGCATTAGAAATTAAGCATTTTCTGCATTATACTGTATAAAGCAGTACACACAAATTAGCAGATTTGTAAATGGAGCATTTCTAACTTTTTTCTCCTAGGTAGAAATGTGAAGAAATAAAAATTGATACTCCATTCAACAGTTATATTAAAATGTGTAGTACATATCATTTTAGGGTATAACGTGATGTTTCATGAATGAATTAGTGGATTTTTTAACCTACTGCTTAAAGATGTAACAATACCACATGGGCTTCTACTTGCTGACATTTATTCTAGGCACTATAGAAAACCTGCTGCAGGCAGGTGCTAGCTTATGGCATTAGATGCAAAGTCTAATGAAAGAGTACATATTCTCTTAGAGTATGTTTGCAAAACAGCACAGAGATAAATGATTAAGGAGCAACAGATTGGTCAAAGGAATGGCCAGAGATAAAAATATTGCATTTCGGGGCTTCCCTGGTGGCACAGTGGTTGAGAGTCCGCCTGCCGATGCAGGGGACACGGGTTTGGGAAGATCCCACATGCCATGGAGCAGCTAGGCCCGTGAGCCATGGCCGCTGAGCCTGCGTGTCTGGAGCCTGTGCTCCGCGACGGGAGAAGCCACAACAGTGAGAGGACCGCATACCACAAAAAGAAAAAAATAGAAAATATTGCATTTGTTAGATATTGGAGGAAATCCTTGACATTGAAAATCCTTAAACGTATTCACTTGCCTATATTCTTTTTAAATTTCTTGTCTGGAATATTGTATTTGTGTCCTAACAAATTGTTTTTTATTTTGCTGTCCTCCAATATATTTTTTTTTACTGTTCATAGGGTGGCTTACTAAAATGCAATAATATGTTATTTCATTGGTAAAAAATGTCATAGTCACTCTCCAGGACCTTCATGATTAAATGTAAACTCATCAAGTTGATAGTAAAGGCATTAATGTAAACATTATTGCTTGCTATATTGTATACTACTTCAGAAAAATAATGTAATTCCACAAATATATATTTATGGATAAATTATTGATTTGTTAACAGAGGATAAAGAAGATAAAACAGTTTCCAGCTGATAAACTTGATAGTGATATGCTGAGTGGATGGAAGAGAAGTGGACCATGTAGTTGACCATATTTGAAGCAACTGCATTAATTAGATTTAGTGTGAATAAAGGTGCATTCTAGGGAGTTGAAGAAATGAAAGGCAGCAACATTTCAAGAAATATTTCAAAGGAAGTATTAAAAAGCCTTAGTGTTTAATTGGATAAGAGTGGATCTTTAGAGAGAGATCACTACTTTGTGTTAAGATGAAAAGATTTAGAATGCAGGTGGAAGATCTTAGTAATGGAACGTGATCAGTCATGTTTTAGAAGCTTTTATTTTGAGGTGAAAATGAGACTTTCAAGTGGAAATTCACCCTGGAAATATAAAACTAGAGCTTGAGGCCAGAGCTAAGAATAAAAAGTTATTAGCATAGAAGTAATAGCTATTCAACTAAAGTAACAAAAGAGGAATATTTCTGTAACACAATAATAAGAGATTCAAAACTGAGAGAGAGGAACTGAGTCACATCTTCACTCTTTTTCATACTGCCTTTCTTTTGAAGTTTCAAGACCCACATCAAATATAGTGAAATCTTTTAATTTTTCTTCTATTTTTTCACTAAATAATAGATGATAGATGGATAAATAGGTAGATGACAGATAGATAGAAAATAGATGATGGAAAGACAGATGATAGATTTTCTCATTTATGCTCCCATAAAATTTTGTTTCTTCAATTAAATGCTTGTTCACAGTTATATATAAATTTTTGCACATATATCTCTGTTTCTCATCTTAGAGTAAACCCCTTAGAGTAAATCTACTTGAAATTTTACCCTAATTGTAAGCAAACCTGCCACATTTTGTGGATGCTGAGCCTTGTCTTACACACCTTTATCCCACTACTCAAGCGCCAGCATAGTTCCTTAAACAAGAAAAATACTTTTTTGAATTTGAGTCTACTCATCAATGAATATCAGAATAACTAGACCTGCCCTACACACACACACACACACACACACACACACACACACACATTAATATATGTTAATTGGAATTTGTGACAAGGTCTTGCTGTGAGTCATGTTCACTCAAAAGTAGCCCATGTTTACAACCCTTACAAGATATGTTGCTTTTCTATTTTTTAAATGGCAATGTCTCTTCTTCTGTATTATTAAACCTATACTATACACTTTCTCCTTAACTTCATTGCAGCTGATGAACTTCATCTAAAATAAGACAATTAGACAAAAGCTACCTCATCTTCCCACCAACACATTTGCTAATCCATTTCCCTAATTTCTCACTTTCCTTAAATGAAGCAGATTAAGTACTGCCAACCCTATCTAAGGCTTCAATCCATTCTGGATCTTAACCAATTTCATCTCAAGAACTCTCCCACTCATCAATTTCTTACTCTCTATTGGATCATTCCTATTAGGAAGCAAACATGGTATTTCTTTTTTTATTGTATTTCTTATATTAAAAATTAATTATCTCCATTGATCCTACATCCTCCTGCAGCTACGACATCATATCTTTACTCCACAACAAATATTCATGAAATAATTGAATAAATTCTTGCCTTTTCTTGCATTCTTCAATTGGATTATATTCCAATAAACCCATGGCAATTTTTCTAGTAAATTATACAAGTGTCTACTACTCTTACTTAACCTCTCAGAAGAAATCAATATAATTGACATTTTACCCCTTAAAATTCATTCTTCTTTTGCCTGTGGTGATGCCACACCCTTCTGGATTTCTTTCTAATTCACAGTACACACTTGTTTATACTTTGTTGCTTTCTCCTCTCTTGGCTTGATCACTTATTGTCCTAGTGCCCTATAATCTTTGTCCTATGCCCTCTTCTCATTTTCTTTCTCTTGGACGCCATTTGATTTGAAGGTATTAAAGAAAATCTATTTCTCATGACTTCCACATGCATCTGAAGCCCTGGGCACACCCATAAAATCCAGACTGGTATCTCTAACTGCCTAACTGACCTGCTTATTAAAATTAGAAATGGTGAATTAAATTGAATATAATCTGATATTTCTTTACATATCCATTTTCTCCACAGTCTCCCAACTTCAGCAAATGTTACCATCATTCACAAAACTTTTTCAAGGCAGCAGTCTATAAGATATTTCTGATCTTTGGTTTTCCCTAATTCCCTACATTTGATGCAAATCCTATTTTGGAGAATGATTGTTCTCTCAAGATATGAAATAAATCTGTCCAAACTGTTTGTTCTGGTTTATAGATATCACCTACCTCATTCATTTTGCTCTAGTTACACAGCTTCTTTCGGTTTCTCTATTAAACCAAAGTAGTTTTTAAGGAACATCTATTCTAGCTGTTCTGTCTGTAATGTTCTTAACCTTGTTATTTGCTTAACTGGCCTTAACTGATATTTAGATATTAAATTAAGGTCTATGTTAACTTAACTCATTTAATTTAAATTTAACCAGAAAGAGGTTGACAAAGACTCCATCCTTGATCAAACCTTAGATAGGGTCCTCTGAGCCCTCTTCTCAACTAGTCTTCAACTTGGCATCAGTCCTTGCCTGGCCTGCCTAGACCAGTTTTAGCAAGAATCCTACTAAGCCAGTTTAGACAGAATCACTGGACCTTGATATCTGATCATCCTGCCCTGCCTTCAACAAGAATCCTGTCATTTTAACAATAATCCCCTTACCCTTGATGTCTAGTCTTAGTAATTTCCATCCACTGATCTCTTCACTCTACTCATTGGCTATAAATCTCCAGCTGTCTTTTCTGTATTTGTAACTGAGCCTGGTCTCTCTTCCCCACTGCAATATTCTTTTTAAATAATCTTGAATAAAGTCTTCCTGACTGTATCTTTTTCTCTAACAAGGTTTGACTACATCATTCAATCTAAAGTAGTCACCCACTTACTATCCTTCTTCTTACATTAATTTATGTCTCTATACAGAACTTACACTGCCAGGTAGTTTTAATATTCTTTCCTACATTTGTATTATTTCCTTTATTTCTTCCTTTATTTCTCCCTTTCTTCCTTATTTCATTCTTTTCCTCATTCTTTTTTTTTTCTTTTACTTTGTTCTCCTTTACCTTTCTTCTTTTTTAGTTGCCTCTACCCACTATAATGGAAGTTTCATGTAAGCAGGCATGTTATCTCTCTTTCAATCACTGTATCCTCAGTGATTGAAGAGCAATTGGCATAGAGCAAGTTTATAAAAACTTATTAAATAACTCATTGAATTATTATAAAAATTTAAGCACATATTAAGGTAGAGATTAAGAGAAAAGAGCTAAAATTTAGAACAAAGATAAAAAGATATTTGTCTACAATGGAAAAGTACGACACAGGACATTATAAATGATATGATCCACAAGAGGGGTAGTGTACTATGGATTTAAGTTAGATATTAAGTGAATAAAAACAAATAAGGTCATGTAAGAAGAAATAGAAATCACTAATTAATTATCACTCTTCAAATTAATCTAACATCTCCCAATACTATTCAAACCATACCTTACATTTAATAACAATAACAGCAAGACATTAAATATGCTTGATTCTCTTCTCACATCTTACAAAGAGAATTAATACAAGAAATGTTTACTCCAGGGTTTTTAGTATATCTTAAAAATATTCAGTTTATAAAATGATTCTGTTAGCTACTGTTACAGATAAAGTAATATAGAAGGAGTTACCATTGATACATCAGACGTAAACTCAGTGATATCTGCTTCCTATTGCACCACAAGTCCATAGTTCTCTTTTCAGTTTTTTATGTCTGGTGAGTATAATTTATACATTCTTCAGGCTGGTTAGCTCTGAGAGATTAATTGATGTATGGATCTGTTAGGACAATCTGTGTAACGATTTATTGATTTAAAATGAAAGTGTAACTACTGAAAGTACACAAATGTGTCTTATTTACCCCCAAATAAAATCTACTTAGGAAAGATATTATTTTGAAGCTTTCTCATTAAAGCTAGATTCAGAATAAATGACAAAAGACTACAATAGCCTGATGCATCTAGCTCCATGACAAGCCCCCCAAAACTAAAAAAAATAAAAGAATAATTTTATTGACCACAATGTAATTTTTCAAACATAAAGGTTTATTTATTTTTAAGTGTGATAAGAGGAAGAGCAAATTATCAAGAACATAATATGTAAATTTACACTTGGAAGTCAATTCATGTCTAGGAACTTAAAGTGCAGTTATATTACTGAGTTTGTTTGGTTAAATGTACTGACATCTACACATCTGAATAACTCCTCAAAATGAGATTAATCTTGTAGGGTAAATATGTACTTGAAATGCTCATGTGGCCTAGTCAGAATTAGGTCAGGTTTGAAATACATCTTGTTGGGAATTTGTTTTTCTTAGGCTTAACTATGCCTTTTCAAAAGTAACAAGGAAGGGAAGAGAGTAGACCTCAGATGTCCTATGGAGTTCCAGACAGATTTCCCTGGTGGAGAGAAAGAATAAAAAGAGAGTTGTTCAAAGTGATCTTGTTGATTTGCTAAAGTTTAGACTGTGCTGCTGCTGTTCTGCTGATTTGTTTCATTTTAATTCTATAAAACATTTAGTTTCTTTCCTATTTTTAAGACATTCTGAGGTCATGTATTTGCCAAGTATAATATCACAAGGTAATGATGTAGGGGCATTTTGTTTCTATTGCTTTAGCAAAATATTTTGTATCTACTTGCTAAAGTAGAAAGTTATATTCAAAATCTTTTTCCAAAGAACTATGACTGATTTGAAAGACTCAAGTTTTTCTTCTTCTGCACAGCAAAATATAAGGCAAAAAGCCCTGATTATTCTTTCTTCTATCATCTGTTCCTTTGCTGCTACAATGAAGCTATCATTTTAAGCAAAATCATGACAGTAAAGCCAGCAGTCTAACAGCATCATCATTTAAGGTCAGGGTGCACAAAGTCTGTGCTAAATTTAATGGAGACTTTGATGAGATATAAATCTTTTTAGCAGTATCTTACTGAACTGGTAGACTCCTCAGACAGTCTATCTTCAAGAGCAATTCCCCTAAGGTCTTCCTGAGTGTGGCTAAATTTGAACCAACCACATTTGTGGAAGCATGCAGCAGACCTAGGAGCCTAACAAAACATTGCCATAATTTCCAACAAAACTAAGTCATCAATTCTGTTACAATATCTGTTAGTCTGCTATTAATATGTTATTAATTTATTTAAACGTGTTTATTGGGTACTTACTATATTCTACATTGAGGTGTATAGCAGGGTATAAGAAGTCAAGGTACTTTACTTAAGATAAAGAAAAATACATTATTAATGAAATAAGATAATTTAAAATAACATTAAATGTTATGAAGGTAATCACACAGGGTTGACATGGTGAGTAGGGTTGACTAAATGAGGTCATCTACTTTAGATATGATGACAGATAACTTTAGAAAAAGTGACATCTCTGAAGGGGTAACCTTTTATCAGATCTGCACAAGGAGAATTGACCATGTGAAAACTTGGAACCAGAATATTCATGCAAATGGAGTAGCAGGTGAAAGTTCATAATGCAAGAGTGACATGAGAGTTTTATAGATTTGGGGAATAAAAGGGTTAATCTTACTATACCACAGTATACCAAGGCAAGTGTAACAGGCGAAAAGATCTGACAGGAATTCAGAACCCAAGTTATGTAGCATCAGGCTGATTATGAACTGGAAGTTTATTCTATGTATTCTTCCCCTTGTACATGGTAGGTACTATAAATACTATACTGACATGATCTTATGTAAATGTTTAAGAGACATACTTGTATTTGTCTCTGTTTCATTTCCTCCTTATTTTTTCTATTTCTCTATCCTCCTCAGACCTTGAGTAGTGTGTGTGTGTGTGTGTGTGTGTGTGTGTGTGTGTGTATGCCCTGGCATATGTGTACACACATATAAAATCAGCCTTGCAATGATCCATGGGCCTGTGA
Source organism: Leucopleurus acutus (assembly GCF_964270905.1). Lineage (NCBI taxonomy): Eukaryota > Metazoa > Chordata > Mammalia > Artiodactyla > Delphinidae > Leucopleurus > Leucopleurus acutus. Next base: position 90,187,496 of record NC_139145.1, read on the forward strand.
AGTCCAGCCATGTTGAACACTCAGGGACTCATCAACTTTTCTTTCGATTAATGATGTGATACATCCCAGATGTTAAGTGAACCCGTTCCCAGATGTCCTCCATATTAAGCAGTCACAGATCTAATGAATTGTAACTTTGTAAGGTGTGTTTTTAAGATTAGTGAAGTAAATGGAGTGCAGAGAGATTTAGTTAGAAGGTGGGAAACATATGCTTGTTTTAGGGTCACTTTTGAATATGTGTGAGGGCAATAGAGCCCCCAAATATATTTTTTGTCTGTTCTCATTGGTGGGGTTGTGTAAGTAGCCATGGGATTTTTCATAGGTTCTTTTTTAAAAAATTTTATTGGAGTATAATTGATTTATAACGTTGTGTTAGTTTCTGTTGTTCTTTATTGCCATACAAGTGCAGATTGCCATGTTACAGTAGGGTCTATTTTTTTGTAAGAGTAAATATGTATTTAAAAACCTTCTTTAATCAAATTTATCAATTCTAAGTATCAATCATTCAATTTCACAATCCTCCAAATGCAGTAAATATATGTTTTTATGTGTACGTGCGTACATGTGAATCATTGCTATTCAATTAAATCAAAATAGAAAAATTCAAAGTCCACAAATGTTGCGTTTCATTAGAAGATCAAATGCCTAACGATACCTGCTTAGTTTCTAATGAAAAGTTACAGTGACTCCAAACCTCACTCCCAAATAAGACCCACGGGAGATCTGGACCATCACTTATCCACGGAGTTGATCCTCCCTTAGAGAACCCTAGGCCCTTCTTTTTTACCCACCTCATTCATCAAATTTGGAAAAACACTCAAGGGTACAGTGACAAATAGGGATTACTAACATTGCTAAAACTTTCTCAGTCTGCTTCTCTAGTTCTAGACTTTAGATACACATACAAAATACTGAAGTAAATCTCAGGCTTCTTAGGACCATTAATCACCAATGAACCAAATCTTTTATTGAAATCCTTAACAATTTCCAGTAGATCAAAACAAGAGATACTTATTATCAAGCTACAAGTAAGATTTGTAGTTCTTGAGGCAAATAAAGTATAAGTTAACGAAAGTCAAATCATATAAACAATGAAAAGTCAACTTACAAAACACATTTTCCCTTCATTTGACTTTTGGGGCATTCTGGTTTTGTTATGAAAATATATGACATGTTGTCTTACTAACAACTTTTAAGCAATTCCAGAATTGTCACTTAAAATACTGTTCAATACAAAATGAATAATTTGATTCACAACAGAGATTTATCTGGAAAGAAAATTCTAATAAATCTTCCACCCCACTGGGATATTTTGACAAATGCAATAACAGAAGCTGTGGTTGGCAGTCTCTACAAGTGATATCTGGGCCTGTCACCATAACTCTGACCATAGGACTTGAATTAGCTTCTACACAGTTTAATAATAAAAGCTTCCATGTTTGACCCTTGAGGAGATACTCGTGAATAGGTGAGCCCTTTTGGTTATCTGAATTATAAATGTTTTAACATGATTATATATTTATATTATATATATATAATTATTATACATTATAATATTATTATAATATTATTTATAATATATATTCCCCTCAGGAATTTATATTATATATTTATATTTATTTCATGATTTTAGGCATTCACATAATTGATACCTCATATCAGTTACATTGTCCTCCTGAGGAAGCATGCTCCCTGAATATAAGCAGTGCAGAATGTCATGAGCTGTTTCAAAAGTGGTTCTGAGTGAAAGTAAAAGGCGAATACAGTGAGTCTTAACAGTGTTTACCACTCTATCAGCAGAAATGTGAAGCATCTGAAGCTTCTAGTCACTCTGTATTGCCCCATGCCATGTTCAGGGATGCCCAATAGAGGAGATATCAGCACCTACAGATCACTGTGAAGTTCAGTGGGCAGTGTTGCTTGCCGTAATCTTTAGATATTCTACCAGCATGCAGGGAGCAAAGGCCAAGGATGTTAGATACACTGTGGGGAGTGGTCATGCTCCCTACCAACATTCAAGTAGATGCAAAGTCCATGTATAACTACAAAGTAATGTTAGCTGAATATTAATATACAGTAAATTTTCCCTGAATACAACTGGCATGTATATTTTAGAAATTTTACATTATGTTTGGAATTTTGCTCTTAATTATTCACAAGTGAGAAAATTTGGAGTCTTCAGTTTTATAAATTTGTTTCAGTCTGAGCTCATGGTTATTCCACATGTTGGTGCAAATATATGATTCCTTCAGTATATGTTCTAGTGTTGTCCTGTTTAAGTATATACATATTGAAATACACATTATTTCATTTTAACTTTATTTCTTCTGTATGATGAGGAGCATTATATAAATTATTTTGAAACTATGTGAGTACGTTCCTCGTTTTGTTTATGAACGTCATTTCACCACAGTAAAGAAGGACTTTCAAACATTTTTTTAAAACAGCATCATTGTGTCTGATAGGGTTGAGAACCAATGTCAACAGAGGTTGTACCGGGAATAGGTACTGCAAAGAGTCATGATTCTTAAGTTGAGTCAGAAGACCTGGATTACAATCTTGTCTCTGTTCTGTGTAAGTTTCTGTGTCTCAGGAGAGGTTTGAAGTATTGAGCATACAATTAGTCATCTGTAAAATAAGAATGATTACATAGAGTTTACAGATCTGTAATTTATGAGACTGATATTAAATCTTACATGTAAAATTTATTTTTTGTAAATTTTGAAGATTGATAGAAATAGAGGCTATTATTATTATTTAATAAATTTGCAAGTGCACTTCTTCCCTTCATGGTTTTATTTGATTTCAAAGATGATTAATCCCTTTTTATCATAGACATTGTGATTAACCACCATAAAGAGAACAGAACTTTCTTCATTCCTTAACAAGCATTTCCAAGCCAAATTTAGTACAAGGTATTGTTCGAAGTCCAGAGGATGAAAGGAATGAGTATGACAAGTGTGTTTTGTAGTCTACTTTTATCATTATACATAGTTAAATTTAGCATTTATACAAGAATATGCACATATAAATAGGAACTTTCAGTACCTCTTTTAAAGGTGAAATTCTTGATCTTTAATTAATCTACACATTATGGTAAAAATTTAGCTATGCAGATAGATGAAGATAGATTTAGACATAAATGTAGAGACAGACGTAAATAGAGGTAGATAGCTTTATCACATCCTTTAGGAATAACATTACCCTTTAGGCTGAACTGCTTCACATATTCACAAAACAGCATGATCCAAATAAAATACTACTTAACTATATGAATACAGCTACTTTAAAAAATAGGCTTACATTGTACCCATGTAGCCGGAGGCTTTTTATCAATTGATATTCTTGGTTTTAAACAACACAGATTAAAGGACATTAATAATACAAATATCTGAGTGTTTCATAAAACTACTTAGGAAAATCAAAACAAAACAAAACATAAAGGCTTTGTAGAAAATTTGCTGGAATATTTACCCTTTACACAGAATACTTAATTAAAATTTCTCATGAATTCTACAATGACGCTAATAGAATTTCTTCAAAAATCACAATATAAACAATGTTTCAGAAAATCTGTGCTTTGGATTTTGTCAATGAGAATGATCAGAACTGACTGGTGTTACACTGTTTCCATATGAGTTCTAAAGTGGTTATACTCATGTTTCTATTCCATTCTATTCTATTCTATTCTATTAATTTAAATTGCCAATGACTCAGACATATCAGTACAGAAATTCAATTTACCAGAGCACTGCTAGACTTCTTTACACCAATCTGAAATAGTCTTCACAGTGGAGACATTTTTTTTTCTTTCTCCATATTTTCTGTCTTACCTGTTGAATCCCCACCAGAAAGTACAAACTGAAAGTATATGTTATGTCCTTTCTAGTCAATATGGTAGAATTCCATTTTAACATTGTTTATGAATTCAGAAAGTATTTATTCGGAACTACTTTATTCAAGACACCTTAAAAACACTGTATGAATTGAATTTTGTCCCCCAGATAAAAACACGTTGAAGTCCTTAACCCTTATATGTGACCTCCTTCCCATCCACACTAAGCCCATCCCTAATGTATCAATGATCTGTCATTCATATCTAAAATTCTGTCATTTGAAATGCTACTTGGATGAAACCTTACTCAATATAAGTTTTTTGGGAATTGTCATTTTATTTTATTTTACTTAATTTAATTTAATTTATTTTTTAACTTAGAGTAATCCCCTGAAGATTAATTTTAAGGTATTATGTGGTATATCTAGGTGTATCCACATAGTTCCCTTTTATTACTGAGTAGTGTTCTATAACATATATATGTACCACAGTTTAACTATGGACCTGATTAAGGACATTTTGGATGTTCCAGTTTAGGAATATAACAAGTCGAGCTGCTATAAACATTAGTGTACAGGTATTTGTGTGAACTACCTTTTTCTTTCTCTGAGATAAATACCCAAGTATGCAATTGCTGGATCACGTGATAATTGCCATTCAAAGTCAGCTAATTAGCAACCTTAATTCCACCTACAGCTTTAATTCCTTTATGCTTTGTAATTCAACATATTCACAGGTTCTGGGGATTATGATGTGAACATCTTTATGCAGGGGTGGGAAGGACACTTTTCTGCTTAACATAATTATTTTAGTTATTCTCGAGTCTGTGCCTTAACATACAAATTTTATAATAAGATTGTTTGTTTCTACAAAAAGTCAATTTGGTAATAACTGACTTATTTACTATGTTGAATTTTCCAATCCATGAACATGGTCTCTCCATTTACTTGGGCATTTCTAAAATTTCTTTCTTCAGAATTTTGTTAAATAGATACTATACATATTTTAAATAATACCTAGGTTTCATTTACTTGGAGCAATTGTAATAGAATTGTAGTTTTAACTTTGGCTTCCACATGTTCATTGTTAATATAAGGATATGAAATTAAAAAAACAATAAACAGCTTTATTGAAATACAACTCACATAAAATTAACACTTCAAAGTGTACAATTCAGTGATTATTAGTATATTCACAGAGTTATGCAAAACAGAGGTAATGGCACTATATAATTTTAGAACATTTTAATCATCCAAAAAGGAACCTCATACCTTTCACAGTTAATCCCCATTCCCATCTCAATCCACTGCTTACAGCAACCTTATTGTACTTTTGTATCTATGGATTTTTCACAATCTGGAAATTTTATATAAAAAGAATTATATAATATGTGGCTTTCTTTGTATTGCTTCTTTCACTTAGCATGTTTACAAGGCTCATCCATGCTGTAGTATGTGTGAGTACTTCATTTCCTTTTTATAGTCAAATAATGTTCCATTCAATATACTGCAATTTGTCTATCCATTCATATGCTGATGGATATAGGTTTTCATTGTTTTGCTATTAGGAATAATGCTGCTAGAAACAACTGTGTACAATTTTCTTTTTTTTAAAGTGCATTATCTTTTTTTTTTTAACATCTTTATTGGGGTATAATTGCTTTACAATAGTGTGTTAGTTTCTGCTTTACAACAAAGTGAATCAGTTATACATATACATATGTTCCCATATGTCTTCCCTCTTGCGTCTCCCTCCCTCCAACCCTCCCTATCCCACCCCTCCAGGCTGTCACAAAGCACCAATATCCCTGTGCCATGTGGCTGCTTCCCACTAGCTATCTACCTTACGTTTGTTAGTGTGTATATGTCCATGACTCTCGCCCTGTCACAGCTCACCCTTCCCCCTCCCCATATCCTCAAGTCTGTTCTCCAGTAGGTCTGCGTCTTTATTCCTGTCTTACCCCTAGGTTCTTCATGACATTTTTTTTCTTAAATTCCATATATAGTGTGTTAGCATATGACATTTGTCTTTTTCTTTCTGACTTACTTCACTCTGTATGACAGACTCTAGGTCCATCCACCTCATTACAAATAGCTCAATTTCGTTTCTTTTTATGGCTGAGTAATATTCCATTGTATATATGTGCCATATCTTCTTTATCCATTCATCCGATGATGGACACTTAGGTTGTTTCCATCTCTGGGCTATTGTAAATAGAGCTGCAATGAACATTGTGGTACATGACTCTTTTTGAATTTTGGTTTTCTCAGGGTATATGCCCAGTAGTGGGATTGTTGGGTCATATGGTAGTTCTATTTGTAGTTTTTTAAGGAACCTCCATACTGTTCTCCATAGTGGCTGAACCAATTCACATTCCCACCAGCAGTGCAAGAGTGTTCCTTTTCTCCACACCCTCTCCAGCATTTATTGTTTCTAGAGTTTTTGATGATGGCCATTCTGACTGGTGTGAGATGATATCTCATTTGTAGTTTTGATTTGCATTTCTCTAATGATTAACGATGTTGAGCATTCTTTCATGTGTTTGTTGGCACTCTTATATCTTCTTTGGAGAAATGTCTATTTAGGTCTTCTGCCCATTTTTGGATTGGGTTGTTTGTTTTTTTGTTATTGAGCTGCATGAGCTGCTTGTAAATTTTGGAGATTAATCCTTTGTCAGTTGCTTCATTTGCAAATTATTTTCTCCCATTCTGAGGGTTGTCTTTTCGTCTTGTTTATGGTTTCCTTTGCTGTGCAAAAGCTTTGAAGTTTCATTAGGTCCCATTTGTTTATTTTTGTTTTTATTTCCATTACTCTAGGAGGTGGATCAGAAAGGATCTTGCTGTGATTTATGTCATAGAGTGTTCTGCCTATGTTTTCCTCTAAGAGTTTGATAGTTTCTGGCCTTACACTTAGGTCTTTAATCCATTTTGAGTTTATTTTTGTGTATGGTGTTAGGGAGTGATCTAATCTCATACTTTTACATGTATCTGTCCAGTTTTCCCAGCACACATATTGAAGAGGCTTACCTATCTCCACTGTACATTCCTGCCACCTTTATCAAAGATAAGGTGTCCATATGTGCGTGGCTTTATCTCTGGGCTTTCTATCCTGTTCCATTGATCTATCTGTTTTTGTGCCAGTACCATACTGTCTTGATTACTGTAGCTTTGTAGTATAGTCTGAAGTTAGGGATCCTGATTCCTCCAGCTCCTTTTTTTCGTTCTCAAGATTGCTTTGGCTATTCGGGGTCTTTTGTGTTTCCATACAAATTGCGAAATTTTTTGTTCTAGTAGTGTGAAAAATGTCAGTGGTAGTTTGATAGGGATTGCATTGAATCTATACATTGCTTTGGGTAGTAGAGTCATTTTCACAATGTTGATTCTTCCATTCCAAGAACATGGTATATCTCTCCATCTATTTGTATCATCTTTAATTTCTTTCATCAGTGTCTTATAATTTTCTGCATACAGGTCTTTTGTCTCCTTAGGTAGGTTTATTCCTAGATATTTTATTATTTTTGTTGCAATGGTAACTGGGAGTGTTTTCTTGATTTCACTTTCAGATTTTTCATCATTAGTATATAGGAATGCCAGAGATTTCTGTGCATTAATTTTGTATCCTACTACTTTACCAAATTCATTGATTAGCTCTAGTCGTTTTCTGGTAGCATCTTTAAGATTCTCTATGTATAGTATCATGTCATCTGCAAACAGTGACAGCTTTACTTCTTCTTTTCCAATTTGGATTCCTTTTATTTCCTTTTCTTCTCTGATTGCTGTGGCTAAAACTTCCAAAACTATGTTGAATAAGAGTGGTGAGAGTGGGCAACCTTGTCTTGTTCCTGATCTTAGTGGAAATGCTTTCAGTTTTTCACGATTGAGGATGATGTTGGCTGTGGGCTTGTCATATATGGCCTTTATTATGTTGAGAAAAGTTCCCTCTATGCCTACTTTCTGTAGGGTTTTTTTCATAAATGGGTGTTGAATTTTGTCAAAAGCTTTCTCTGCATCTATTGAGATGATCATATGGTTTTTCTCCTTCAATTTGTTAATATGGTCTATCACATTGATAGATTTGCATATATTGAAGAATCCTTGCATTCCTGGAATAAACCCCACTTGATCATGGTGTATGATCCTTTTAATGTGCTGTTGGATTCTGTTTGCTAGTATTTTGTTGAGGATTTTTGCATCTATGTTCATCAGTGATATTGGCCTGTAGTTTTCTTTCTTTGTGACATCCTTGTCTGGTTTTGATATCAAGGTGATGGTGGCCTCGTAGAAGGAATTTGGGAGTGTTCCTTCCTCTGCTATATTTTGGAACAGTTTGAGAAGGATAGGTGTTAGCTCTTCTCTAAATGTTTGATAGAATTCGCCTGTGAAGCCATCTGGTCCTGGGCTTTTGTTTGTTGGAAGATTTTTAATCACAGTTTCAATTTCAGTGCTTGTGATTGGTCTGTTCATATTTTCTATTTCTTTCTGATTCAGTCTTGGCAGGTTGTGCATTTCTAAGAATTTGTCCATTTCTTCCAGATTGTCCATTTTATTGGCATAGAGTTGCTTGTAGTAATCTCTCATGATCTTTTTTATTTCTGCAGTGTCAGTTGTTACTTCTCCTTTTTCATTTCTAATTCTATTGATTTGAGTCTTCTCTCTTTTTTTCTTGATGAGTCTGGCTAGTGGTTTATCTATTTTGTTTATCTTCTCAAAGAACCAGCTTTTAGTTTTATTGATCTTTGCTATCATTTCCTTCATTTCTTTTTCATTTATTTCTGATCTGATTTTTATGATTTCTTTCCTTCTGCTAGCTTTGGGTTTTTTTTGTTCTTTTTTCTCTAATTGCTTGAGATGCAAGGTTAGGTTGTTTATTCGAGATGTTTCCTGCTTCTTAAGGTGGGCTTGTATTGCTATAAACTTCCCCCTTAGAACTGCTTTTGCTGCATCCCATAGGCTTTGGGTTGTTGTGTCTCCATTGTCATTTGTTTCTAGGTATTTTTTTATTTCCTCTTTGATTTCTTCAGTGATCACTTCCTTATTAAGTAGTGTATTGTTTAGCCTCCATGTGTTTGTATTTTTTACAGATCTTTTCTTGTAATTGATATCTAGTCTCATGGCGTTGTGGTCAGAAAAGATACTTGATACAATTTCAATTTTCTTAAATTTACCAAGGCTTGATTTGTGACCGAAGATATGATCTATCCTGGAGAATGTTCCATGTGTACTTTAGAAAAATGTGTATTCTGTTGTTTTTGGATGGAGTGTCCTATAAATATCAATTAAGTCCATCTTGTTTAATGTATCATTTAAAGCTTGTGTTTCCTTATTTATTTTCATTTTGGATGATCTGTCCATGGGTGAAAGTGGGGTGTTAAAGTCCCCTACTATGAATGTGTTACTGTCGATTTCCCCTATTATGGCTGTTAGTATTTGCCTTATATATTGAGGTGCTCCTATGTTGGGTGCATAAATATTTACAATTTGTCTATCCATTCATATGCTGATGGATATATGTTTTCATTGTTTTGCTATTAGGAATAATGCTGCTAGAAACAACTGTGTACAATTTTTTTCTTAACGTATATTTTCAATTTTCCAGATAATGTATGTAGGTCATATACCTGTGTCATATAGTAACTCAGTGTTTAACTTATTTATTCTTCAATTGAAAAGACTATTTCTTTTCTCTAACACAATGGTTTTGACCTTAGTCAGATGCTTTTACTCAATCCACCAAGATAATACTGTTTTCCCTTTCATTCTTTAATTATGGCTTATTATATTACCTGATTTTTAAAACTTAAATTAACCTTGAAATCTGTGAATAAACCCTGCTTGATCACATGATTCTTTGTGATATATCATTGAATTCCTTTACATGATATCTTCTTAAGCATTTCTATATTTATGCTTATGAATGGTATTGGTCTATAATTGTCTTTTTCTAAATTAACTTTTTCAGATTTTTATTTGTGGGGTCTAAAATGAGATTCGTCATCCTATACTATCTGAAAGAGTTTCTGTAATGGTACTGTTATTTCTTCTTGTGTATTTGTCAGTATGCACTAGTGAAGCCATTGAGTGCTGGGGGTTTCTTGGTGAAAAGATTTTAAATTTATGCACTCAATTTCTTTAATTACTGGATTATTTTGATTTTATATTTCTTATTTCATTTCGGTACACTCTGCTTTACAATTAATTGTCCATCTTTGTTGTCTCATTTATTGAGAAAAATTGCTGATAGTAGCTCTTCTTTACCTTTTTTATATCTGTAGAATCTTTATTTTTGTCCTCTTTTTGATTTCTGATTTTGGGAATTATGTTTTCTCTCTTTTTTTCCTGATCAGTCTTACTAGGAGTTATATATTTTTAAAAGATCTTTCAAAGAAAGAACTTTTGTCTTTGGTGTCTTTCCTTATTATTTTTCTTGTTTCCTTTTTCATTGATTTGCATTCATATTTATTGTTTGCATTTTTCACTTAACATAGGTTTAATTTGCTCTATTTTGAGGGCTGGAATTTAGTTAGAAATCTGCTTAAACTCAGATCACCTCTGCTTTTTAACTCTTTGAAGACAATTTTAATTTCTTCTCTCCAATAAGGCCCTAAGTCTAATACTTCAAGGCTGTTAGATCTCAGCATTGATTCTGCAAGACCTGGAAATTGTGAGATCACCTGACTACAAGACCTCCAGCATGCTATATATCAAAACTGGACACTTAACAACACAAGGACCTCCTTTTTCCATGGGTCCCAGATTAAGAATACCTGATACACAAATATATTGTAAGTTAAGATAGGACGCAATGTAGGTCCATTAGCATGGGTTTGGTGAAAGAAATCAGTGTCATAATCGAAGCTGTGTTCTTTCTAATTAACTTTTAATTTACTTGTCCTGTCATGTTAGGAATTGGGTAGACGACGAGGCAGTGAAGAGTTAAATTTTCTTGGCAGGACTTAGTAATTATAGATATTGATTACTTTAAAACATCATTGAGCTGACAGGATAAGAAAAGCCCACTTGCCTCACTGTTTGGTCCTTTTATTTCTCACAAGATGGATGAGTTAATAAACAGGGAGCAAGCACTCCCATAAATTCAGCATCTGTAATATTTGTCACCTTTGGAATTACTTGGATGAGAGGAACATCCTTTATGTGAATCACGGGAGAGGACTAGCAGACTTTCCCTAGAATCTGTATTCCACACTGTGATTAATACTATGTTGATGTTAAAAAAGGCAGTGTCATTAGGAGAAAATGCAGTGAGCAAGACCTGTGCTTCCTGTAGAGTGCATCCCAAATGCTAAGCCTCTTTCTATAGGCTATGGTTTTGTGCAATAGTGTGGTTTTGTTACTTCTTATTCCTAGTAACATAGTTTAAAAGAGTAAGAAGTTAAACTACATATTACACACACAGACATAGACAGTTTCTTGAACAAGGAGCCCAAATAATTGTCTTCAAGTTAGAAATAGAATGAATGGCTATTTATAATGTTAATGTAAAAGGTCGTCTTGTTATATTCCCCCACTTTAAAAAGGAAGAAAGTAAGACTTAAAGAGGAGATATGACTTTTCCAAGACTACAGGAATATTCAGTGGCAGAGCCTCCTACCTATCCCCATTCAAGTATAGAGAAATTAGGCTTATTTAGTACATCATGAGAGCCTGCTCAGACTTTGGATAGCTTACTTTTACTTTTCTGTTTTATAAAAATGTGGTATTTGTAAATATCTAAATTCTATTTAGTCTGTGGGTGAAGTTCTTTTTTGTAAGTAAGTAAATGTTCATGCTTCTACGTGTCTGGAAATTAAAATTTTTATAAATAGATACAGAAAACAGGGTTTGGTTTCTAAAACTTGAGCTCAGTCAATGGAAATCTTAATGTAAACAAAAAATAAATATTGTTCAATTTATATGAGTTATTTTTTAAACAATAGGAAAATCAGGATTTCTTACCTATAATGGTGCCTCTAATAAAGTAAACTGGTCTAGTAGATAAAACTATATATATTTTCTTCAATATTTGACATATTATTGACTTCTTATTTACCTGATACATGTATAGATTCTCCTTTTCAAGCCAAATCATTGTGAAACCAGATGTCTGGACACACTAAATATGGAGTTTTTTTGTTCCGTTTGACTGGTCATTGGCAAAATTCATTCAATAGTCGGTAACCATTACAATAAATGTAAATCTTTATTATCAGAATGAACTTCAGAATAGTGGACATGTAAAATGACAGGAATTTAGTATAGTCTATACTTCTAGTATTTTTTAATTTGAGGTGTTATTATCCCTTTTTAATGAGAAGCCCTAAAGATAAACATGTATATTTTAGTACCTGTATAATTCTAATTAAACTGATCAATATTTGTCACAAAAATAATCAAATTTAAGTTATTAGAATGCCTCATCGAATGTAAGAGTTAAAACTCATAATTTTATTTAAAGGTAATTTTTTTCTTCACCCAGAATCTCTTTCCAGCTTGCTTGAGGCTAGAAACATGCAGTAGGTCTAGAAAGGGTGTGATCAGCATCTTTTGTCTTTTTTTTCTGCTCTTCACCACGCTTTCTTTAGTTGATGCTTCTGACTCTTCCAGAATCTCATGTAGGAATTATGTATAGAGAAGAGGTATAGAAAGGGGCAGGGAAATTCTTTCCCAAGCAGCCAAAGAAATATGGGGTTTGGTGAATCTTTAAAGCTAGCCTTTTTATTTTCTATGACCACATTTGTTACTAAGCAAGAAGACTAAAAACAAGGAATCCGGTTTTAATAGGTTGAAAAAATCCACAAAACACAGGTGATTATAGTCTGAACTGACACAGGAGATAGTCACAAGATCAAACTGACAGAAATAAGGGGAAGTATGCATCTCAGGAATCTGGCTTTTTGGACCAAGAGATATCTGGAAGTATAATCTGTGGCATTTATAGAAAGAAAAACCTCCTAGATAATGAGGCATTTTCTAAGGTATATTACTTATAATCACTTTTCTGGTGATTCTTACCACCAGAACAATAACCATAGTACATGCTTGAAATCTCCCTAGGCAACATACACTTTTGTTTAAATAGAGAATAAGAGGTTTGTTTTACTAAATAAGAAAGGTGAAATAATAAATATGTGGAACAAATGGACTCATGCTAAAGATAGGGAACTTGGATGAGTAGCTCTATTTTCAATTGTTGGGTGAGGAAATTGTTTCTCTATTTGTATGACCTTGTACATTTTACACTTTCTCTGAGCTTCCTGGAGCTCTATTTTTCTCTTCATTGCCATGGAGTTGGACAAGACGAAGACACAGGACAATAGTAGGGATGTTACTTATCCTTGGCTCCTACTAGTGGAAAGGACAACTTCTACACTGAGTCCAAAATGACATTTATTCTCTTATTAGGCAGATAGATGAATGTAGTGTTAACACCCCTTGTACGTTTTCACCAGCATAAACAATCACATTGTAACCAGTTCATGCTCAAACATCTAATGGTCACAAGAAAAGAAGTCGATTCATTTTATATTGCCTGAAGAACTACACATGACCAATGGCTGAAAATTATAGTTAGTTCAGCATAAAGAAGGGCTTTCCAGGTATATAACTAGAAAAATAAAGAATGAAAAGAGCTGTCTTGGAACAAATCTGTTTCTATTAAGTGAGTATGTTCTGCTAGAGACTGGATAAACACTTAAGGTGCTTTATAAGAACAGGTTTTTAAGCCTCCATATTTATGTAAAATCTTTTCAGCTATTCACATATTGGCATGCTATTTCTGCTATAAAAATTTTGCATTTAAAAATAATCAACTTTAGTTTTATTTACTTTAAAAAAATTGGCTTCAACCTAAGTGACCATACTCATGAAATCTAGGCATTTTTATGCTAGTAAGAGCTTAGTTTTCTATTGCATATTAAAATAAGTTGATAGCTATTAAAGTTTTAAATATCCATCTGTGTGGCTTCTAAATCATCTTACACACCAGTCCTGAAAAACAGTATTCTAGTTTGGAAGAGATAACCATTAAGCCCCTTCCAGCCACAGAATTTCATAGTTTCCTCAATTTTACATTATATATGCATTTTTATTTGTACATTTTATGTATTCATATTTTCATATTTATGAGCATAATTATGTATGGCATGTGTGATATTGGTGATTAATGTTTAGGTCTGAGCATAGTTGCCACTGTAAGTGTTTGGTAATAAAAACATATCTATTTTTTCTCATATAAACCATATAAAACTAGCTTGGCAGCACTTCACTGCTTTATAAATTAAACCCAATGGGCATTGCTGCTTTAAGCAACGTCTTCATGCAGTAAGATATATTGTAGTCCAAGTTAGTTAACTTTTAAGAAAATAAATTTACCCACCAATAGTTTCACATGCTTTTTCTTGGTTTATAGGGTCTTTGAAGATCTGCTGTCTCCAACCTTTCCAGCCTTTTCATCTCCCTCTGTCACTTCTACTTTATGTTCCAGATATGCTGGTTTTCTCCAAATTTTCTAAATCTTCCTTCTGTTTTAATTCCTGTATCTTTCCATTTGCCTGACAACATCTTCCTCACTCTTCCTCACATTCCACATTGGGATATCTTCCTTCCCATTCCACAATGGGATATCTCTAGGGGAACTTCTTTGACTGTCTTTTCTAAATGCTCAAGGTATGTATTTTCAAATCTTTCTACTTCCTCTTCTGTAATAAGTAACATTTGTCTATTTCATGGGATTTTTTTTTTTTTTTTGTGGTACATGGGCCTCTCACTGTTGTGGCCTCTCCCGTTGTGCAGCACAGGCTCCAGACGCGCAGGCTCAGTGGCCATGGCTCACGGGCCCAGCCGCTCCGCGGCATGTGGGATCTTCCCGGACTGGGGCACGAACCCATGTCCCCTGAATCAGCAAGCGGACTCTCAACCACTGCGCCACCAGGGAAGCCCTCATGGGATTTTTTTATTGAATTTATTTTGGTATACAATTTTATGAACTTAAACACATGTATAGATTTGCATACCATCATCACAATCAAGATAAAAAATAATTCAGTCCAAAAATCTCCTTCTTGCTGTCTCTATAATCACACTATCCCCAAGCCACTATCTCTTCACAACCACTGATTTTTTACTGCTGTGATTTTGTCTATCTGAAAATGATATATAAATGGGATCATAGAGTATATAAATTTTTGAGGCTGGTTTCTTTCACTCAGAATGATATCTTTGTCAGGGTAAATGCCAGTAGTGGGATTTCTGTGTCATATGGTAAAGACACATGCACCCCAATGTCCATTGCAGTGCTATTTACAATAGCCAGGACATGGAAGCAACCTAAATATCCATCGACAGATGGATGAAGATGTGGTACATATATACAATGGAATGTTACTCAGCCATAAAAAGGAACAAAACTGGGTCAGTTGTAGAGACATGGATGGACTTAGAGTCTGTCATACAGAGTGAAGTAAGTCAGAAAGAGAAAAACAAATATCGTATATTAACGCATATATGTGGAATCTAGAAAAATGGTACAGATGAACCTATTTGCAGGGCAGGAATAGGTATGCAGATGTAGAGAACAGACATGTGGACATGGTGGGGGAAAAGAAGGAGTGGGATGAAGTGGGAGATTGGGGTTGACATATCTACACTACCATGTGTGAAACAGATAGCTAGTGGGAACCTGCTGTATAGTGCAGGGAGCTCAGCTCAGTGCTCTCTGTTGACCTAGATGGGTGGGATAGTGGGGAGGGAAGGGAGGTCCAAGATGCTAACACAATGTTGTAAAGCAACTATACTCCAATTTAAAATATATATATATATATATATATATATATAAAAGAATAATGCCTTCGTGATTCATCCATCTTACTGCATGTACCAACAGTTCATTCAATTTTTATTGCTCAGTTGTATTTATAGTATGGTTACACCACAATTTGTTTGTTCATTCACCTATTGAAGGACAATAGGATTATTTCCAGGTTTTGTGATTATTAATGGAGCTACTATGTTTTGTGTGAACATGAGTTGCTATTGTTTATTTTTCCCTACTGTAAATATCCCGGAGTGTAATTAGTGGCTCATATGGTATGCATACATTTAATGTTATAAGAAACTACCAAATGGTTTTCTAGAGTGGACATACCATGTTGTGTTCCCACCAGCAAGGAATGAGAGTTCCTGTTTCTCTGCAACCTCTCAACTCCTTGGTGTTCTCACTATTTTTTTAATGCTAGCCATTCTAATAGGTATGCAGTAGTATATCACTGTGACCTTATTTTACATTTCCCTGATGACTAATGATGTAAAATATCTTTTAATGTGCTGATTTGCCATATGTATATCCTATTTGATAAAATATCTGTTCAAGTGTTTGTCCTTTTTAAATTGGGTTGTGTTCTTAATCTTAGTTTTGAGGGTTCTTTAAAATTTTGAATGCAAATTCTTTGCTGGATATATGGTTTACAAATACTTTTCACACTCTGTAGCTTTGGGTTTTTATTTTCTTAGCCATGTCTTTGACAAAGAAAAACTGTTGAGCATTTAAATAAACTTTTTTACTTTAGAATACTTTCAGATTACAAAAAAATTACGGAGATAGTAGGGAGAATCCCCATATACCCAACACACTATTTCCCTGTAATTAACATCTTACATTTATATGGTGTATCTGTCAAAATTGATGAACCAATAATGACTTATTCTTATTAACTAAAGTCCATGCTTCATTCAGATTTCATTGTTTTTTACCTCACGTCTTTTTTCTCTTCCAGGGTCTCATCAAAGATACATTATATTTAGCCACCATTATTCCTTAGGGCTCCTCTTGATTGTGACAGTTTCTTAGACTTTCATTGATTTTGATGTCTTTGACAGTTTTGAGGAGTACTAGTCAGGTATCCTTTAGTATGTCCTTCAACTGGGATTCATATGATGTTTTTATCATGATTATACAGAGATTATTGGTTTTGGGGAGAAAGACTACAGAGGTAAAGTTCTCATCATATCATAAGGGAACATATTATCAACATGAGTTATTACTGTTCATATTAACCTGGACCGACTGGCTAAGGCAGTGTTTGTCTGGTTTCTCTCATGAAAAGTTATTCTGCTTCCCCTTTTTCAAACTTTACCTTTGGGAAAATGTCACTATGTGGATCCCACACTTAAGAGGTGGGTATATTTACCCCACCTCCTTGGGGGCAAAATATCAACATAAATTATTTTAAATTCTCCTGCAAGGAATATATGTCTATTCTCAGTATTTTTATCTGTGTATTTATTTATGTAATTTTGTATTTATATCTGTATAGGCTGTTGGGTATACTTTATCTGGTGATTCAAATTGTTCCAACTTTGACAAATGGGAGCTCTTTCAGTTGGCTCCTGTGTTCTTTTGCCAAATATCAATTACTCTGGGATTTAGTAATAATTATAATAATAAAAAATAAAAGTTCTGTCTCACCAGGTACCTTGTCTTTTTACCTAATTATAACACAGTGACCAGTATGTGCTAGGAACTGTGACTATTTGTATACCTTTATTTAGTTTTTATTCCATTTTATAGATGAGGAAAGAACAAAGTAAGGCAGGAAAGGAAAAGAGTGTGGCCCCAATAATATTAAATTTCAAAAGCTTAGAAGGTGATTGTATTGGTAGGAGTGAAGTAGTGGCTAGGGTGAAAAGTAAGAGAAGATAGATTTTGACAAGGTGCACAAGAGGTGGGTATGCTCTTCTTGATCAGTGTTTCACATTCAGTTCCTAAATCTATTTAGACTCCCCCATACACTCCTTTCCATTCTGATCATCAGTATTTCTTGCTTGAATTCTCGAAGAGCCCATAACTTGTATTTCTATTTTTAGTCTTGCCTTTCTGAAATCCATTCTCCATCAGAGAATTTTCCAAAGGCACATTTAATTAAGAGAGACAGTTGAGCATTATGAAATATTACAGACTTTGGAGTAAGATTGGTATGGGTTTAATATCTTCTTCTACTCCCTCTTTGCTTTAGGCAAATTATTGAACTTCTCTGAGCTTCACCTTTCTTATGTGAAAATATTTACTAAGCATAGGGCCATTGCAAATATCACAAAAAATAGGTAGCATCAGTGTCATTACTGAGTGCCTACTGTGGGACACACACGAAATTAAGTGTTTGGTGTGTACATCACAATATCCTCATGAGCTGGAGATTACTTGTAGATATTAAAACTGAGACACAAGAATTATGTATTGATTCAAGTTCATAGCTAGCATATGATGAAGCAAGGATTCAAACAGGGATTTTAAACTCCAGAATCCATGAGTTTTAAAACCACACTGGCCAATTTCAGACTGAGAAAGTTGTGGAGCTAAGATTGGAATCCAAGTTTTCTAATATTTCAAACTATGTAATATTATTTTCTAAAAGCAAAATATGTAAAAACCCTAGTACATTGTCCAAAATACACAAAATATTAATAAATAAAATGGCTCTCTTTATTATTACTTTTATAGCCATTATTACTTGACTTACTGTTTAATATCTTTTGTAGACACTGATCACATAACTTGGCATGGCAATCAAGAAACCATCATAATCTAGTCTTTGATTTTGTTTTGAGACATTCAGATCTATCTTCAGGTTCGCCTTTCTCTGCTATCTCTCTCTGTCCATCTCTCACTCTGTTACAGACACACAGATACAAACAGATACACAAAGATACACACAGAGTTAAGACAATATATTTTTTATTCCAAAACTTGGCAGGCTGTTTTATTGCTCTTTTTGTTTATGCTAATTCCTTTGTCTGGAACAACTCATGACCCTTTTCAAGGTTGAATAATGCCTAATGTTCATTTAATATTCTTATGAAATGTTTCTTCCTCCAAGGAATCTTCCCCAACCGTCACCTCATACTTTTTCTTCCCATATTCCATTTTCATAGTACACATTACTCTATCTTACATTCTTTCATATGTCAGATCACCCTTTTAAGCAATAAGCTTTTTGAGGTCAAAGATTAAGTTTTACATCCATGCACCTCTATAGTTAAGACAACTACACAGCACATTAAAAACCACAATTATTGATAGCTAGTAAATGAACGGATATAATGACTCATTCTCTAAAATTTTCAGAAAAATATTTTAATCTGAACTTATACAACTGCATTACCAAACCCCCCAAACCCTTTCCCCCCCATTTTGTAAGATAGCAGCTAAAAATGCTTCCCTATATCCAGCTCCTCATCAGCTTTCCTAGTTAGAAACATGAATAGCTATACAGAGTTCAGAATATACTGGGAATCATACAAAATTGCAGTGATTCCTTTTTTCTAATACTAAGTGAACCAATGGCTCTGTAAATTCAGCTTAAATTTGAGTATCTCATGGTTTATGAAAGGATGTGAGCTGAAAAAAAGTCTACTTTTGACTCAACCTAAAAAGTATATTTGACTGAAATCTTTGATTTCATGTCTTTGCTTTAGCAATTTGTGGCAGAAAGAATATGTGTAGACATGAACACACATATCCATGCTAAATATTATTACTTTATCTACTTTTGGCTTGAAATTCAATAAGTAGTCTTATTTGAACAAGTTAATGCTAATATCTACAGAAAAGATAATAGAATTCAAAGGGTGAATAACCTGTTATGAAGTCCTTCATAATTACTTATACACTGAGTTGGTAAAAAGTGAAACCAATCCAGGAGATATTAGTCTTTGTAATACAATTAACATCATCATTTTAAAAAGCTTCAGATTAGTCTGAGGAATGCAACAAATATTAGGATAAAATATTATTAGAGAAGCTAACAGAGGATAAGTGTTAATGAATATGCTAATTGTGTTCCAGTAATTTAGAATAAAATACTACCCTTTGTACTGGAATTCAAAATGAGGAATTATCTTGAAAGTATGCCATCACTAAAACAAATATGTACCATCACTAAACGCCTAGGCTGTGTGATAAAATTCTCTATGGAATAGTGAATAAAAGTTGAAATGATTAAACAAACCTCAATATATCACAGTGGATTAAATCTTCAAGAGTGAATGGGAGGAAAATCCATTTCTCTTTTCAAGTAGAGTGATCATATATTTGAACATTGCCTCCCCTCACTTTAGTACATCGTTCAGCCTAAAATTCATAATTCTACTTAGTCCCCAGACCTGACCCCAGAATGAAATCGAATGGATTAATCACTATTAAAAATCCAGTTTGGAACTCCTCAGTTGGACAGATTTATGTTCTTTTCTTTTTTCTCTTTTTTATTTCCCCAGTAGAGTTAGGATTGTGTATGAAAAATATATAACATGCTGTTGCTTAGTTGAAATAGGGAATTAATTTTATAATTTAAAGGATAACAGCTTCCAAAATTAGTTTAACTGTATGAGAAAATAATTTTCATCAAACATTTATTTAGTATTCTTCAGTCTCTTTAATTAGTTATATAGTGCACATTATTAATATATGTGATATTTACATTCTCAGATAAAATCTCATTTTAATATTTTAACAGCTCATTAGAAAAATTACCACTAATGAAATGATTAAACAAATTATTGCAACTTGTTCCACAATTTTATTTAAAAGAGACTTCTCAATTTAGGTAAATAATTCTATAATAATAGTGTTTGGCCTAATTAAACTGTCTCTTAATTGAATCATTAATTTTTCCTTGCAAATATGGAACAAAAATTGTACAAAAAAGTACAATTTTTACTTGAAAATTGTTATAATTTTGAAAAATTTTACTATTATTTATATGAAATCTATTTCCCATATTAAAAACATAAAAGTAATTGAAATTGGAATAATTTTTAGTTTAAAAGTAGGATATACTTCTAGTATCATTTCTAATTCTTGTTCATAATGAATAGCTGGTAATGCACAAATTATAATCTATATATATAATCATAAATTTGATTTATTTGACACACTGATACCCAACCTGGCAGAGTAAAGTGGTTTCATGTTAGAACTGAGGATGAATTGGGATGACTTCTGAAACATTTGCATATTTGTTTGAGAATTTTAAAAAATAAAACTTCATAATACATTATGCAAATGCAGATTATGTGTAACATTTACAAATAAACTATAGCATGTTTTCAAGGATTTTCCAGAAAAACTGTTAAATAAGAATGTATTAGGTGAGAGACAACATGATACATGAACATAGTTTTTCTAAAGGGTTGGCTAAAAACTTTAAATTTATACTTGGAATTAGGTATGAATATATGATATTCAGTAAAATAAATCTCTCTAATAGAGAAGTTTAATTTCAGTTAAAAGTACTCAAAAGATTACAAGAAAAAATACTTGCTTTGAATAGACACACACACTGAACATGTTTTCCTCTATAAGATCTAATAAAATACAGAGATTCAAAATTAGATCACTTTATTGTCCTAATGATGATGATTCCAAGTCTCCCATATATGTCCTTCCTCTATGGAGTTTCCCTCTGATGACAAGACTAAGAACTTCAGATGTGATTACACCATTGAAGAAGTCACAACAACCACTGATTCACAGAGAGGGAAGTGAAATGTCTGGTCAGCCTGCCAAATGTGCTGCTGTCAGGATTACATGAGTTTTCTGCTAGGAGCCTCTTCCCCCAGCCAGGTACTGCTAAATGTAGGAGATATCTCTATAGACCCTGTCTATTGCAGGAAGTGTTACACTCACTGAGATCTTATCCACCAAAAGAAACCATTATCTTTGATGTCTATTCTGGATGACAATTCTAAAGTAACATTTTAAGCTATTAGGATCAGAGGAAGACCTTGCCTTTTCCCCAGTGTTCCTATCAAAATGAGTGTACCATATTGAAACTAGTCAACATTACTGTGCTTTTTCCACGAAGAGTTTTCAGTTTGCATCCACAACTGCCTATCATTTTTACCCAAATTGTTTCTGATGCTGAGGAGCCTTGAATGCTGGACTGAGACCTGTCCAGCTGTTGAACTCATGTTACCCTTATTAAGACTTTCTCCTTGGGGCCTTTGGGATTGTCTTCTTTGAAGTATCTTTGCTCAGTGTCACCCCAGACATCAGAAAATTTAAATATTTTTAAACCATAGTCAAAAAGTTAGAGTACTAATATTTTTCTTGTCAGAAGAACCCTTGCCTCTACTCATATTATCCTACCCTTTAAATAAAATATTCCAGTGGATATTAGGAAATAGTTGAATGAATTTCCCTTCTTACAGAATAAGGCTCAATTCACTTCCTGAACATAAAATCCTCCCTTCACACTTTTCCTAGAATTGGTGCTCCACTGCCATACTCCACACATATACATCCATAAAAATAAGGGAAAAAAAAAAAAGCCACAGTAGAGATTCCAATTAGAATAGTGAGGATCCAGTTCTCAGGGACTTTAAACTAAAAATAGGAATGGATGATCATTATCAATATTCAGTTTTGTTGACAATTATTATAATAATTATAATAATATAAAATAAAAATTGTGTCTCACCATGTGCCTTGTTTTCTTAGCTAAATATAACACAGTTATCAGTGTGTACTAGTGACAGAGGTCATTCATATACTTTTACTAGCTTTGGCTCCATTTTATAGAGGAAACATAACAAAGTAAGGCAGGAAAGGAAAATAATCCAGCCCACATAATAATAAATTTCAAAAGCTTAGCAGGCCATTTCATTGGCTGATGAGGAATATAAAATTGGAATTATATGAAGCTTCTTAGTGTTTTAATGTCCATTCTAGGAAACAATTTAAATAAACCAGGGGGAAAAGCACATTAAAAACCTGAGAAGTTCTTCAAAAATACATAACAAACATGGGATGAAGCCAGAGCAATTCCAAGAGGGTACTTATAGAGATAAACACCTACAACAAGAAAAAAATAGGATCTCAATCTAACATTACACCTCAGTGAACTAGAAAAGAAAAAGATCAAGCAAAGCCCAAAGTTAGGAGAAGGAAGGAAATACTAAAAAACAGAGAGGAAATAAAGAATAAAAAATCAATGGAAAAGATGAATGCAACTAAGG
Source organism: Leucopleurus acutus (assembly GCF_964270905.1). Taxonomy (NCBI): domain Eukaryota; kingdom Metazoa; phylum Chordata; class Mammalia; order Artiodactyla; family Delphinidae; genus Leucopleurus; species Leucopleurus acutus. Next base: position 90,210,335 of record NC_139145.1, read on the forward strand.
TAGGTTTTTTTTTTTAAAAGTTAAACAAAATGAACAATTTTTAGCCAGACTTCCCAAGAAAAAAAGAGAGATGACTCAAATAAGTAAAATTAGAAATAAAAGAGAAATCATTACAACTTATATCACAGAAATGCAAAGGATTATAAAAAGCTACTACAAACAATTATATGCCAACAAATTGTACAATACAGAAAGTGGATAAATTTCTAGAAATCTACAGTCTACCAGACTGAACCATGAAGAAATGGAAAATCTGAACAGTCTAATAACAACTAAGGAGTTTAAATCAGTAATCAAAAACTCCCAACACATCTATGTCCTGGGAAATCCCAGGACCAAATGGTTTCACTAGTGACTTCTACCGAAATTTAAAGAAAAGTTAGTACCAATCCTTCTCAAAATCTTCCATAAAATATAAGAGGAGTGAACTCTTCCAAATTCATTTTACAAAGCTAGCTTTATGATGGTACCAAAACCAGACAAGGACAACTAAAAGAAAATTACGGGCCAATATCCTGATTAATATGTATGCCAAAATCCTCAACAAAATCCTAGCAAACTGAATTCAAAGGTACATTAAAAAAAATCATAGCCATTGATCAAGTGGGATTTATTGCAGAGATGCCAGGATGGTTCAAATCCACAAATCAATCAGTGTGGTACACCACGTTAACAAAATGAAGGATAACAACCATATGATCATCTCAATATATGCAGAAAAAGCATTTGACAAAATTCAACATCCTTTCACTATAAAACCTCTTAACAAACTGGGCACTGAGTGAACATACCTCAACATAATAAAGTCTATATATGACAAGCCCACAGCTAACATACTCAACAGTGAAAGCTGAAAGCTTTTTCTCTTGTATCAGGAGCAAGATAAGGATGCTCACTCTCCCTATTTTTATTCAACAAGAACTTACTCACAGGAAAAATAAATACAAGACATCCAAACAAGGAAGAAATAAGACTGTCTCTATTTGTAGAAGACATCAAACTGTATTCAGAAAACCCTAAAGTGTCCACAAAAAAACTGTTTGAACTAAATCAACAATTCAGTAAAGTTGCTAGGTACAAAAATCAATACACAAAAATCAGTTGTGTTTTTATACACTAACAATGAACTATCAGAAAGAAAGATTAGAAAAGCAGTCCCATTTACAATTGCATCAAAAAGAATAAAATACTTAGGAATAAACTTAACCAAGGAGGTAAAAGATCTGTGCACTGAAAACTATGAAATACTGATGAAAAAATTGAAGAAGATACAAATAAATGGAAAGATATCCAATGCTCATGGATTGGAAGAATTAAAATTGTTAATATATAAATACTATCCAAAGTTAGCTACAGATTCACTGCAATGTTTATCAAAATTGCAATGATATTTTTAACAGAAATAGGATAAATAATCCTAAAATTTGTATGAAACCACAAAAGGCCCCAAAAAGCCAAAGCAATCTTTAGAAAGAACAAAGCTGGAGACATCACACTTCCTGATTTCAAACTATATTGCAAATCTGTAGTAATCAAAACAGTATGTATTGGCATAAAAACAGATACATAGACCAATGGAACAAAGTACAGAGCCCCAAAACAAACATGTGCATATATGGTCAATTATTTTACGACAAAGAATCCAAGAATATACAATGCAGAAAAAATAGTCTCTTTAATAAAAGTGTTGAGAAAACTGGGCAGGCACATGCAAAAGACTGAAACTGGACCCTTCTCTTACACCATGCACAAAGATCAATTCGAAATGGATTACAGACTTAAATGTAAGACCTGAAACTGTAAAATTCCTAGAATAAAACATAGGCAGTAAACTCCTAGACCTCAGTGTCTGCAATGCTTTTTAGGATTTGAGACCAAAAGCAAAAACAAACAAGTGGGCCTACATCAAACTAAAAACCTTCTGAAAAGCAAAGAAAACCACCAAGAAAAGGAAAAGGTAACCTACAGAATGGGAGAAAATATTTTCAAATCATAGGTCTGATAAGGGGTTAATATCCAAAGTATATAAAGAACTCATATCACTCTATAGCAAAACAAAACAAAACAAAAAACCAATTAATCCAATTAAAAAATGGGCAGAGAAACTGAACAGACATTTTTTCAAAGAAGCATAAAGATGGCCAACAGGTACATGGAAAGATGTTCAACTTCACTAATAATCAGGGGAATGAAAATCAAAACTACAATGAGATATCACCTCAGGCCTGTTAGAATGGAAATCATTAAGAAGACAAGAGTTGGGCTTCCCTGGTGGTGCAGTGGTTGAGAGTCTGCCTGCCGATGCAGGGGACATGGGTTCGTGCCCTGGCCACAGCAGTGAGAGGCCCGCGTACTGCAAAAAAAAAAAAAAAAAAAAAAAAGAAGACAAGAGTTAACAAGTGTTAGTGAGGATGTGGACCCTTGTGCATTGTTGATAAGAATGTAAATTGGTGTAGTCACTATGGACAACAGTATGGAGATTCCTCAAAATATTAAAAATAGAACTACCATATGTTCTAGCAATTCCACTTCTGGATATACAGTTGACCATTGAACAATGCTGGAGTTAGTTACAGTTGGCCATCATTGTCTAAGGTTTGTCATCCAAGCAACCATGGAACCTGTAGTACTGTAGTATGTATTTATTGAAAAAAATCCACGTTTAAGTGGACCTGTGCAGTTCAAATTCATGTTGTTCAAGGGTCAACTGTATATCCAAAGGAAGTGAAAACAAGATATCAAAGAGATACCTACACTCCCATGTTCACGTCAGCATTATATACAATTGTCAAGATATGGAAACAACCTAGTCTCCATCAGGGATGAATGGATAAAGAAAATGTGCTATATATATAAACCAAATATTATTTAGGCATGGCAAACAAAATAAAATCCTGGCATTTGCGGCAGCATTAATGGGCCTTCAGGGCATTATGCTAAGTGAAATAAACCAGACAAGAGAAAGACAAATTGTATGATATCACTTATATGTGGAATCTTTAAAAAATTTACACTCATAGAAAAAAATAGTAGAAAATTGGTTGCCAGTGGCTGGAGGAGAGGGGTGGGGATGGAAATCAAGAGAGGTTGGTAAAAGGGGAAAAAGACAGAATACCCTTGATTAATCAAACATTAATTTTTAAAGTAAATACATGATCTTACCTTTTATAAACCATACCAAGTTCACTTCATTGATTATATACCTACTTTGCGGTATGGTCAATATATTACTAAAGTGACTTTTAAAAGCATTTAGCAGAAAAGAGAATAAATATGATTTAACACAATTACATTTTAGATACATAGAACAGGTTGGAGGGTGAATTCGTTTTATTTAATAGATAATTAAAATCTATTGTATAATATTAACATTATTTTACTAGTGGTTAGGATGAAGGGTGGAACAAGCCAAAGGGTACTTTTGAAAAATAATCAGATTACGTTTCCTAATATCAGACAAGAGGAAATAGATAGATCGGAGAATTTGTTTCTTGCTCTGGCGTTTAAACCCAGCTTTGGCCATTTAAAATGCTAAAATGTCTGAGTGTTATGTTGACTCAGTTGCTTTGCTGGACTCTGTTGCTTAGAGGGAATAGAAGTCTTAATGGGAAGCTACCAAAGTCATAATTCATAACTAGCTTTTATCAGCAGACTGTCAAGGTGGAAGCATAGGCTTGAAAAGTAAGTGTGTTTTGTCATCATCATAAAAGAAATTTTTAGTTGCTGAACCTGAGGCTTTTGCACCCCACACATTATATCAAGCAATTTTGTTGGCCTTTTGATCTGTCACAACTAATAATAACTTTTCCTGTTAAGTGGTACTGGTCCAAAACTTTTTGAGGAAATGGTATACAAGGACCATTCTTATTAACAGTTTTATGTTTTCCTGTCAACATCAGTGGGAGATGGGGTAAGCTGTAGTGGAAGTTTGCTATATCAAATATATCACAGACTTGCTAATAAAAAAACATTTCATATACAGTAGCCTGAAGAACTCAGGTAGCAAATTATCATCAGCCTTTTCAGCAGGAATCTAAGGAAAGCAGAGAATACCCCTCTATACCAATATATTACTTTATTTTACTAGAGCAACTTTCAACCATAGCTCTTTTAATGCACTTAGCAGACCATATCTCAAGAAGTTCTGATTTCTCCTGTTGCTAATAGTAAATCAAACACTAAATGACATTTGCTAACTCTTTCAAAATAAGGGTGGAAACATTTTTTGGTGTATATGGCCCTGAGGACATAAAGGGAAAGAGTTCAAAAGAAGTTGGTCTGCCTTTATTCTCAATTCTTTAACTTCCATTCTGGTGGAAGAGAAAAATTGACCTTATGAAATCCCGTGAGGCTTTTTGTTAGATGTAGTAGAGTCTTAGCACTGTTATTTATTAAATACAGAAAAACATGCTATAGAGATGGGTTAGAAGGACTGATTGGAAAAAGAAATTCTCATCGTCTGTATAATGTACTCTTTAAGCATTCTGTAATTATCTTTTATAGAATTATCACTCGTAATTAACATATACACACAAGAATATAAGATTTATGAAAGTGGGAAGAACAACTGTCTGGATTACTGGCGTATTCTTAGTGTTTTGCACAGGGCCAAGTGCATTACAGGAGCTCAAATAATGTTCGTAAAATGTTTGAAAAAATAAGCAACGTATGGCATTCCTTTAAATACTTTTACACTTCCTATTGTATTTCATTTAGCTTAGAACTCATGAATTGGCCTCACCCTCCAGAAGCCATTTTTCTACCTTCCTTTTGTTGCAGGAGAAATTCAAGGAATCAGTTATTATAGCTACACATCAGGTGGCATCTTTCCTTAACAAAGCAAGATATTGAGATGTCTGATTATAGACTCTTTCCTTGGAAAGGCTGAGTAGAGGCTTTTGTACGGTATCAAAATTTTTACCAGTTTAGATAATTATCATGCATGTATCTGATTAGTCTACCAATTATGTGTGTGTATTTAAAACAATTGTCTGTTATGAGTGTATTTGACTCTTTCTTGACTAGATTGTAGATATATAGTGGGTGTACTTATTTAGCATATCTAGTTCTGAAAGATTATATCTTCTTAATTTACTTTCATAAAACAATGATATTAACAATATTGTATGGACTTATCCTTGCCACTTTTGTTTCTTTAAATCAGTTAATCTTTCTGGTTATTATTCATAGATTCAACCACTGCACCACCAGGGAAGCCCCTTCCTTAACATTTTTGACATGCACTTGTTAATGGCATGTAGACTCAGTAATGATGAAGAAGCCTTGCTACTGATTCATAATAATCATTATAGGTGAAATTGACTTGTCAAAGCTTAATCAACACTTGTATTTATCATTATTACTAAGTACAGTCTAAACATATCACTCTAAACTCATGTAAAGAAAAAATATAATTTCATAGAACTCCATTCGGAAGCTTTTTCTGACGCTTCAAAAGAAGACAAACTCAATACAACGGTAGACGTTGCTTCCATCCTTACTCCAGGGCAATGTTGTGTTTGTCAGATACATTTTGTAGACTTAAAAAAGATAGTTTAGGGGCTTCCCTGGTGGCGCAGTGATGGAGAGTCCGCTTGCTGATGCAGGGGACACGTGTTCGTGCCCCGGTCCGGGAGGATCCTATGTGCAGCGGAGCGGCTGGGCCCGTGAGCCATGGCCGCTGAGCCTGCGCGTCCGGAGCCTGTGCTCCGCAATGGAAGAGGCCGAGGCAGCGAGAGGCCTGCGTACCGCAAAAAAAAAAAAAAAAAAAAAAGTTTATCCTTGTCATTATCCTTATAGCCATTAACTGTATATATGCAAAATACTATATTAAATATTAACATGTTCTCAGACTGAACGTTCTCAGTCAAAAGATTTGAATTATCTGTAGGACGATGAAAACTGGAAAAAAATTAAGCAAAAAATTCAGAATTTGTAAATTAATGAACTGTAATTATTTTTAAATTGAACACTGACTTGAATTATAAACCTAAAAATGGTGGATGGAAAAAACTTCTTTAATTAGAAATCTAAAATGTTTCTGTTTTAAAGGAATATAGTCTCCCAAGAAAAACAACATTTTTAATTGGTTTGAGGTGTGTGTGTGGCAGATGATGTCAATGCTCCACCTGTATGCTTTCAGATCTCTTTACTATTTTCACGCTGTGCTTTCACATCCAACAGCTAACACCTGCAAGAAAAGCTAAACATACCTGGGATTTACATCGCCCTGAGAAGAGCTCTAGCAAATGACTCCTTGCACAGAGTTAGAAACTACTCCAGCTTCCTCGCCCCTAGTCCAGACTGCTCTGAGGTAAGACTGTCCAAAATTTTTTGTGGAGTTGAGCCTAAATTGCCCTTCATAGGACTTTGTTTGATGTCCAGTATCTGCTTGGCTTCCTCCTCTTCCTGTTCTCTCTTCCCCACTCCATACTCTTTTTTCCTGGCAACACTTCCTAATAAATTATTTTCATATGGATCCTCATCTTAGAGTCTGCTTCTGGGGAGTCCCTCTTAAGACACAGTATAGTTATTAACGCTGCTTATTAATATTTCTACTCTCTGCCTTCTGGGTACAACGTTGGGCTGTACTTCCTGGCCTCCTTTTGTTGGATGATAGGCCAAGTTACCAGCTCTAGCAGAGGTGCTGTATGCTACTTCTGGGCTGAGCATAACATTCACAGGATGAAACCCTTTAGAGCTTTGTTGTGGTGACAAAGAATGTTCCAAATTGTGGCTGTTCTATCAGCCCAGGACCCAGAATCAGTGTGAGAAAGTGGAGAAGAGGCCCAGCCCTGATTCTGTAGTCAAAGTGAGAAATAAACTTCCATTGTGTTAAACCACTGTGAGTTCGGGAGTGTTTGCTGTACTGCAATATACCTAGCATATCCTGAGAGATATAGAGGGTAAAAAAAGAGAAGACCTAAGGATGACTAAGATTTCTGACTTGGGCTATTGGCTATAGATAGTGCTAATATTCTCTGGGGTTGGGAAGAGCAAGGAGGAAGAGCTGGCTGTTTTAACTTATTAATTTATTTAATATTTATTTATTATTGATGTATAACTGACATATAACAATGTCAGTTGTTACATATGCATATATATATATTTCCCCATAATTTACTTTCATCCTATCTTTTTATTTATATTTAATATCATTTCTTCTGTAAATAGCATATGATTGGGTTACTTATCTATTTCAACAGTCTTTGCTTTCAATTGGAGTATTTATACTATTAATAATTTAATTATTGCTATGTTTCAATTGTCAACTATTATTTTACTCTTTTCTCTATTGTACTTGTTGCCTGCATTTCCCTGTCCCTCCTTCTCTTCTTATTTTGACTTATTTAAATATTTGAGGAGTTCCATATTTACTTATTTATGGCTTTTAGTGATACCACTTTACCCTTTTTGGTTTTTAGTGGTGTCTCAATCACTGTTTTTATATTGTTTACAACTCTAATAATCTTTATATAAACAGTACAGCAATCACATTTTTTAGCAATCACTTTTTCTTGCTCTTTGATTATTTTGATTAAAATTGAACTGATTTATTTTTTAGTCCTAGTCACTAACTCAGCTAGTAGGACTAGTTTTATCATCTAGGATGGAGGGTGGGGTCAAAGATCTGGGTTGGTACATGATTGTGGTTTGGGCATAGATTTTATGTGAGGACACAGGATACAAAGATCATATGATTTCAGGATAATTTTACGTAGCTAGTGATATATATGATGATTCTTATTTTCTTAGTAACTGCTAATATATTAGTTTCAGGTGTAGACATAATGATTTGATACTTGTATATATTGCAAGATGATCACCACAACAAGGCTAGTTAACATCTGTCACCACACATAGTTACAAAATTGTTTTCTTGTGTTGAGAACTTTTAAGATCTACTGTTAGCAACTTTCAAATATGGAATACAGTATTATTAACTATAGTCATGCTGTACATTACATCCCCATGACATTTTCTTCTTTTCAACTATACTGGTTATTATAGTTGGAAAATTTACTATAGTGATCTCTAATATATTTTAATAATACAAATTATAATTTTTAACAGAGATGTATGCTTTCTTCATGCTATTTATAATGGGAGTTAATATGACTGAAATTATTTTTAATTTCTAAAATGTGACGATTGACTTTTAAAACAACAGTAAGTCACTTAAATGTCTCAAACTTTTGTTTTTTCCACAGTTCTATTTGTAGTTAAATTTGTAACAAACCACTATCTTTCCCCTCCAAAAACCAGACAGCATTCTGTATGTTTGCCATTGTGTATTGTGCTTATATATATTTTTTATTTATTTTTGGCTGCGTTAGGTCTTTGTTGCTGCATGCAGACTTGCTCTAGTTGTCGCGAGCAGGGCTACTCTTCATTGCAGTGTGTGGGCTTCTTATTGCAGTGGCTTCTCTTGTTGCAGAGCACAAGCTCTAGGCACACGGGCTTCAATAGTTGTGGCACGTGGGCTCAGTAGTTGTGGCTTGTGGGTTCTAGAGCACAGGCTCAGTAGTTGTGGCACATGGGCTTAGTTCCTCCATGGCATGTGGGATGTTCCTGGACCAGGGCTCGAACCTGTGTCCCCTGCATTGGCAGGCAGATTCTTAACCACTGTACCACGAGGGAAGTCGCTGTGCTTATATTCTTGATCTGGCATGTCAAAACTCTGAGTTTGATATAACTTATATCATGGTAATGCACAGATGATGTGCACAGATCTATCCAAATGAAATCTAGTTTTACTACACAGCGCTTGTGCCATCATGAAACTTTGGGTATGTTTGTGTATGTGTGTGTGAAAGAGCAGGAGTGGGAGAGAGATGGTGAATGAGAGTTCATTCATATATTTGTATGCAAGATTTTAATAAGTAATAAGAAAGAAAATGTTGTAAGTCCAAGGAACAATATGACAGTCCCCACTCTATGCTTAAATGTCTGTTCCATAGGGGATACAGAAAGTCTGAGTTCCATAAGTCAAATAAATGCCAAACCACCTGATTGTACATTGGAAGCGATCTGGTACCCAAGGAAAAATGAGAATCCACACAAATTACTTTCTTTTTTTTTTTAAACATCTTTATTAGAGTATAATTGCTTTACAATGGTGTGTCGGTTTCTGCTCTATAACAAAGTGAATCAGTTATACATATACATATGTCCCCATATCTCTTCCCTCTTGCATCTCCCTCCCTCCCACCCTCCCTATCCCACCCCTCTAGGTGGTCACAAAGCACGGAGCTGATCTCCCTGTGCTCTGCAGCTGCTTCCCATTAGCTATCTATTTCACATTTGGTAGTGTATATATGTCCATGCCACTCTCTCACTTTGTCCCAACTTACCCTTCCCCCTCCCCATATCCTCAAGTCCATTCTCTAGTAGGTCTGCATCTTTATTCCCATCTTGCCCCTAGGTTATTCTGACCATTTTCTTTCTTTTTTTTCTTTTTTTTTAGATTCTGTATATGTGTGTTAGCATGCGGTATTTGTTTTTCTCTTTCTGACTCACTTCACTCTGTATGACAGTCTCTAGGTCCATCCACCTCACAACAAATAACTCAGTTTCGTTCCTTTCTATGGCTGAGTAATATTCCATTGTATATATGTGCCACATCTTCTTTATCCATTTATCTTTTCTCCAAAAGGAGCTTATTTCCAACTTCACTCTTATTGGAGGTAATTTTATTTCCATTAAGCCCTCAGTATATGTGTTTGTCAATTTGTAACACCTGTGCAAATTTAATTAAATAATCTTAAATATGTGTACTTAAAAGTCAAATGAAGAAATTAAGATCCGGCTGTTCACCTGCAACTGCTTAATTTATGCTGGCTATTTAATTGAAAGTCAATAAGGTGGAAAGGAAAAGCATATTCACTTGACATTATATTAGAAACTGTAAATCATAATCAATTGCATGATTCACAAGTGTATCTATTTACTTGAGCTTAAAATAATATTTTTTTCCTCTTCAAATATATGTATCAAATGTATATGCCATTTTAAAGTAATATTAAAATTATTTATATTTAATATTAAATATTCTCATACATTTGAAAACAAAAGTAAATTTAAGCTACCAAAGGCTAAACTTATTAATGCCACACATATTTTAGTTTTACTTTAGTTATATTTTATTGTCATGTGTATAGAAATATTTTAAAAATCACATTCATTTTTAACATCATATTAAAGAGATAACTATAGTTATGCTTTAAGCATGAGGTCTTTTACTTACACCCATATGAACACTCTTTCTATATAAGCCTTGTGTTTGGTAATCACTCTGTATAATTTAGTTGACTCTTATTTTTCATATCTGTCATTTCTGCATATATTTATGATCAGTGGAAGGCATAAGCAATAACATTTTCATTTATTACAATTTTTTAAAATTATTTTAACTGCAAAGGAGATTTATTTAAGTGGGAAGCAGATTCTTACATTTAATTTGAGGGCACTGGAGCCTGAGTGCCTTGAGTTATGATACTTACCCTGTATTTACTGTGTGACTTTGAGAAAGTTGCTTAACTTCTCTGTGTCTCATTTCCTCTACTATCAAAATGACATAGCAGCCAGAATATATTATTTTTTTAAATTTTTATTTAAGGTGATTTTCTGGAATAATGCAGGAGAAACAAGGTAGTAAATACTTAAAGTTTAAAAAAAGAAACTGGAAGGGTCTTTATCATATATATGAAGCAGAGTAGGGAAATGAAAATCTGTAAGAGGAACTAAGATGTCATTTTTTGTATGGAACATTGAGTAAGAATTTTAACTACCTTAAACATTAGTTTCCTCCATTGTAAATTGGGGATGATTATAATTATTTTTCCTCATAGATTACTTCTATCAATGAAATATTGCATTTTGGAATTCCTTATAATTTATAAAGTAATATACATGCTACTCTTTAATATAGTATTATTAATGGTAATCACTGAGACCTGAATGAGTCATATTTCTTTGATAAGCAATCTTTTTCAGGCCTGTCAAATTTACCAAATTTACTTAATATAAAATCACAATATCATAGACTTGAGATTCTGTCAGATAACATGTCTATTGTTTGATGAATTTACATACCGACTCAGCACATATAAGAGTCTTACCTACTAACACTATTACAGTCAAGCTGTTATGTCCTGCTATGTTCATTAAATATAAATTTTATCCTCTCACAACTATGGCAATATAGCTACTATTATAATCATTGGTATCTCAAGTTTCAATTAATCATATATTCTAAAATTTCAAATTGTTTGCTTAAGAAGGGATGTAATTATTCTGAGAATGACAGCTACCAAGTGTTGATTTTATATATCACAGTTAATATATTTTTATTACATTCCAATCAATTGTACTATTTGGTTTCGTAAGGCACAAAAACGCAGAAAGCATTAGGGCTACATCTTACATTTGCCTTTGAGATTAAGTGGCAGATTTGATGAGTCTAACAACCAGATTTCTCTTCTGGGAGGACACAGGGAGAAATATTGAAAAATACAAAGCAGGAAATACTTTGTGATGTTTTCTAATTTATGCTTTCTCTGAGTTTTCTTTAACACATTTTCCTTTTCACTTTTTAAAGAGGTAGACTTATTTTTGAAAAAAATGATGTTACCATTTGTTTTGAAATTCTAATTTTCTTGATCAATTTTAACATTTTGACTTATAAGCAGAATTAGTAGATTAAATGTCCCTAGTGAAATTAAATTTGTGGTGCACTTTTTCATGGGTGGAATAAATACATTTGCTCTAATATCTGATTCTATATTAGTAAGAGCAATGTGGAGAGTTTCAGGTAAAATGATGGACTGTATGCTGGTATCTACTTTCACAGTATAACAAAATCCTGAAAAAAAAGTTAAGGGGACTATTTTAAGGGCATGAAACTCCAGTGATGGAGAGAACTAGAAGGCAGACAAGAGCAACACATTTGGAAGCTAGAATGCAGATGGAATGGTGGTAAGTGAATTAACAGACCTGAATTGTCAGACCTGAGAAGTCCAAATTCTTAATCACTAGTGGTACAAACTGAGAATCATTCTTTCATTATGGAATTCCTCATAGCCTCAGGAATTGGAGAATCAGATACTGCTGGGAGTTGGTGCGAAAGAGGTGGCTACAATGAGGAAGAACAGTTGTAAGTTGTTTAAGAGGCAGTGGGATAGCTAGAGCTCCTTAACACTACACAGCCTAGTAACAGCCTCTTCTAGAGGGAAATCTGTTCATTTTGTGGAGAGGTTGAAAGAGTGAGACTGGCCTGGGAAACAACAGGTATACCTGGGGACAAGGTTATCACAAAGAAAACCTTAGTGGCGCTGGTGATTAAGTAACAGAATACATAGTTTCTGCTGAAAACCAGGATCTTTTTCAAAATTTGACACTCAGTATTCAGACAGTCAGATCTTTTCAAATCAGAAATTAAAAGTGGATCAGTTTGATGTGAAAGTACAAAGAATTTGCTATCAGAGGTTTCATCCTGCAATAAATTTCATAGCTGGCAAGCCCCCAGTCATATGCTGAGAGTTCTCAATCAATCTTTTAAATCCCTACTCACAATGACCAGAAAACTGAAGAAAGCCCCTACTGTGAAAGAGAAAGCCTCTACTGTATGAGAGAGAGAGAGAGAGAGAAAGAGAGAGAGAAACCAATATGGGACCTTTGGTTTCCAGTACAGGTATAAGGAACTTAGAAGTTGCTGCTCTGTCCCAAACAAAAGCAACAAGTTGAACAAACTGAAAAACCAACAATCCTTCTTAGAACTGTCAGAGAAGTGAAGTCACAGGGTAAACAGCTGATGCCAAAATTGGAGAGACAGGTGGATATAGAGAATCATATTTTATCAGCAGAAACTCACAAGTAGAACCTCTGTGGAAACCAATGATGGAGTAGGAGGCTGTAATTGATGAATTACTGGAAGTGCAATGTGGAAAATTCTGAGAGTCAAAATTCTAGGAGGTTGTCATAGGAGGGTCCCAACACTTTCGAAAGTTTGACCTTCTGGAGGTCTACCAGACCCTCCTAGTGATTATCAGAGAAAAATCCCCTTGAGCTTCCAGCAGGAGGTTGGAGCCTAATCTACTTGAAAGAAAGGAAGTACACAACTCTAGCACCTTCATCCACCCAGTCCCACCTAAGCGGAGGAAAAAAAAACCAAAACATGACAAGCACTGGTGAAGTTCATGGTCCACAGATGCAGGTTAACCAAAAACTGAGACATACTCATAGGCTACATAATGCTTCCCCTTTTTCCACAACTTGCCACTACATTATTAAAGGCCTATTTATCACAATTCCTTTTTTTTTTTTGTGGTACGCGGGCCTCTCACTGTTGTGGCCTCTCCCGCTGTGGAGCACAGGCTCCGGACGCGCAGGCTCAGCGGCCATGGCTCACGGGCCCAGCCGCTCCGCGGCATGTGGGATCTTCCCGGACCGGGGCACGAACCCGTGTCCCCTGCATCGGCAGGCGGACTCTAACCCACTGCGCCTCCAGGGAAGCCCTGTCACAATTCCTTTTACCCGTAACATTACATTAACCTTTCAACAAAAAATTTCAAAGCATACTGAAAGGTAAAAAACAGTTTCATTGCAGTATATGTATGAGAAAAGTATTTTTATACAATTAATTGCTTCAGTTGGCAACATATAGAGATTCTAATTGCCCTTCTGATTTAACCTTTTTTTTTCCTATTATATCCTTTTAATTGATGAAAATATACTAATTAATATACGTTTACTTGACATAGTCACCACACCAGACCACAGGGTTGTTTTGGTGATCAAGATGTGTTTCCACTGGATTTTGTTAATTTTTTTTTTTTTTTTTTTTTTTTTTTTTTTTTGCGGTACGCAGGCCTCTCACTGTTGTGGCCTCTCCCGTTGTGGAGCCCAGGCTCCGGACGCGCAGGCTCAGCAGCCATGGCTCACGGGCCCAGCCGCTCTGCGGCATGTGGGATCTTCCCGGACCGGGGCACGAACCCGTGTCCCCTGCATCGGCAGGCGGACTCTCAACCACTGCGCCACCAGGGAAGCCCTGGATTTTGTTAATTTTTGATCACACTGTCCTAAGATGGCATGTTTGAGTATTTGTTTTTTAAATTGGACAGAAATCCCCTTTTCTCTACTTACCATGTTATACTTATCTCCTACTGAAATCTAGGAGCTCAATAACTATGTATTAATTAATTTCAGTTCATGGAACTTGGTACTAACATTGCTTTGTCATGTCTGTCCAGAGGGGCTAGAGGCATAGGCATCAGGTATTAGAAGAAATAACTTTCTGTTATTTCTTTAAAGTCATATCGATGATCACATATTTTAACAATCTAAAGAATCTCAAAAGAAAACCTTCACACCTCCTTAAAAATTTCCCCATTCTTATCTTATATCTCCTCTTTTCCTTGGGCCTGGGATAGTACAAGTAATAAAAAAAAAAGTGCTCCAAAGCAGTGCAGCAAGGTACATTGTAAGTGCCTAGAGGCAGAAAGAAGACAATTCTGTGACACGTACTTAAAACAGATTGAGGTATCAAATGCCCTAAAAAATTTGGTCTCCCCATCCATTCAACAAACATTTATTTATTTCCTACTGTGCTCAAGACACTGTGTTAGGCATTATTCATGAACAATAGATGAATAACACAGATTTTTTGCCCTTATGGAATTTATTTTTTATATAGTAGCAAAACATATAATATAGTAAAGAGTATGCTATAAAATGTTCATAGAAGCTATAATAAGCTAAGATTTTTTAAGCTATTGGGTGTATTAGTGTTAGAATATTATCTTCCAAGAAGATTTAAATAAAAATTAAGATGCTATAGGTGCTTATGGGTGAAATCAAATTTTGTTGGGGGGAAAACATTAAAATAAGAAGAGACATTGAATTATCACCAGCAGAAGGAATTTGACATTTCTTACGTTTCTAGTGTTGTGTTTTATGTTCAGTTGTGTATAAAATTGCACATTCTGTTCATTCTATTTTTTTTCTCTTTCCCATTCAATTTCGTTTTTTCTCACCATGTGCAATGTTAGTATTTTCTTCTCTCATAATTTCAACACAGGAATTCTCAGTTCACCTTTCTGTATTGTAAAGCTCTTAATTATCATTGACTTTCGCACTTCAGTATTTATAGTAAAATATCATTAATTGTGCCCAGTTGGGAAATAAAAGTTAAGTCTGAATTATAGAACATTTAAGAAGAAATGATGCAAAAAAAATAAAATAAAATAAAAATAGAAGAAATGACATGAAATAAAATATACATATAATAATCTGCTGACAGCAATTGAGGAATGTGAGAATCAATCACAAATGTGGAAGAAAAAAACTGTTTTGAGCCTAAAAATACTCATAGACAAAATTTATTTTATTGCCATATACAATATTTGAATAAAACCACTGCTAAAATGGATTAAAATAATTTTCTGGCTTTTACTTGAAAATAGGCTAAATAGTACCTTGATTTGC
This sequence comes from Leucopleurus acutus, assembly GCF_964270905.1. Lineage (NCBI taxonomy): Eukaryota > Metazoa > Chordata > Mammalia > Artiodactyla > Delphinidae > Leucopleurus > Leucopleurus acutus. The sequence continues at coordinate 90,225,818 of NC_139145.1, forward strand.
ACTCTAGAAAGTAATCTTTTGAGGGTGCACATATGTATTTCAGTTAAGCTTACCTTAATTATCATAATTTCCAATTTTTAATTAAACAAGTTTTTATTGTTTAAGGAGTAAATTTATCTCATAAGACAAAGACTATAGCATACAAACTTCTTGTCCAAAAGAGTAAATAATTTTAATTTTGTAGACACTTGAACCTGATAGTAGATAGTACAATTTAGGATTGATACCACTTGCAATATTTTTGTCTTCTAAGAACACATTTAAAATTGCATTAAAGTTACAAAAATTTTCCAAGTTCATTAAAAAAAATAGATAAGTGAACAAAGATGTGGCTTATGTTTATTTACCTATTGGTTATCTCTTCGTTTACTTTCTTTGGCAATATTTCAAATTTCTGGTTCACTTGCTCACTTCCTGCTGAGTGACTCTAAGTGTAAGCAATTGTAGCTTATGCTGAAATAACAGAAGAATTTACTCAGCAGCAAACACCATACTTTTTGAAACTATTTCTAGGAAACATTTTATTTAAATAAGAATATGGGAGAAAAGTTTAAGGAAGGGTCAGTTTTGTGCAAACACAAATCTACTGAGTTTTGGAAAATAGGAGAGACCATAAAAGAATGGGATAGAATTGACAGAAGTGCCACTTAAAGACTGAGCTGAGGCAGTTATTGAAGTAGGATAAAGTCCATAAGAGAGGGTTTTAGAATGGAATGAGGCATCAGTAGTGCAGAATATCTCAGGCACCTAAAAGCTCAATATAAAACCATTTTCCTGGCCAGAGGAATTGTAGAAAAGAAGTCCATAGAGTTTGGGGGAGATTTCCCAGTTTTTTTCCATTTTCTTATAGAACTTATCTACGAGTGTAGCTCCAGAAGAATGGAACTACTTTGCAGCATGGGAAGCTAAATTACCGAGGAAATAAACAGAAAATATATTTATCCAGCAGACAATGTAAGGGGCTTTAAAGGATAAAGAGAATGTGGGGCAAATCCTGAAGAGGAGTGAGCAAGAGCAGAGAGCTCCTGAATTGTCTGTAATTGTAAACAAGTCTGGGCTCACCCTGATGGAATTAATGGAACAATTCATTGAAGCACAGCAAAGGATTTGAAAACCAAATTGACATTGGAACCACTGCAGATGCCAGTTAAATTGTAAAATTGATAAACCTCTAACCAGACTAACCATGAAAAGATAAAGAATCCTCTCAACCTAGAATTCTTATTTTTTAAATTGAAGTTTAGTTGACTTACAATAGTATATTAGTTTCAGGTGTACAACACAGTGATTCAATATTTTTATACACTACACAACACACAAAGTTATTACAATATTACTGACTATATTCCCTGTGCAGTACATCATATCCCTGAGGTTTATTTATTTATAATTGGTAGTTTGTACCTCTCGATCCCCTTCACCCTTTTCATCCATTCTGCACTGCCCCCCTCTGGCGAGTACTATTTTGTTCACTATAACTATTAGCCTGTTTCTGTTTTGTTATATTTGTACATTTTTTATTGCTTCCACTTATAAATGAAAACATACAGTATTTGTCTTTGACTTTTTTCACTTCGCATAATACCCTCTAGCTTCATCCATGTTGTCACAAATGGCAAGATTCCTTTCCTTTTTATGGCTGAGTAATATGGACACTTATGTTGCTTCCATATCTTGACCGTTATAAATAATGCTACAGTGAGCATGGGGGTGCATATATCTTTTCAAATTAGTGTTTTCCTATTCTTCAGGTAAATACACAGGAGAAGAATTTTTGGATAGTATGTTAGTTATATTTTTTATTTTTTGGGGGGACTCTTCATACTTTTATCCATAGTCGCTGTACCAATTTATTGATACATTCCCACTAACAATGCAGAAGGGTTTTCTTTTCTCCACATCCTTGCTAACACTTCTAATTTGCTGTTTTTTGGATGATAGTCATTCTGAAAAGTGTGGTGGTATCTCACTGTGGTTTTGATTTGCATTTCCCTGATGATTAGTCATGTTGTGTATCTTTTCATTTGCCTTTTAGCTGTCTGTATGTCTTCTTTGGGAAAATGTCTATTCAGATTCTCTGTACCACCCCTTTTTGATGGTAACTGGCCTTATTGTGGTGATAATATCCTAATTAATAAAAATATGAAATTACTATGTTGTACACCTAAAACTAATATAATATTGTATGCTAATTATAACTCAACCTATTTTAAAAACACAGTCTTTTTTTGTATATTGACTTGTGTAAGTTCTTCATATTTTGGTTATCAATACTTTATCAGACAAATGATCTGCAAATATCATCTCCCATTCAGTAGGCTGCCTTTTCATTTTGTTGATGGTTTCCTTAGCTTGCAAAGGCATTTTAGTTTGATGTGGTCCTATTTGTGTATTTTTACTTTTTTACCCTTGCCTGAATATACAGATCCAAAAAAACATTGCTATGACTGATGTCAAAAAGCATACTGCCAATGTTTTCACCTAGGAATTTTATGATTTCAGGTCTTATATTTAAACACTTAATCCATTTTGAATTTATTTTTGTCTGGTGTGAGAAAAGGGTCTAGTTAATTATTTTACATGCTGCTGTCCAGTATTCTCAACACAACTTATTGAAGAGACTGTCTTTTCTTCTTTGTATATCTTGCATCCTTTGTTGTAGATTAGTTGAACATATATATATGGGTATGTTTCTGGGCTTTCTATTCTGTTCCACTGATCTATGTATCTGTGTTTTGTGTCAGCACCATACTGTTTTGATGACTACAGCTTTCTAGTATAGTCTGAAATCAGGGAAATTGATACCTCCAACTGTTCTTCTTTCTCAAGATTACTTTGGCTATATGCAGTATTTTGTATTTCCATACAAATTTTTGGATTATTTGTTCCAGTTCTCTGAAAAATGCCATCGGTATTTTGAATTTGTAGATTTCTTTGTGTGGTATAGACATTTCAACAATATTAATTATTCCAATCCATGAGCACAGTATATCTTTCCATTTATGTGTGTTATCTTCAACTTCTTTCTTCAGCATCTTATAGTTTTCAGAGTACAGGTCTTTCACCTCCTTGGTTAAATTTATTCCTAGGTATTTATTTACTTTAGACATGATTGTAACTGGGATTGTTTTCTTGATTTCTCTTTCTGATAGTTCATTATTAGTTTGTAGAAATGAAACAGTCTTCTGTATATTAACTTTGTATTCTGCAATTTTACTGAACTTATTCCAATAGTTCTAATAGCTTTTTGGGGATAGCCTTTAGGGTTTTCTATATATAGTGTAATATTTAGAGTGACAGTTTTACTTCTTCCCTACCAATTTAGATGCCTTTTATTTCTTTTTTTCTTCTCTGATTGCTGTGGCTAGGACTTCTAATACTATGTTGAATAAAAGTGGCAAAGGTGAGCATTCTTGTCTTGTTCCTGATCTTAGAGGAAAAGCTTTCAGATTTTCACTATTGAGTGTGATGTTAGCTGTGAGTTTTTCATAAGTAGTCTTTACCATGTTGAGGTATGTTCCTTCTATATGCACTTTGTTGAGAGCTTTTACTATGATTGGATGTTGAATTTTGTCTGATGCCTTTTCTGTGTCTACCAAGATGATCATATGGTTTTAATCCTTCATTTTGTTAATATGACGTGTCACATTGACTTGTTTGCAGATATTAAACAATTCTTGCATCCATGGAACAAATCTCATTTGATCATGTTGTATGATCCTTTTAATGTATTGTTGAATATGGTTTGCTAATATTCTGTTGAGGATTTCTGCATCTATGTTCATCAGTGACATTAGTCTGTAATTTTATTTGTCAGTGTCTTTGTCTCGTTTTGATATCAGGATGATGATGACCTAATAGAATAAGTTTGGAAGTGTTCCATTCTGTTCAATTTTTTGAAAGAGTTTGAGAAGCATAAGTATTAACTCTTTTTTAAATGTATAGTTGAATTCCCTTGCAAAGCCATCTAGTTCTGAAATTTTGTTTGTTGAGAGTTTTTTTTTTTTATTATTATAGATTCAGTTTCATTACTGTTAATCAGTCTGTTAAGGTTTTCTATCTCTTCCTGATTCAGTCTTGGAAGATTATATGTTTCTAGTAATTTATTCATTTCTTCTACACTGTCCAATTTTGGTATATAATTCTTGTATTCTTTTGTGATTGTTTGTATTTCTGTGATATTGGTTGTAACTTCTCTTTTATTTCTAATTTTATTTACTTGGGTACTCTCTCTTTTTTTCTTGATGATTCTGGCTAAAGGTTTATCCATTTTTTTAAATCTTTTAAGAAAACCAGCTCTTAGTTTCATTGATCTTTTGTCTTTTTTTGTATCAATTTTATTTATTTCTGTTGTGATTTTTTAATTTACTTTCCTCTACTACTTTGTTCATTCTTATTTTTCTAATTCCTCTAGGTGTAAGTTTAGATTGTTTATTTGATATTTTTCTTGTTTCTTGAGGTAGGCCTGTATCACTAAGAACTTCCCTCTTAGGGCTGTTTTTGGTATGTCCCATAGATTTTGGAAAGTTGTGTTTCTATTTTTAATCATCTCCAGGGGGTTTGCCTGTGCAGTCTTGGCAAGCTGACTAGAGTGCCAGGCACTTTTCAATTTGCTGCCTTTGCTTTGGGACTCAGAGCAAGTAAATTTGTGTGTAAGCCCTTTAAGAGCAAACTTGGTTTCCTACAGACCTTCAGCTCTCCAGGTCAAAAGTCTTGTTGTTTTTCAGAACCATTTAAGGGGGCTCATCTTCCTGGTGCCTGTCCCCAGGGCAGGGTGCCCAATGTGGGGTTCAAACCCCTTTCTCCTCAGGGAGGACCTCTGAGTTTGTGATATTCCCTTCCTTTTTTGGGTTGCCTACTTGGGATGTGTGTCCTGACTAAATCATGTCTCTGCTCCTCCTACTCATCTCAATTATTTTTTTTTCTATATGTCCTTAATTGTAGAAGAACTGTTCTACTAGTTTTCAGGTTGGTTTTAGAGAGAGTTGTTCTATATATAGTTTTAGTTTTGATGTATCTGTAGGAGGAGGTGAGTTCAGGATCTTCCTACTCTGTCATCTTGATCCCACCCTCTCTTGACCTAGAATTCTGTGTCCAGTTACAATATCCTTCAAAAATAACAGTGACATAAAGACATTCTTAGATTAAGGAAACATAAGATTATCTGTCAGTGGCAGAATGACCCCCCAAAAAATAATTTAAAGAAAGTTTCTTAGGCTAAACAAAAATGATTCCAGAAGAAATCATATAACTTCAGGAATGAAGGACAAGCAAAAGAAATAGTAATTATTTTAGTTAATAAAATAAATACCATATAAAGCATATTCTCTGACCATAATAGAATGCTAGAGATAAATAACAAAAAGATATCTGGAGAAAGACAAATACTATATGCTAACACATATATATGGAATCTAAGAAAAGAAAAAAATGTCATGAAGAACCTAGGGGTAAGACAGGAATAAAGACACAGACCTACTAGAGAATGGACTTGAGGATATGGGGAGGGGGAAGGGTAAACTGTGACAAAGTGAGAGAGTGGCATGGACATATATACACTGCCAAATGTAAAATAGATAGCTATTTAAAAATAGCAGCCGCATAGCACAGGGAGATCAGCTCGGTGCTTTGTGACCACCTAGAGGGGTGGGATAGGGAGGGTGGGAGGGAGGGAGATGCAAGAGGGAAGAGATATGGGAACATATGTATATGTATAACTGATTCACTTTTTTATAAAGCAGAAACGAACACACCATTGTAAAGCAATTATACTCCAATAAAGATGTTTAAAAAAAAAAAAAAGATATCTGGAAAATCCCCCAAAATCCCCAGAGTTGGAAATGAAACAATACACTTCTAAACAATCTATGGGTGAAGAGGAAGTCTCAGGTATGTAAGAAAACATTTTGAATTAAATAAAAATATACTATAGCAATACCTGTTGGGTATAGCTAAAACAGTTCTTAGAGGGAAATTTATAACATTAAATGCATATATTGGAACAGAAGAATTATCTAAAATCCATAATCTAAGTTTTCACCTTAAGAACTAGAGAGAGAAGGACAAGACAAACCTACAGCAAACAAAGAATATAATAATAATGATTAGAGCAAAGATCAGTGAAATTAAGAACCAAACAGTAGAGAAAATCAGTAAGCCAAATGTATTGTCTTTTTTCAAGATCAATTAAATTGATAAACCTCTAGTAAGGCTAACAAAGAAAGGAAAGAAGACTCAGTACGTGCCCCTCTGATATTAAAATAATAGTAGGACAATATTACAAGTGATTATACAGCAGTAAATTTGAAAAAATTAGATGAAATGCACCAATCCCTTGAAACTATCAAAATTTATTCTCAGTGAAATGAGCCACAAGTAGTGCAATGTCTAACAAAGTAAATCTCAGTCTCTGATGGTTTCACTGGTGAATTCTATCAAACATTTAAGATAGAAGTAATATATTTTCTACATAATGTCTCCAGAAAATTGAATGGGAGAAAATATTTCCCAATTTATCAGTCCAACATCCTGATATCATAGCCAGATAAAGATTACAAGGAAAGAAAAATGCAAATATTCATCCTGAATACACAAAATCCTCAGCTAAACATTAACAGATAAAATCTAGCAATAAATAAAGGGATAATATATTACAGCCAAGTAGATTTTGTTTCAGTAATGAAAGACTATTTCAACATTTCAAAATCAAACAATGCAATGCACCATACTAACATACTAAAGAAGAAAAGTAGTATAGTAATTTCAAAAGAAACACAAAAATACATTTTATAAAATTCAAATGTATTCATTAAAAAAATACTCTCAGCAAAATAAAAATAGAGGAAACTTCTTTAACCATCAAGAATGTGTATACTTCAGGGCTTCCCTGGTGGCAGAGTGGTTGAGAGTCCGCCTGCCGATGCAGGGGGCATGGATTCGTGCCCCGGTCTGGGAAAATCCCACATGCTGTGGGGCGGCTGGGCCCGTGAGCCATGGCCGCTGAGCCTGAGCGTCCAGAGCCTGTGCTCCACAACGGGAAAGGCCACAACAGTGAGAGGCCCGTGTACCGCAAAACAAAAACAAAAACCAAACGAAAAAAGAATGTGTATTTCTACAAGGCAAGGACTATGACTTGGTTATTTTTTCACCCATGCTTTGGATAGTCCCTATTACAAAGGTGAAAAAAGATTTATAAATAAATTATTTATAAACACATAAAGTAAGAGTGCCTGATTTAACATAAACACACCCACACCCACAAAGTCTGGTTTGTACAAATAGGTTTAATCACTTTATCAAATCTAATGAACATCATCTAGGAGTGAAGGCTCAAGATAGGAGGACATAAAATGTGTTTGTGTGTTGTGTGTGTGTATGGATTTGTGAAAGTAGGTGTTTATTTGCAAAGCAAGGTTTGATCCTGTAAATAATTTATCTTGAGGAGTTAGATTGTTAAGAAAAAAGGTATTTCTTTACTTTCCCAAATAACATCATGATATCTAAAATTTGTTTTAGGAAACTGATGTGTTTTAATATGCTTGGGTAATTTAAAATGGGTTGGTGAGGGGGCTAAAACCATGAAGCATTTTATTTCAGACATGATTATATGGGTCTTTATAGTAGTAGATTTGATAAAGATGAATAGATAAGAAAATTATATTAGAAATCTTTGTTTCTTAAAATTTCATGAGGTAAATAAATCAGGCTAAACTTAAATATGTGTTTTCAAGAAACAGTATTAGAAATCACTCATTTAAAATAATTATTTTGATTTTTGGTAATAGTTAAATTCAGCTACAGTAACTGAAATTATATTGTAGTTATTTATTCATTCATGTATATTAATTGATACATATACTTATAATACACATCTATATTTACATTCATATTTATCTTATCTAATATCTTCTAGAGTATGCATGGATTAATATCATTTATTAGACCCACACATCCCATATTTTTCCTAATTCGGTACATTGACGTTAGAAGATATTCAATACCATCCCATAGAAGTACATGATAAATGAATTAGTGATCAAGCAGGGTTACTTGTTGCAAAGAACTAAACAGTCCTGTTTACTCTAGATGTATCTTCTCAGTCAGGATGTATTTCCTAAGCTTACTGCACATTTAACTGGGCGTGATTAAGAGAAACATCTGTTTTATAAAAGAACATGCTTAAGGTGAATTCTATTATGGGCCAAAGGTTTTCATCGCACTGAGAGGGCAGAGGGATAAATGTTTGGTTTATGGTAGATAAACTTCTGAATTAGAGATTTCAGTTCATCTTATCTTCAACTGGATAAAACTCCATATGCTTCAAGGTAATACCCTGATGTAGCTCTACTTAGCCTTGTCTTTCCTGTCCATTATTTAAAATTGTGCTTCACAAGGTAAAGATAGATTTATAATTTATGTTTAAGTTCTGAATGCAGAAGTTGAATCTTTCATATTGTTACTTTATTAGCATTGTTCTTTACATTTATTTTCTCCTTTAATTTATAAGCAGGACAAAACTATGTAGAAAATGAATATATGCATGGCTTTAAGGAAACTATGATAATGTATCAGATTTAGATACTAAAAGGAATATTTTAAGACCACAGTTTTTCTGAATTCAAGATCATAATACTCTCCATACTATTTTTTGGTTTGCTTTTTTGTGACTACACAATTCATTGCACAAAAAGTGAGCTAATATTAAATGAGATGGTGAGAGTCTGGACTGTGTGATGTTCATATGGTTTACACAGCAGAGGCAGCTGTTAGTGCCAATTATGGAGTAATAAGCTTGAGCAGCTGCCAAAAGAATAAAACTAAGTTCGACTTGAAAGCAACTAAGTCATGCTGCTCGAAAGCTTCTGTCTCCCAGGACACGTGGGTGCCCATTTTTAATATGTAGATAGAAATTGGAACCAATAAATCAAATGGACAAGGACATACTGGCATCACTTATGATTATTTTAGCCATAATAAAATTGTACTCTTTGGGCTTCCCTGGTGGCGCAGTGGTTGAGAGTCCGTCTGCCGATGGAGGGGACACGGGTTTGTGCCCCGGTCCTGTGCCGCAGAGCGGCTGGGCCCGTGAGCCATGGCCGCTGAGCCTGCATGTCTGGAGCCTGTGCTCCGCAACGGGAGAGGCCACAACAGTGAGAGGCCCGCGTACCGCAAAAAAAAAAAAAAAAGGAAAGAAAATTGTACTCTTAAATTTCTAAATTTTCAAAAATTATCTGAACTTTGCAAATGACTATTAAATGTATGATTTAGATCTATAGGCCCATTTTTATCAAATCACCATGCTGAATATACACACACAAGAAATAAGCTAAACATACAGATTGCCTCACTTATAATAAAATGTAGCCACTTCGTCAGGGGAATTAAGCAGATGTTTAAAATTTTTCAACAAATTTCAAAAGTGACTTAAGGCAGGAAATGAATAAAATTATATCAAATTTAAGCTCTAGGAAGTGTGTAGACAGACTATAATTATCTATTATTAAGGCAACTGGTGTAAAAGATAGAAACTTCTATCTAGAAAGAAGGTTTCTTCCACTGGCTGGTCCTTTGGAATTTCAGCAAGATGACAAATGAGGAATCCTTTTATATTGTATCATCATCCATCTCCTTTCAAGCTCTGGTCCTTTCATTCATTAATTTATTTGTATAAATTCAAACTATTTTTAGATAGTGGGAAAAAATTCAGATAATTAGCCAAGGAATGGAGCCTGATTAATAGTTGGTAGTCTAAAAAATATTTAGCCATTTGTGTCATATATTCCTATCTGTAAATGATGAAAAATAGTATAAATTCAAAATGTCAAATTCTAGTGGATGTTGTAGGAAGAGAAGAGTTTTATGTTTTTGGTTTTTTTTTAATTAAAGAGGCTCTGTAAGTTTCCACTTCTTCCATTGTTGGGAGAGACAGCAGCCTGATGGCCTTTGAAATGCCCACCACTCCAGAACTGGACAGCTTTGAGGGCTTGAGGTCTTCACTACTTTAGAATTTTGAAAGTGAAAAAATTTGCTGCAAATACTGAACAGAGCCTTTCCTCAGGGTCTTCCAGAGGATGGACTTTTGGCCGAAGGAGTCCTTCATACTCTATTCTCTGCCCCCTAAACTGAGAAACCCAGACTTCACCACTTAGAAGACTCCTTAGTCAAGTCTCCCACCTTCTACAGGTACTAGTAGCTTATTCACTAGTAAATCCATGGCTAAAGAGTAAGTAATCATCATTACTATCTTTCAAGTAACCCAAGGAGATAAAGCAATGAGCAGCCAAAAATATAAATTGATAAATTAATAACAAATCCAAGAAGATCCAGTAGCCATGTGAAAAATACAGCCAAAGCATATAGATTAGGCAACTACTAATGAAATAGAACAACTGGGAAGAAATATACACTTAAAAGAATAATAGTAAGAGCACTAAAGAAGATTAAAGTGTAGCACAAATACAACTCAAATTGAAGAAACAAGGACAAAAATAATAGCAAGCTAAGATTTGGGAACAAATTTCTTATCAATACCATGCTTCATTGCCTGTTTTCAACTTGGATTCACCAATAACATCTTCTAAAATTTCTTCTGTGTGTAGAAGAGAAGCTGGAAACTATTTTCCAGAATCCCCTTTGCTGTGCAATAACCGGAAGCGCATGAGATTTGGAAAGTAGAAGGGGAGAAGCTATGATTTTCCAGAGACATTTGTATCCTGATGTGAAATTCACTTTGGCTTCCTGGTAGTTTCTTGAGAACCAACTGCTTTGCTGCCACAGACTGAGGTAGTTGAATAGTCTTCTGTATTAGTTTGCTAGGCCTTCTGTAATAAAATACCACCACTGAGTGGCTTAAACAACAGAATTTATTTTTCTCACATTTCTGGAGACTGGGGGCCCAAGGTCAAGGTACCAGTATGGTTGCTTTCTCCTGAGGCCTCTCTCCTTCACTTGCAGATGGCATCCTTCTTGCTGAGCCCTAGATGAGAATGGAAGCCCCTGCCAACACCTTGATTTCAGCCTAGTGATATCCTGCTAACTCAGACTCCTGACCAGGGAAATTGTGATATAAATTTGTGTTGTTTTAAGCCAATGAGTTTGTGGTAATCTGTTGCATAGTATTAAAAAATAAAACACTTCTTTTCAGACTAGACCAGTTGGCAATGTTTAGATATATTTTGGATCATCACAATTTGAGGGAGGGTCCTCGATAGAGGCCAGGAATGCTGCTAAATATCTTACAATGCACAAGGCAGCCCCTCAAAGCACTGGATTATGCAGCCCTAAAAATTAATAGTGCCATGATTGAGAAACCCTGGACTGAGCTATTTTATTAGAATCGTCTTCAACTGGAAGAGGAAAACTGTATTTGAGTTAGAATCTTGAGAATATAAATTTTTTTTAGGAATAAATTAGGGATTTTCACTAACTGTACACATTGAGGAGATCAGAGTATTATAAAATACTACCTAACAGAGACCACTATTTTTAGGGCTTCCAAACTGAATGTGCCACTTCTTACATATAAGAATTAAGTTTTAAATTATATATTGATATTAATAAGAAATTACCACCTACGTGAGAACATCAAGGATCATATAGGTTTAGAACATATTTCTCAGGATGTATAAAACGTTTGAGTTTTTTTTTTCTTTGTTGTTTACTTTCTGGAAATATTCTTATACATTTTGCATGATTTCAGTGGAAGCATTTAATTTCTAGAAGTACTTTAATATTTGGCTTCTGCACTCCCTTAACATTCCATTCCCTTTCTCATCAAGAAAGCTTCCTAGGTCCTTGACAGAATACCTGTTTGAAAAATCTGATGCATGCCACAGGATTCCAAAGTTTGTAGGTGGCATGAACACACCAAGAAGAGATTATCATACCTTTCATAATTTCAAAGCAAAAGACTCATTAGGAACTTAAAGACTTACATACTAGACAGAAAGACTTGTAATAGTAAATATATAAATAAAAGCTAGAGTTGGTGACGTGCTGGAGCCACTTATATCCCTTGAACATGATAAATTAAACATTAAATAATTTTAGAGTCCATTTTCTTCAGTGCTGTTCTTAAGTTCTTGATACTCAGCAAGACTCTTTAGGATTATCACAGTTTCTTTGAGGCGAATTTAAAATAATATAAAAAATACTTGGAAAGCACAAAATTCCTGTAAGTTAATGTCACGTGTCAGTCAATGAGATTCCACAATACAGATCCTCTGTCATTTGGTATGAATTCCAACACTATCTTTCTGACATGAACCATCAGAACATTTAACGGAAAACAGATAAATGAGTGTGAAGAAGGCATTGTGACAAAACTGCAAAAACATGTTGAATACCAAGGGTATATAAACAATATAGAAAATCTGATCCTAGTTGTTCATAAGTCTCTGTCTTGATGGAGTATTCACTATCAAATTAGTATTAAAAAATAAGATCTCCCTGTCTTCTCAGTCATATTCTCAAATCTCTCCAAAGACAAATGTCTTGTGTTTTGCAGTTATTCTTTCCTATTTATAATTAGAGTAGCCTGCAAAGAGAATAGAAAGGCAAATAGCAAAGAACTAAGTAAATGTGAAGTTTTATCCAGAAGTGATTTATCTGATAAGCTCATCTATCTCAAATTTACTAAGAACATAAAGTATCAAAAGATTTACCAGAGCAACCAAAACAAATGTTAGCATATCCATACATGAATAATATGGACAAGCACAAATAGTGTTTATTGTAAGTAAGATCCAGCTCAGAGTGCTGTTCTTGGATACTAACTAATTTAATCCTCATGGCAACTTTATGAGATAAGCACTATATTTATCTCCATTTGACAAATGAGAGAACAGAAACAGGAAGAGTTTAAATAACTTTTTAGAGGAAGTTCAGCCAGCAAAGGCGTTAGTAAGTATTCAAAATAGAATCCTTACTGTTAACCACTTCAAGTGGTTAATCTCCAAATCTCTATTTATTCTTTACTCAAGCATTTATTTAGTGTTTAATGTTTGCAGTACCCAGAGCTGCTTGGTGTGAATAAAGAGAAATAAGACAGGTACATAAATCAATAAATCTCATTTAACATGTGTTGTGATATGAACACAAAGAGGGGATTACCACTTGACAAATAACAAAAGGAAAAACAAGAAGGAAGTTAGAGTAACAGTAAACGGTTCTATATATTTCAAGTTCACATTGTTGTATAGCCACTTGTACTTATTTACGTTGTCAATTATATTAATAATCATGGCCTCAAGTTGCCAAAGAAGATTTAATATATGTTCACAGAATTTCAGTTAAGAAAGAAGGCAGTACATTTATAAATGTTTATTCTGGATAGCTTATTTATGTTTTGGAGAAAATACTTACTTTTTTTCCTTATATTTTTATATATTTCCTTATATTTTGGAATTATTTTCTTTATGTGGCTTACCACATACATTTTAGTTTATCAGAATCTACTTCAGATTTATACTAAATTCCACTGAGATGTAGAAATGCTACTCATATATAGCTCTATTCTGTCTTTTTTACTTTTATCCTATTATTATTATAAATATTGCATTTACATATGCTACAAAATTAACAATACACTGCTATGAATTACTTTGCATAATTTCATGTAAATTATAAAAGCTGAGAAAAGAAATAAGAGCAAGTATATGTTTATAGATTTTATTATATTTACCTTCTTAATTACCATTTACATTTCTCTTCACTTGTTCCTATGGGTTTGAGTCATCATCTTGCTCTTACCCACCTCTTTTGTGCTTCTTTGATATACTACATTTCTATATGGTACAGACCAAACAGTACCATTTTATACATGCAATTGCTTTTCAAATCAGTTAAGAGGAAAAAAAGAATAAAAATATGAATCTACATGGTATTTTATAATTATATAGTTACCTTCACCAGTACTCAATTTTTCACATGGATTTGAATTTCTGTGTAGATTTCCTTGCTTCCACTATAAAGAACTTCTTTTATTAGTTCTTGCACACTTTCTTTGCAATTACAAGAATTGTCTCAGTTTTTGTTTACCTGGGAATGTCTTTATTTTACCTTCATATTTGAAAGGTAGTTTTGCTGGTTTTAAAATTCTTGGTTGACAGTTGTTATTCTTCAGCACTTTGACTATGCTTTCCTATGCCTTATGACCTCCATTGTTTCTGATTAGAAATCAGGTGTTAATATTATTGTAATTGATGAGTGGTTTTTCTCCTGCTGCTTTCAAATTTTTATCTTTGTCTTTCAGTATTTTTACTATCATGTATTTGTGTATAGATCTCTTGCATTTATCATATTTGGGATTGGGAGCTTCTTAGGATAAATATTAACCTAATGTATAGGTTAACATTTATCAGCAAATTCAGGAATTTTAAACCAATATTTCTTTGAATATTTCTTTTTCAGGTCCTTTCTCTTTCTCCTTTCCTTGTGGTACTTCCATTATGCTATGTTGGTGCACTTAAAGGAATCTCACATTTCTCTGAGTCTCTCTTAATTTTTCTTCATTATATATTCTCTCTATTCTTCAGGTTGAATAATCTCCATAGAGCTACCTTCAAGTTTGCTGATGCTTTCTTCTAGTTCAATTCTATCATTTTGTTCCTCTCAAGAATTTTGAATGTTAAATATTGTACTTTTCAACTCCAGAATTATCACTTGCTTTTAAAACTTATCTCTAATTCTTTATTCATATTTTATATTTGATGAAGCATTGTCTTTATATCTTCCTATACTTCTTTAAGCATGGCTTCCTTTAGTTCCTTGAACATATTTATAATGGTTATTTTGAAGCCTACCTGTCAAATCTGACACAGTTTCTGTTGTCTTGCTTTTTGTGTGTTTGTTTGTTTGCTTTGGTCACAGTTTCTGCTCTTCGCCTGTCTCATAATTTCTTGTTGAAAGCAAGACATTTTCAGCAACTCTGGATACTGGTTTCTTTCCTCTCCAGGGCTTGTTTTCTTATTATTTGTCTGTTTATTTGTTTTAGGACTTGGCTATTCTAGTGAAATTAGTTTCTACCATACTGTGCAGCTTTTGGTGTCCTTGGACGGTACAGCCTTGAGCATGCACACAATCACCATGAGATGACAGTGTTATGACCCCAACAGGACTATTCTTAGCTTTCTTTTATTTGTTCTCTCTGGTAAACTAGATGGTCTATGGTTTAGCTTGTTGTTCTTAATTAAGGTATTCTTTTCGGTGTCCTTACAAGGGAACTTCCCCAAACTTTGTTTCAAATAAAGTCAATAACCTTGGGGATAACTTTACAGCTCTCTATTTTTGTGGATTTCCTCTCCTTTTGGGAAGACTTTCTGAGCCACTACTATGTGCCGGATGTGGCTATAGCCTCTGGTTCCCCCAGCTTGCCTTGTCAGCATGGAACATCTGCTCAACAAGCAGGCTGGAGTGAAGGCACTTGACTCCAACATTTTTGGATAGCCATGCCTGATGTAGAACCTCTATCCAATGTGTAGGGGATTGGTAGATGAGGGAGCTCCTGACCTATTGGACTTACTAGGCACTTAGCTCCTTCAACTTAGTGTTGAAGGGGATAAAATATGTTGGTGACCTGACTTTCACAGATATGGCAACTGTTGACTGGGAGATGAGGACCGAAAAATCTCTGTCTTCTTGGCCACACCTACCCAAGTATAGCCTCCATCAAGTTGACCTGGGTGATGGGAGGGGGGAAGAGGGTTGTGACTCAAGTGCATAGACTTCCACTGTTCTTGCAGAGTTTTAGGAGATTTTCTTAAATTAGTATTTGTTTCCTTTAATACAGTGCCCTTAGTGTTTCCCTTGGTCAATTTTCAGAAGCTTTATTTATTTGTATCAGTGGTTTTCACCAGATTTGCTCATTTCTCTAGAGAGAAGTTCTGAAGACCTCTTCATGGCGCCATCGTGTATGTAGAATAAATACTTATTTTTTAAGGATACTTTCAGTTATCTGATTATTTCATTAATATAAATAACAATATCCTTCCTCAGTAATGTGAGATAAATGAGGTATAACCATAAATGCTTAGAATCAATTTAAGAATATTCTAATTCTCTTTCTCTTGGTCAAAAGACAACTTAAAATGAAAGACATAATAACTCTCTAATCCAGTTTGTTTTTGCCACCAATTGGGTTGCATATTTACAAATATCATTTATAAGGTCCACAACACATCCTTGAAGATTCATTACTTGCCTATTATTATAATTTTCACATTACATTGCCTTTTATCCCCAACTGCCCACCCTCACCCCTGCCATCCCACCAGCCCAGAGAGTTAGTTTCTTTCAGAATACTTGGAGGCATTTTTTAATCATCACCAATATCATTATAATAATAATATTTATTATTCTTTTTATCTCCAGAATTTCAAACTGAATTTATTTTTCCCCTGGGTTGAACATCAAGAACACTGGTCCAATTTGTTTGATAAATGGATTAATAAGTACTGGTTGGGAATTAATTTATCCTATGAACAGTGATAGACACTTGCTTTCTGTCAATTACTATTCTAAGTACAGGAATTGAGGAAACTTAATGGGAGATGAGGTATGATTCCAGCTTTCAATGAGTTTACCATAATGTTGTGGCTGAAGAGAACTTAGATACTACGTAAGTGGAATACTTTTATTATGAAAAATAAAGCATTTTAAAATTTTATAGTTGGTGCAAAAATGAGTTGCCAGTTTTAATTGGACTGGAAAGCTGCTGGACAGCATCCCAGTGTTGGTATATCTTGACATATGATTTCAGTACTCTAGGCATAGTTGCAAAACACAGGTAGTTTGTGATGAACAACTAGTTCCATTTGACTGATATCTCAGATTTATGGAAGTAGAATGTGAAGGCAATAACTCTAGAGAGTTCTGCAGGGACCAGATTATGGTGAACTCTTCATACTTTGCTAAGGATTCTTTATCTAGCAGGCAACAGGAAGCAACTTCATGAATGGTTTGAAGTTAGGATATAATGGGGATCACATTTTTATTGTTGTTATTAGTTTTAGAAAGATTTATCTGCCAAATTTTGAAAGAAAAGGCATCTAGACTAGTTAAACGACTAGAGTGACAGTCTATATAAGAGATGTTTGCCTGAAATAAAGCAGCATCAGTGGAGATAGAGCAGGAAGATATAAAAGTTGTTAAAAAGATAGAGAAATAGGGCTGTGTTACCAATTATGTACAAACTGAGAGGAATAAAATATTTGAAGACAAATTCTAGGTTGTATGATTGTGTAACCCCAGTGATGGTGATATAATTGAGTTTTGGAGGAAAATTAATGCTTTCAGTTGTAGACACTGTGGTTTTGATACATCCATGGGACACCAGTTATTCATGCCTGGAAGGCAGTTCAGTATATGTGTTTGAAGTACAAGGGCAAGCTCTGTGCTAGAGATTTTGGTGGAAAATATTCACACATAGAAATTGATGAAGTCATGAAAGTGAAGAAAATCTCAGCCTAAAAATTTGAACTCTGAATGATAGAACACTGTGGGAAAGCAACCTTTAAGGAAAAGGCAAACGAGAACTCATTTAGGAAAGTAGTCTACCTTTCCTACATTAACAATTATCTGAAGCTTTGGGGGTTTTTTTCCCTTTAATTCCCTAATTTATAAAATGATAATTTAAGGGTAACAGATGTAGCTCCTGGTTTGTTCTAATGTGGAGAACCATGGTGATACATGCTAATGCAAGCAAATAACTCAGAAAACACTTATATGGAAACTATTCAGATTTCATCAGAGAAACAAATTAATATAAGGGATTATTTTTTAAAGTATAAGTACATGTATGTATCTGATTAAGTAGCTGTTCTAAAAGGCTTACTTGAGTAAATTAACAGATATATCTAATGCATTTGCCAAGACTCCAGTTCAAAATGCCTTAGTAAATTCTCCTAGACAAATTAAAGCATATGTTGATTTTCATTTATGGTCATTTATTAATTCTTTGAAGATTTATATTCTCTTACATTCTTATCAAAGTTTTTATTTGTGGAGATTATGTATTCAGGAGATTAGATAAGTCATATGAGGCCATGTAATTAGACAAATAAGCTTTTAAATTTTTTCCAAATAATCATTTTTAGAGAATCTTGTAAACAAAATAATTAAAACATTTTGTCTATAAACTAGGCCCTTGCAGTGTGTGAAGTTCCATTCTTGATAATTTACAGTTCTTTATAATTTACAATACTTTATAATTCTGTGAAAAATCATTTTTTAACTCCTCTAGACTTTGAAATTCATAGGATTCAAGTGTTTTGTCTATGTTCAACACATACAAAGAGAATAGAGGCGATGTTAACCAGTTGTGTTTAATTCCTAGCCCCTGTCTTTTTTTCTGTAGTGTCCTATCATCTTGCTGGGGGGTCTGGTTCTAGATAAGACCAGAAGACACAAAGAGAATGTATGTAAACTTTCCTCGAAAAACAATCCCTTATAATGCTCAAAAAGTTCATTACATATGGTTTTGTATTAATTATATGGTTTCTGAATAACTCCAACATGGCCAAATATTTCTTCACTCTTTGAAGAGCTAGTAGATTAAAATTGGATTTGTTCTTTGAGACTAGAAAGATAAACATGCATACAGATACGCAAATACTTTTAGATATCCATATAGACACACACAGACATACGTACACATAAATATAGGCATAGATTTAAACAGTATCTTTGTTATAGTCTTTGCTAAGTAAAAATAATTAAATGCACAGAAGTTTACTCCATTGTACACTCTGCCAGACCCTGCTTTTCCTCTGAAGAACTGAAGTTTATGTATCAAATGTTGTTAAAAGGAAGTAACACTCTGTAAAAAGGCTTTCTAAGTATTACAAAGTAGAAAGTGAATTAGAACAAGAAATGAGAGATAGAAGAGATTTTTCTTTCAGGCCTGTGCTGAAGTCCCCACTGTTCTTCTAGTGACAATTCTAAGACACTAGTGACATAATCTTGAGGCAGTTATTTTGAAATGATCTATGTTAAAAAGAACACTACCCTTAGTGCATTCATTTTTCATATAAGAGTTTTACTTTCAACATGAGCATTGGCAGTGTTGGATTAGAATAAGTTATGTCCCCAGTTATTCTCTTATATAACTAAATTCAATAGAGCTAGTCACATTAGGGGAAAAGTGTGTGTGTGTGTGTGTGTGTGTGTGTGTGTGTGTGTGTGTGTGTATATATATATATATAGAGAGAGAGAGAGAGAGAGAGATGCTGTAATATGTCAAATGTTCTTATATATTTTTAGTGTCTTGCAGCTGTAAAAATATAGGTATAACTACTTTGTAAATGTTTTGAAATTTTACTTTTGTATGTAGGCTGTACACTAAAAAAATCATCATTTTTTTAGTTAAAACAGAACTCATGTATGACTAAAGGAAGTGTCATGTTTTTTTTTGTTTGTTTGTTTGTT
Organism: Leucopleurus acutus; assembly: GCF_964270905.1. Taxonomy (NCBI): domain Eukaryota; kingdom Metazoa; phylum Chordata; class Mammalia; order Artiodactyla; family Delphinidae; genus Leucopleurus; species Leucopleurus acutus. The sequence continues at coordinate 90,245,240 of NC_139145.1, forward strand.
TGTTTGTTTTTTTTGCGGTATGCGGGCCTCTCACTGTTGTGGCCTCTCCCGTTGCAGAGCACAGGCTCCGGACGCGCAGGCTCAGCGGCCATGGCTCACGGGCCCAGCCGCTCCGCGGCATGTGGGATCTTCGCGGACCGGGGCACGAACCCGCGTCCCCTGCATCGACAGGCGGACGCTCACCCACTGCGCCACCAGGGAAGCCCGGAAGTGTCATGTTTTGATGAACATTCTGTTTGCACTAAAATACATGATATGATCATGGATGAAAATTTGAGAGAGTTGAACTTTTAACAATAAAATAAATATACTTAAGTTACTGAGACTTAAGCTCCTTCCTTTTTGAGTTGGAAGATTTCCATAACTATGCTTGAATTTGAAGACCTCACAACTAGGAACCGTTTTCTACAGAGACTTTCCCGGAAATTCTACACAGAAGAAAAACATTGCATGCCATATATGGTGATGCAGCGTAATTCCTATTTTTGAACCAGATAGATAAAGATAAAATGATGAAATGCAAGTTCCTCTTTAGTATAATTAGCAATATGTCAAATAAAACTATTGATATATATTCATCCAATTATCTTTTATGTTGAAAATTATTCTTGCTGGGACAAATGGGTTTGAAAAACGGGACCTGGCTATAGAGGTTTATGAAAAGGCAACATTTTTACAACTAGTGTTATATCCTTCATCTCACCAACATGAAATGATGAAACTAGGGATTATAGGCTGCCAAAGTTTTCCCAAACAATGGTTAGGACAAGGTAGAGGACAAGGGGCAGTAGTACTGTGTAGCCAGAGACATTATTTCTTGTTCCCATCCAATGAAGTATACATATTTTTTTTTAGGAAAATATGACTTCCCTCCCTCACTGTGCATATCATATATTTTTTAAATTACCAGATGAAATAGCAGCATTAATATATCTTGAAAGAGTGCTTTATTAGAATTCCCTTAAAGACTTAAAAAATCTTTCTTTTATAACTGATACATCATATCTATATTTTCTTTAGATAAATATTCAGTTCAAGAAGACAACTCGATTCTTTCCTTTGCACCTAGAAACCCTTTTTCATTTCTTGTCCTTAACTTACCTCTCTTCCTTTCAGTTAGTAAAGTGCTAAAATGATGTCTATAAATTCATCCTCAGGTCTTCATGATTAACACATTCATACCAAATAATGTATGATTCCAGCATTATTGTTTGTAGGCTCATTCTATCCTTCTATAGTTTTGGGGCCTTTCACTAGTTATTTTCTTAGCTGAAGTTCTTCTACTTTACTTGTCAAGTATTTTATCAAAAGCCACTTCTATTATGAGGATTTCCAGGTTTTTCCAGACAAAACCAGTTGTCTCCTCTTGTGTGGTTCTACAACACTTTACACATGCTGCTATTTTAGCATTTTTATGCTGTGCTGTCATTATGTGTCCAGGTGTGTCCAGAACACCTAAGCACCTAGAATACGCACCCTAATCCAATCACCAAGCTAATTCTGTGTACCAAATAAGCAGTGAAAATGCTCAATGAATGAATGAAAGAGAACAAGGTATATGTAGAGAAATAGGATTGATGTGCTGTGATGAAGATTTGGAGAGCACTAATAAAGGAACTAGTTTTGAGAGGGTGAAGCAGGGGAAAATAGAGTCTGTCCAGTATTGCCTATTACCCAGATTTGTCTATGGAGAAGAGGCTATTTTAAAACAGAAACCACTATTATCTTCTTACACACATACCTTTACCTTGTGTGATCTTTCTTGAATCTAAGACTATTCAAGGAAATAATATTTTAATCAATCAATAATGTGTATAGGAAATTCATTGAGTTAAATAAATATTTTCCCTTAAAGGAAGGAAATTTTAAAAAACTAGATTGGAATGAAAGTACATTTCTATGATAATTTCTAAAGACCTATTTTATTAAGAATGATTCATAATTTGGTCCATATATTTAAAAGTGGAATTACAATGGCCTATATATTTTAAAGTCTAAAAATATTGTGCCAAATACATTGCTAACCTAATGGAATATTCAAGAAATGTTAATTTAAATAAAAAGATTTTGAAAAAAATTCAATGACCCCCCAAAAGACACAAGCTGTGTTTTCCTTCCATTTAGTTATCTAAGCACACCTCATGTATTCTAAACTCTGAATACAATTTGATCTAAGCCTATAATAGAAATAAGAATGCATATAAACAAACTTAATATAATTTGGTAGTTTCAATGCATAAAATCTAGAAAATATGTATTATGTATACATATATTTCTAGTTTCTATGGTGACCTGGGCACTTGGAATATAGTTTTGCATGAACAATTGTACACAGTCATCACTTTGAATTTCTTGACCTATCTTTTCTGCTTAAATGCTGCATTAGCAGATTTTAGTAGCTACTGTTTAGCATATCTTGTAAATTGTATTAATGTTGTCTGACTGGAGCTCAACAGTTACTTCAGAAAAAAAAAGTTGTTTTAGTTTTCTTTGAAAAGTTTTATTTTAGCTTTAAATAAACCTTGAGATTACAGAAAAGCAAAACAATTATGAAAGATGCAGTAAATTATACATTTAAAAAAAATTACCCATAGCTTTTAAGCTAAAAATAAAGAGAAAACAAGCATTTCTATACAGTATCTATAAAGTTATGGATTAAGAGGCATTTGAAACATTCATTAAAATTAACATGAAATTTCTATAGCTAGCCTAAAGCTACCATATTTATAATGTCAATATAAAGTTTACAATGTCAGAGAAAGAACACTGAGCCAGGCACCTGGGGTCCTAATATCAGGTCTGTTAGTGTCACTTATATTTTATTACACAAGATAATAAACTTTTCAAATTCTCAGTTACCTTGACTATAAGATGATGAGCAATAAAAACATAAAACTTCATTTTCTATCTCTCTAATTCTGTAAGTCTAAAGGTCTATATAAACTTCAAGTGAAAAAAAAAAGTCATGTATTATTAAAAATCCTAATGATTGCATGTTTAATAATAGCAAAACTAGATTAAAAATAAATACTCCTAGCAATTGGGGAATGTTAAATGATCTATGACATATGGTGCAATAAATATTTTGTTATAAATATGTGGACTGTGTATATTAAAAGAAATGTTTGTATACAATAGCTTGTTAAAATGCTACAAAAATTGCACTGAAGGCAGTTGTATAAAAAATAAGAGCTCATATACTAAGGTTCAAAGATGTCAGGTTAAATTAAAATAGTGTGTTAAAAGTGTCATTAGCTTTTTGCTGCTGCTGTTATCTGTTCTACTTAGTTAAATACGTAGTTTTTTAAAAGAAAGATATAACTGATGCTTTTTTGCTTTCCTAATATAGCAAGAAATAGAGGCAAAAGAACTTAACATCAGTTCTTAATTGTGAAAAAGAGTACTCTGAGCTGAGTTTACCCTTGACTGGGGTACATGCGTAGGAAATTAAAATATCCTTAAGATCCAGACAAGTTAGTTAATCTCCATAAAGATTGGCTATGTCATATGGAAATGTGGCAAATAACATAAAATGTCCCATAAAATCAAGTAGAAGTTAATAAGTAAATGCATGTGATGTTTTTATCATAAAGCCTAACTAGTAAATACTAAATATTCAATAATATCACACTACAATTTATTAGATGGAAGATAGAGGATATTTGTTCTTGTTTCTAGATTTGTAGAAATACAAAAGTTGTGATATGGTCATCCTAATATTAAAAATATCATGTGTTTCATTCAGTTTTAGTGGGTTTTGCTACATGACTTTATAGAGAAATCGATGAAGTTAAAGGGGGATCATTTAATGAAGTGTAACACACAATGGATTTTTTTGGCTTGGCTTCTCTGGATATTACCAAGATACATAATGTATTTAAAAAGCAGGGAAATAGGGGCTTCCCTGGTGGCGCAGTGGTTGAGCGTCCGCCTTCTGATGCAGGGGACACGGGTTCGTGTCGCGGTCCGGGAAGATCCCGCATGCCGCGGAGCGGCTAGGCCCGTGAGCCATGGCCACTGAGCCTGCGCGTCCGGAGCCTGTGCTCCGCAACGGGAGAGGCCACAACAGTGAGAGGCCAGCGTACCGCAAAAAAAAAAAAAAAAAAAAAAAAGCAGGGAAATATGTGAATACAATATCTGCAGCAGTTAGTCTTAAAGAAAGATGCCAGTAACTCTCAGAATTTGAATGATTGCCTTAGGAATACTGGATGAAGTGAAATGGTTATAAATTGCAATAAAGGGGACTTAGCAACAAGAATTACTTGACACCAGGACTATATAAAAATGTCATGAATTCATTTAATCCTGAAGTTTTGAAAAGAGTAAATGAAAATATGTTATAAGATTAAGAAAGAGTGACCTAATTTTTTTAATGCATTCATTATTCTGGAATGAGAGTGTTTATGGGTGGATTGGCATAGATGGTTAGGAGAAATAAATGAGCTAAACTAAGAGTATCTACCTATACCTGACATTGAACACCAAGCATCTAATATCTTTATACTTTTGTTATTTAAATCTTAACATAAGGAGTTATGTGTATGTGTGTGTATGTGTTTGTAAAATAGAGTCAATTTATTAACTCGAGGAAATCAGCCACTTTTTAAAGGAGAAGTGGAGAGGAGAATAGATAACATTACAATTTAGCACTTAAAAGTAATCTTTCTGAAAGTATGACTACAATTTGGGCTGCATTCATCATTCTTTGTATAAGAGAAGCAGAGGAAGAGAAATAGACACATTGGAGATACTAAAGTATATGTGATAAGCAGAAAAACAAAAGTGAAGAATTTTGCATCTCTTTCCACATGATGCATTTGACAGAATGACATTATTAAATTTTTATGAGGAAGAAAATTCATAAAGCAATTAGGAAAGACAAGGTATATAAATTAGGTATCTATATATTTTTTCCAAATAGAAGAGATTTAATATTTATTTGCTGGGATTCAAGGAAGAAAGAGGTAGGTTAGGTAGATATTCCTTGTTTTGACTAATATTGGTAGAGCCTTCTGGGGCTCTATGGGTGTCTTCAAATTCAGAAGTTACAAAAATGTCCTACTTCGTGTGTAGATAGTCAAAGAAAGTATTGCACAGGTCTACATTCTTGTTGCTAACACTATGTGAGAGTTAAGTGACATTTCAGGTAATTCAAATGGAGAAAAGGTGTATTATTAGTTTTAGATCTTTGAAAGTTGGAACTTGAAGCTCCAGATCAGCACTATGTGTTTGTACTCAATTTAGAGTTCTATACCAACAGACTAAGCTCCATTGAAACATTCCTTTTATAAACAATATAAGAGCCATACCCCATTAATTTATTTGCCAATTACTTTATTCTACTAATTCTGTTTGTTAAATATTGTCTTATAATTTAAATCTCTAGGTGGAGAATATAAAAACCCAATTCATAGGAGATCATCATAGTGATGGTGTTGTTAGTATTTGGCTTATTTTTGAATATTGAAGATTCAGTGGTCAAAATGTATAAAATTTTTCTTTAAGGGAGCATTAATATCTATATTGAGAACCAGAAGGAACTGTATGAATTTTGCCTAGAGAGTTCAGAGCACAAGTGAGGTATAGAAGTATAAATATAACACATTAACTCTCTCTTTATCCAAACTCTGAAAGTGTTATTTCCTTCATCCCTATGCAACACAAAGAAGGCAGAATCACCAAGAAGATATTTACTGTTGTATCTACATTGTTTAGTATCATGATCTCTTCAATAAATGGTACTGTATGGGAAAAACTGGATATCTACATGCAAAAGAATAAAACTAGACCCCTATCTTACACCTCTCACAAAATTAACTTGAACAGGATTAAAGACTTAAACATGAATCCTGATACTATAAAATCCTTGGGGAAAACATAGAGAAAAACCGCCGTGATATTGGTCTTGGCAATGATTTTTTTTTTGGTATGTCACCAAAAGCCAGGCAAAAAAGCAAAAATAAACAAATAAAACTATATCAAACTAAAAATCTTCTTCACAGCAAAGAAAACCATCAACAAAATGAAAAGGCGGTCTATAAAGTGGGAGAAAAATATGTACAAACTATATATCTGATAAGGGGTTAATATGCAAAATATGTAAAGAATTCATACAACTCAATAGCAAAAAATAAATAATACTAATACATGATTAATAGGCAAAAGACCTGAATGGATATTTTTTCAAAGAAGACATACAAATGGCCAGCAAGTACATGAAAAGCTGCTCAACATCACTAATCATCCAGGAAAGGCAAATTTAAACCACAATGAAATATCACTTCATGCCTGTTAAAATGACTGTCATCAAAAAGACGAGATACATTTTGGCAAGGATGTGGAGAAGAGGGAACCCTTGTACGCTTTTGGTGAGAATATAAATTGGTGCAGGCATTATTGAAAACAGTATGGAAGTTCCTCAAAAAATTAAAAATAAAACTATTGTATGATCCAGCAATCTCAATTCTGGATACATATCCAAAGGAAAAGAAATCAGTATCTTGAAGAGACACCTGCACCCTCATGTTCATTGCAATCTTATTCCCGGTAGCAAAAACATGGAAACAACCTAAGTGTCTATAGATAGATAACTGGGTTAAGAACATGTAGTATATATACATAATAGAATATTATACAGCTGTAAAAAGAGGAAGCCTTGCCATTTGCAACAACATGAATGAAACTGGAAAAATTATGCTAAGTGAAATAAGCCAGACAAAGAGAAATATTGTATGATCTCACTTTTATATGTAGAATCTGTTTTTTTTTTTTTAAAGTCAAATTATAGAAATAGTGGTTTCCAGGGTCTAGGGAGTAGGGAAAATGGGGAGATGTTGATCAAGAGTACAAACATTTAGTTATAAGATGAATAAGAAAAAGAAAAGCCCTAAATAAAATCTATGAGAAAAAATAAAAGAAAAAAATAGTGGGTTTTCTTCTTTTTGATTTCATGTAGAGATAATTTTAATTGATGGACAATTTTTTTAAACATCTTATTTTTAAAACTTAGTTACCTCTTATGTGCCACTAACAATATTTACTGTTATAAAAGAGAAAAATAAATGCAGAATATTTGAGTTCCTTTAAGATTCCATGACTTAAGCTTGTATACTAAGAAGATTTAAGAACTTAAAATATGTCTATATTGCTCAGAAACCGCTTGCAGTAAAAAAATTTTTTTTTACATTTTTATAGAATTTGAAAGGAGAAAATTGCTGGGCACTTTGATGGACTCTGCTTTTTAAAGATTTTCCTAAATGACAATTTTATATTCTCCATTATTAACAAAGAGGTTGCCTTCCTCCTCACTTCTGAGACCTCAGAGTAGGAAAAAAATTCCTTGGAAAGGAAAGAATCATATATTACAATATTTTATAGTATTGATTTATATTTTGGAATTGAATCTAATGAGAAAAAAATGAATGATTATATGAAGTCACATTTGGAGAATTTTGCTTTACAGTATAAATATGAAAGAATTCAGTTTTGACCAATAAAGTTCTTTTGAACTATTCCTTGCTTGAACTAGATGGAAACTGATATTGCAAGAGACAATAATATTAGTGGGGGTAAAGTGTGAGGAACACCTCTTTTCTAAACTTCTGTTGCTAGGATTTTTAGATTTTCTAGTTGTCCTGACCTACATTTTACCACATTTTAAACAGTCTATGTTGTTCTGTTTGTTAATTTGTTTTGCTTCTTTTTAAACACCCACACTTGAGAAATAAAAATTGAGAATGTTTATTTCTTCTTTGCTCATGTCTTATTTTAGGCTGAGTAAAAAAGTTACATCAGGCAGTAGTTTTTCCTCAAGGCATTGGGTAATTTTCTGAAGTTTTAGTTTATTCCAGTTATAAAGTCTTGATTTTTTCCAGTCTCCTTTGACCTAAGTTGTAATATTCAAATTATGTTCTATTTGAATGACACTAAACTCCTGAGTGTTTAATTACTCCTGATGTTTAGCTGATATAATTTTTCTTTATATCAAAGAGTTATATGATTTAATTATCAGCATTTATTCCCAAAACTACAACCTAAACAATAGTTCCTAAGTAACTGTATACTTTATAAAGACTGGTTATGGCTATCAAAGAATGAACTTAATTAAAAGCAATATCTCAAAGCTGTAATGTAAGTGGGTGGGAAGGGATATAAAAGCCTTTTACAAAAGTTATTATAACAAACTCATCTCTTTAAATCAAACCAAATAGTTCTCAGCATGAAGCGTTATTAAAAAACGTCAGCTCCAAAGACTAATATTCATTGAATATAGGAAACATGCCTTACTCAGATATATTGGTGCATAATCTAACAACCAGAAAAGAAGTCAAATTATATGTCAATTAAAAAATTTAAAAAACATATGAGCAAGTGCTGAAATGCTTGTCTTATGAAATGTTAATCATATCCACCCTTTAGGAATGACAGGACTATGTCATCAGATATTAGTTCTGTTGAAAAATGTCATATCTTAATGTTGGTCAAATGGTTCAGATGAATTAAAACACACACACACTATACAAAGTTGAATAATTCACTTGAAATATCAACACTATATTGGCCTAGTATGATGAGGATGAAATTTTTGCTTCATGTAAGAGTAGAAAGGTATTTAGGGGGCAGCATTGTCCAAAGAGAAGGCATATGATTAAAAATGATTAACCCTTGGGCAAGTGACATCACCTTTAACACTCATCTTTATCCCTCTTTCTCACAGCTGTAAAAAGGGAAAATAAAAATCACCTTTTATAAGAATTAAAAAATGTAAATTGGAAATGCAGAAAATGATATATGACATTTATATATTGTTTAAAAATTGGTAATTGCTTTTACAGCTGTTGTTACTTCCCTTGTAACTGTGGCTACAAGTGTTGCTGTTAGTGATGTTGACTGCCACTGTTTTGCACTGGAGGACCATTTCTTTGTAAACTAACATTTCTTTGCAACTAAAATGGATAATAGCTTAAAATTAAAACAGTCAAACATAGTTGTAGGTCTATCCTTCAGCCCTTCTTTTAAAATGCTTTCTAAAAAATGACATGAAGTTAGTAGGATGGTTTTCATACTTCCTTAATGATCTTCGAGTGCTAAAATTAAAGTCATGCAAAGATCTGCTGTGTTAAGATAAATTTTATTCTCAGAATCCATGTAGCTTAAAGATATATTCCAAATTATGACTTTGAGAGATACAGAATAAAGAGTGTAAAATGAACTGCTCTTCCTACTTCTCAATTTTATGAAAGAAGAAACAAGATTTAGAGTTTAGTCACTTGAACAAAGTGACTATTTCAGAGCCAAAGTTAGAATTAGAACCACTTCCCTACAAGTTGCTTCTCTGAAATAACCCAGTGACTGCCTAATAATATGACATTTTGTTTTCATCCACTTTGTTCCTCATGATTATGCATTGTCTCAGACTATTTCTGATTCATCACTTCCCAATTAAAGAATAAGATAGTTATAACTACTGCATTGAGTAAGAGAGACATCAACCATGTTCCTAGAGCTATTTATCATCAATATCTTTGATGATACCGTGACTCATACTTCCTAGAGATATGACATCCAGATATCAACAACAAACAAAAAGATCTCCCTCTAAATCATTGAATCTTTCAATGCTCTCTCCATTCCCAAATTTTAAGATTCTTCTGGCTTTCATAATTCTCAAATCCTTAGTTCATTTCCAACTGAAAATATGATTTGTGTTATTGCACCAGATGAAAAACAAATAAAAGTTTAACTTACATTTCTATAAGATATCAGTTTTTCAATTGTTTTCAATTGAGAAGAGGGTGTTGGAGAGGACTTCAATCATAAATTAATTTTAACCCTAACTAGTCACTTTACACATTGCTTATTAACAACAAATAAGACCCATAATTTTTAAATATTATTTTGAGTCATATACTTGCATTGTTAAAAATATAGTACATGTATAAACAAAAGCATTACCTGAAATCTCAACCAAAGAGATATGGTATGTCATTTGTAGAGACCACATTTATGGTATGCCATTTTTAGGCACAATATGGATCAAATAATGTTGATAATTTGTTATATGCCCATGCTGTGATTGTCAGTTCATGCCCTCCTTGACTTGTCTAATTTTTTAAAAGTACATAGTTAGATAAATAGATGACAGGTAGATAGATGATAGATAGATAGATAGATAGATAGATAGATAGATAGATGGATAATTTTCTTCAGGTTCCTCCAAATTCTTCACTTATTTCAACCACAGAGGTAGAGTTTTTTTTTTATCTTCTCTTGTCTTTAGACTTGTAGAATTTCATAGTCGTATATAGAATTTCATAGTCGTATATATACTTTGAGCAGATTCTTCTATACTCAATACTTTGAATAAAAAATGTGAAATTTCCTAAATCTTACAATCCAGATAGAAACTTACATTTTTCCACTTTGTTACTGTAAAAAGTGACTATAAACAAAATTCCCACTGACATTAATGAAAAATAATTTTAAAGTTATAGGTTGGGAATTAAAAGCAGGAATGAAGTGTAACAGTAGTGGCTAATTAAAATAATCCATATTGATCCAACTAATAGGTTAGAGGTGAAGATTTTGAAAGTTTCATGCCTCTGCAGATTTATTTCTAATTCTATAATAATATTAAAATCCATAAAATTCATAGGTTTACCTGAAAATTATATTTCTAACATATATGATATTACACTTAAGCAAATATCAGGGTTGACTAGATTATGTTGTGATTAGAACCACAGCATTTCAGTTCTTTAAAAGACCAAAAGGTGATTCCTTGCTTAAACTATATGTCCATCATCAGTCAGCTAGAAGGTTGTTACTCCTATACTTTTCTTCACTCTGGGATCCAAACTGACAGAATGGCCTTTATTTCTTGGGTAGAGCAAAAGAGGGTGGTGAAGCATGTGCTGGCTTTTTAAGCTTCTGTCTGGAAGGGACACACATCATTTCTGTTTATGTTCAATTGACCTTATAAAGTCATATACCCTAACTTCAAATGGGAAAGAGAGATGAAGTCTACCATGTGCCTGAAGAAGAGAAAGCCATAATATTTATGTATAGCCATACATGTAGGTAGACAGCATGATATATTTAATCTGTTTTTCTCATAATTTCATTGTTTTACCCATTGCTATTATTTTTACCTACTCAATCATGGTATTTTTATGAATATATACCATAATTTACCAGATTTCTTAGATTTTTCTCTAAATCTCATTTATATTCTTATAAATTATAAACAATACTGCTGCATACTTTCTCTCATATACATACGATTATATAAAATTATTTTTGGGGCTTCCCTGGTGGCGCAGTGGTTGAGAGTCCGCCTACCGATGCAGGGGACACGGGTTCATGCCCTGATCCGGGAAGATACCACATGCCACGGAGCGGCTGGACCCGTGAGCCATGGCTGCTGAGCCTGTGCATCCAGAGCCTGTACTCCGCAACGGGAGAGGCCACAACAGTGAGAGGCCGCCGTACCAAAAAAAAAAAAAAAAAAAAAAAATTATTCTTTTAGGCTATATAGTTCTAGACAAATTGCTAAATTAGGGAGTATTATCCAAATCACTCTTCACAGTGAACCAATTCATGTCCTACTGCAAGCAGTATCAATTTTTTAATTTTTTCCTCCAAAAATGAGCACTCTGTTTGTGTTATCTTTGTCACTGCAATTTGTAAGAAATGTGATTTCATTTTTTAATATTTATTTTGTTGATTACTTGGAAGGTTTATATGATTAGTTTTGTTTTATTAATTTGGATTTCCTATATTGTGAATTCCCCCAAGTTTAAAAAACTAATTTAAACCAAGAATTAACATAATTTATATTTTCTTGACATAGAGATAGGTATATAATAGCAAAGTATTGAGTGCAGGCACACCATATTTACTAATTTTTAAATTTAAATAAAATTAAATCACATGAAAGAGTATATTTTCTACCCAAAATAATAATTTAAAAAATCACTTTGAAGTAAAGTTCACCATGAAAATTTTACTGCTTCATCATTCCATATAAGTCTAAGTTTACTGAAGAAACTTTAAAATTACAGGTGACCCTTGAAAAACATGGGTTTGAACTGTGTGGGTCCACATACACATGGATTTTTTTCAATAGTAAATATTTTGGTACTATACAACCCATGGTTGGTTGAATTCACGTAGGAGGAACGACAGGTGCGGAAGAAACATGTACAGTACACAGAGAAACCACATATACAGGTGGCTGACCATAAATTATAAGTGGAGTTTTGTTTGTTTTTTTTTTGTGGTACACAGGCCTCTCACCGTTGTGGCCTCTCCCGTTGCGGAGCACAGGCTCCGGACGCGCAGGCTCAGCGGCCATAGCTCATGGGCCTAGCTGCTCCGCGGCATGTGGGATCTTCCCGGACCGGGGCACGAACCCGTGTCCCCTGCATCGGTAGGCGGACTCTCAACCACTGCGCCACCAGGGAAGCCCCTATAAGTGGATTTCTGACTGAGCAGAGGGTCGGCACCCCAACCCTCCTTTTCTTATCTAGATGTGACTACCTGAGGATACATTAGAATGAGGGATACTAATGCAGAAAAAACTGTTTTGTTATACTTATGTGATTCCTTTTGTTTATAATTGTTCAAAATTGTGTACTTTTGTGCTTTTAATCTTTTTGGATTTTTTCAGGGAATCTATTTTAGACAACATAAGAATCAACTTTTTGCCCCCTGCTACAGAGACCTTTGACTCTTAAAGTTTAATCCATCTCCATTTATTGCGTCACTGATAGACACCCTCCCATACTATTTTGTTTTTTATTCTTATTTTATAGCTTTCCCTTATAGCCTTTTATTTGAGTGGTTATGGTGGAAATTTGTCTTTTTTTTTTTTAATGAGCATAATGGGTATAAGAATTTCTCGATTCTTTCCTCTGTTGTCTGAAAGTTGAAATTGTTATGCAGATTCTTGTTTGAAACTTTAATCTGAAATGTAAACTTCTTAGTTCTTAGTCATGGAAAGGGAAAAGAATAGAAACAATGAAATTATAAAAGAATCTATAGTTTCTACGTATCTACCAAAGTGTCCTGATCTTATGGGTATTTTCCAGATTTGTAAATTTAACTTGAATGTCTTATCTGACTGACAGGTGCCTTATATCTTTGAGACATTTTCATTTTTGATTCAATAATTTTTTTTGAGTTCATTATTGGCTAAGACATTGTGATAGGTAAAAAGACACTGAGATAAAGTTATAGAAAGAAGTTTCCTTTGAGAAGCTTGAAAGCATACAGTGACACCATAAAAATTCCTAACTTTATGCATTTTGTAAAATTGGTTCTAAAATTTTTTCTGTATTATCTCCTGAACTATGTTGAAATTTAAATAATTTGAAATTGCCCTAAATATTACAAAACAAATAATATATATTGAGTCATTTTCATATGCATGGTCAACATACTAAAAAATGTTAGTTGTTCAATAACTTACTTGCCCATAAGGCCTCAGTTCACCATCAAAGCTGAAATTCACAGACCCTTCTTTGAAGCATATGTATATGTGCATATATTTGGGAGCAACCTCAGGAGTATCAAGAACTGGAGTTATAATAACTATTTTCTTAAGAATCATGTACATGCTGAAGATAAAATTACCATGATAAACCACAAAATATCTACGTAAGAGGTTTTTAGACCACTATCATGTTGCAAAGCCGCTTCAAAAGGAAAACTGCATAGCCAAAGTGCATTTTGAGCAAGAAATCTACATGATTTTATTATTTTTTTCTAAAAATTTTGGAGAGATAAAAGTGTTCTAATACAATTTGGGGCTTTCATCACACTTCATAAAATTTGTTGAAGTGTGTTTAATTACAAAGTACAAAAAATATGCACCATGTTTATAAAAATATTAACAAAACTATTTTACATGTGTAAATTCATTTTGAAACATGATAAGCATAAATATGTGCAAATTAGTGATTTACTTGCTTTTTATGATCATTATGTCTAGCTGAAGACTTGGGTGCATTATATCAAGCTAAAGACATTTGCTAAAGACTTAGCTACTTGTGTGGTAGAAACCTGTTTTTTTTTTTTTCTGTCTCTCCAAGTCTAGAAATGTTATCTATGAAAAACATGAGAAACCACTCAAGATTTACCCATTTGTTTATGCACATTAATGATTTAAAGGAGGAAGTAGACAGTGAGTAAGTGAGATTGGCTCATACAATTAAAGTGGTTTCTACTAGTTAACATTTTCTTATTTATAAGAGGTTGCAAAAAGTCCAAATAAAGCCAATAGTATATGCCACATAATAATATAAAAAATCCTATTATATATAGATACAGACATGTTGTTAAAAAATAGTTTAGTGATTTTTTCCACAATTAGATTCTGATATGTAAAGATCTATTAAAAGAAAAAAAATTTTGAAAGGCTTTATGAAATGGGTTATGGATATTATAGATACTTCTTAGAATATAAAAAACAAAACTTGAACTTAATGTAAAAACAAACCAAAGCCAATGTACTGCATTTAATTTGGTGATTGCAGTGAAGGAATATGTCATAAGGAAAAAGACATCCTGAAAATGTCAGTACTCATAGTACCATTTATAAGAAAGTAAGTATAGAAATATATTAGAGACAGTATTTTCCTATTTTCCAGATACAGGAAATGAAGTGGAAATTGAATGAGTCATGAAAGTTTAAGAAAGATGTGGTAAAAATTGATCCATATTGTTTCTTTACTATTTTAACAAAGTGTGTATAAACAACTTAGAAGAAATTAATATCAAGTGCTTTTGAGCAAATAGAAGGAAAAGAGCATTGTGGAAATATATTGCTGTTAGAAGGTTACAGAGCCAAAAACTGTAACAGATTAATAGGACCAATAATAATATTTGTATTGGCCAATGTGAGGAAGTTGGGGCCAGCTCCATGCTAGCTTCAGGGACTTTTCTCTGAATGGCATCCAAAAGCACTTTCTAGCTTGGGGGCCCTGAGTGTGCTTAATTATCTCCATCTGACCCAGTCACACAGAGTAAAGTCATCAGTCCATCAGATTTGGCTCATTTTCTTCCAGGGAGTTGTAGATGAAGGTCTTCCACCTATTTTTGAACTAACAAAAGCAAATCTCTACTCTTCCAACACACACATACACACACACACACACACACACACACACCCCAAAGAAGAAAGCATGGTGTGGTAAACTCAGCAGTTTGACCTATACTGACGAGTACATAAAATTTCCTATCCTGACTCTATGGAGACTATGTAGTATAACAGACAAAATATAGAATGAAGAGTCAGAAAATCGGACTAAAAATCAGTGTCTTCCTTTACTATGTGACTTTGGGCAAATCACTGAACTTCTCACAGCCTTAATTTTCTCTGTTAAAAACATGGAAACAATCATAATAAAACTCTGCTAGGGATACAAACCCTAGGTCATTAATAAAAATTAATTATTTTTGTTGAAAAATCTATTCATGATTGAGGAATTCTCTACCACATATGAATATAAGACAAAGCTTATTTTGGATCCTTCCTGCCTTTTTTTTCTTTTTCATGTAGTTTCACTTTTCCTCAATATTAATGCTATTCACCATATGCCAAAGTCCGTACTGCTTCCTGCTCCACCAGTAGATGTGCACATTTATTTCACATTATTTTATTTTGGCTCATTCAAGAAAACTGCTGCCTTAACCAATAAAATAAAGTCAAGTAAATGAAGGCTGTTAATGGGAAAAATGACCCACCAAGAACGATGTTTGACTTGGCTTCATAGTCTCATTTCTCATTCCCAATATTCACTTCCTCCTTACATATTTCCCTCTTTTTACCAAGATGGCTTCAGGGATTGCTTGTCCCAATTATAGGTCATGGGAAAGTAAACTATAGGTACATTGTTTTGGTATAGACAGTAAAATGGACAACAAAAAATTGTGCTTTCTTCCATAATATAGGTGAGGCAGCTACCCAAACATCCCTCCTCCTTATGGCTTCCTGGCATCCAGGTGTAGTGATGTGATAGAAAAATCATAAAATGGAAAAAGCCTGGTCTCTAAATAGCCACATAGAGGAAATCTGCCTGCCAACTATAACGTTTATATTGAACTGCTTTAAGAGTTAGAAATAAACTTATATTGTGTTAAGCCACTGAAATTGTGGGGTTTATTTTTTAAACCTACAAACATTACCCAATTATGCAGATGAAAAACATTTAGACCATGCAAACAGACATTTATTTATAAGTGCTGAGAATAACAGAAAAAAAAATGAGTGTGAGAATAGACCCTGATAATCTGAACTCCCACAATTGCATTTTACTAGGAGTTACAGATAGTACACTGCATCCTGTAACTCATTCAGCTTCCATATGAAGGATGCCATCTTAGCACTTTCTATTCAGAGCCAGACATCTACTCTCCAAAAGACAAAACCCAAAAGAGGGAAGGCCAAAGAGAAATGGTTATTTCTTCATCTAGCAATATAAAGCTTACTTTATACACTTTCATTTTCTTTCTTATTAGCCTCTTCTCAATGTGAATAAAAGGAGAGACAATTACCCCTTAAAGGAAATACTAAGCCTACTCACAAGGTTATGTTCTAACCTACAGCTAATGATAATTACTATATCAACATCTCTAAAAACTCCAAATTCAAGTAAGGGAAAGGTTTAAAATGTGCAGTGTCAGGAGCATAATTTCATTACAACTCATTTTCCTTTTATCTTCTAAAATTTTCTGATCCATAAGACGAAAGTCAGAAAACTTTTTCTGTAAAGGACCAGATAGCAAATATTTTAGGTTTTGCAGGACATACTGCCTCTGTCACAACTCTGTCACAACTACTCAATCTTTCCATTGTAGCACCAACACAGCTATATACAATCCATAAACAAATGAGTGTGGCTATGTTCTAAAAAAATTTTATTTACAAAAACAGGCAATGAGGGCTTCCCTGGTGGCGCAGTGGTTGAGAGTCCGCCTGCTGATACAGGGGACACGGGGTCGTGTCGCGGTTCGGGAAGATCCCGCATGCCGCGGAGCGGCTAGGCCCGTGAGCCATGGCCGCTGCGCCTGCGCGTCCGGAGCCTGTGCTCCGCAATGGTAGAGGCCACAACAGTGAGAGGCCCGCGTACCGCAAAAAAAATAAAAATAAAAATAAAACAGGCAATGGGCTGAATTTGGTTCTCAATCATAGTTTACCAACTTCTGATTTAAGAAATTATTATACACAGTGCTCTAATTTTTAGCTCCTATTATTTTCCAGTGGCCTCTCTGTAATCACAGATTGATTTCATAAAACTCTAATATCTTTTCAGTGAGACAGATTATTATGAGTGGGTAGGAACTGGTAACTTTTAAAATTATACAACTGCATGGATCAAATGAAATGTTTTAGTAAAATATTTTTTTGAATTCTCTTGTTCTGCCACAGTACCTTGTCATCTAATATTTTAAATCAATGTATAACTAAAAAAAAGGAAAAAAATACTGAAAATAACTCTTGGACACTCTTTTTTAAAGTCATTCTTGGTTTTTGGCCTGATACACATGCAAATTATGAATGTTCATAAATAGTGATGTCCAAGATCTATGAATCTTATGCTACAGACCCTGGCATGGAGTCGGCAGTCTACAGCCTCTTCTAAATGATCCTCACCCAACTCATTCACTGCCCCTAATCAAAAACTGCTCATGACCACCTCATCGTAACAGTGCAGCTGGACCAGAGGTGGGCACCTAACCCAAGAATAGCCAGTTAATATATCAGCCAGTCCCACTTGATCTGGTCTGCAAAACTGGCTAAGTTAATCAGACATCCTTTCAGAAATAGAAATTAAGCAGTTAGGAATGGAGTTCAAGGTAAAAATGTTATAAGTATTCATAGAATCCCAAATTTTTGAGAAAAGTTATAATTATGAAGAGGCAAAATTCATGAGTGAACAGAAGCTGTAAATTAAATACATGTCCTCACACAGTGGAGAAAAAGGAGTTGTAGCACGAGAAGAAATAAGTGTGTAGGGAATAGTGCAGGATGTTAATGGTAGACATTAGAGTGAAAACCTATAGCTCTGTTCCAATCCTGTTATTGCCCTTCTTGAAGCTAGGATGTTTGGCTTGCTCTTATAATACATATGAAATTCTGTTTTTCACAAGCACATGAATTTAATTAGATAAATGACAAACTATAGATTTCTTTGAAGTATAGGATAAACAAAACAAATAAAACAAAGAAACAAAAACCTTTGCATCTTTAGAAAAATGAAGTGGAATGGGGAAACTGTCTTTTAAATTAACTAGACAGAAATTATAGTATAGTAAATACAGCAAGTTTTGGTGCCAACCACAATCTTACACTTTTTAGCTGTGGGATCTTTAGAAAGTTACTTAACTTCTCTTGCATTTATCAATACTTCAATATCTACCTAATGGAGGTAATGTACCTGTCTCAGAGAGTTAATGTGATGTATAAATGTTATTACGTCTAAAGTGCTTAGAGGAGTTCCTGAGGCATAGTAAGATTTCAGTGAATGCTGTCTTTATTTTTATCTTATCATATGTTATCACATGTTTTAAAATATTTGTCATCTGTACATTTGACCACAAACACTGTCCTAATTTCTTTTCATCAGAAGATGATGCTCTTGCATAATAATAGCATAGAGATTGATAATGTGTGTTTGAGTCTATAAAAATTTATTCACATAAAATAAGTTTGTATAGTTTATTTGAGTGTAAATAGAGCCAAGATGCAAATTCTTTGTTTTTCTAGTAGAGTTGACCATGGAAATAGTACTTTTAACTCTCCTTTGTAGAGGAAGTAACTATTAGCTGTAGTTCAAGTCATGAACAGACAGGTTGAATGAAAGAACTGCAGAGTATTATCTTTTAGCCATTTCACTCCATGGAACGAATGAAGTCAAAGGGAACATTTCCACAAAACCTCACTTATTGCGAGGTTTTGAACTAGTCTGGATTACTTCCTTCTAGGAAAGCATAGAACTTGAAAGTTAAAAATTTCCAATTTACTGTTGAGTGTATGGTTGCCATATAGTCCATAATTTAATTTTAAAGGTCTAGAATTTATGAGTCAGAGTTAGTGAATTGGATAGAAGGACAAGAAAAGACAATAAACCAGACTTTATTTTTGGTTACCTTTAATATTTTCCATTAAGAGATTTCTTCTATACATCTCCCATGTTTTTGTTCTTGGACTTTTATTTCTTCAGTTAAGTACATTCAGCAAAGTCACTGGAAGGAAAGCACAACAGTTGTGAATGACTACTACTGATAAATGTCCTCTCCATTTGTACCAGAATCAGGAGGCATTCCTGATCTTTTGGGGTGTTTCATCAGTTTAGGGACATTTTAAAGAAATGAATTATTTGGCACAGTACATAATTTTAGGTTAAAACTCTGGAAAACAAATTTATCATAAAGTTTAAATATGATAAATTAGAGCATACTCAATTTTGAATATATATATATTTATTTTTTTAAATAGATCTTTATTGGGGTATAATTACTTCACAATACTGTTAGTTTCTGTTGTACAACAAAGTGAATCAGCCATATGCATACATATATCCCCATATCCCCTCCCGCTTGAGCCTTCCTCCCACCCTCCCTATCCCACCCCTCTAGGTGGTCACAAAGCACTGAGCTGATTTCCCTGTGCTATACTGCTCCTTCCCACTAGCTAACTATTTTACATTTGGTAGTGTATATATGTCGATGCTACTCTCACTTCACCCCAGCTTCCCCCTCCCCTCCCCATGTCCTCATGTCCATTCTCTATGTCTATATCTTTATTCCTGCCCTGCCACTAAGTTCACTAGTAACATTTTTTTTTTAGATTCCATATATATGCTTTAGCATGCAGTATTTGTTTTTCTCTTTCTGACTTACTTCACTCTGTATGACAGACTCTAGGTCCATCCAGCTAACTACAAATAACTCGATATTGTTTCTTTTTATGGCTGAGTGATATTCCACTGTATATATGTGCCACATCTTTATCCATTCATCTGTTGATGGACATTTAGGTTGCTTCCATTTCCTGGCTATTGTAAATAGTGCTGCAATGAACATTGTGGTACGTGTCTCTTTTTGAATTATGGTTTTCTTAGGGTATATGCCCAGTAGTGGGATTACTGGGTCATATGGTAGTTCTATTTTTAATTTTTTAAGGAACATCCATACTGTTCTCCATAGAGATTGTATCAATTTACATTCCTACCAACAGTGCAGGAGGGTTCCCTTTTAACCACAACCGTTCCAGGACTTATTGTTTCTAGATTTTTTAATAATGGCCATTCTGACAGGTGTGAGGTGATATCTCATTGTAGTTTTGATTTGCATTTGTCTAATTATTAGTGTTGTTGAGCATCTTCTCATGTGCCTCTTGGCCATCTGTATGTATCCTTTGGTGAAATGTCCGTTTAGGTCTTCCACCCATTATTTAATTAGATTATTTGTTTTTTTGATATTGAGCTCTATGAGCTGTTTGTATATTTTGGAGGTTAATCCTTTGTCCGTTGTTTCATTTGCAAATATTTTCCCCCATTCTGAGGGTTGTCTTTTCATCTTGCTTATGGCTTCCTTTGCTGTGCAAAAGCTTTTACGTTTAATTAGGTCCATTTGTTTATTTTTGTTTTTATTTTCATTACTCTAGGAGGTGGATCAAAAAAGATCTTGCTGTGGCTTATGTCAAAGAGTGTTCTGCCTATGTTTTCCTCTAAGAGTTTTATAATGTCTGGTATTACATTTACGTCTCTAATCCATTATGAGTTTATTTTTGTGTATGGTGTTAAGTAGTGTTCTAATTTCATTCTATTACATGTAGCTGTTCAGTTTTCCCAGAACCACTTATTGAAGAGGCAGTCTTTTCTCCACTGTATGTTCTTGCCTTCTTTGTTGTAAATTAGGTGACCATATTTGCATGGGTTTATCTCTGGGCTTTCTATCCTGTTCCATTGATCTATATTTCTGTTTTTGTGCCAGTACCATACTTTCTTGATTACTGTAGCTTTGTAGTATACTTTGAAGTTGGGGAGCCTGATTCCTCCAGTTCTGTTTTTCTTTCTCAAGATTGTTTTGGCTGTTCAGGGTCTTCTGTGTTTCCAAACGAATTGTAAATTTTTTTTTTCTAATTCTGTGAAAATTGCGATTGGTAGTTTGATAGGGATTCCATTGAATCTGTAGATTGCTTTGGATAGTATAGTCATTTTCACAATGTGGATTCTTCCAATCCAAGAACATGGTATATCTCACCATCTGTTTGTATCATCTTTAACTTATTTCATCAGTGTCTTATAGTTTTCTGCATACAGGTCTTTTGTCTCCTTAGGTAGGTTTGCTCCTAGGTATTTTATTCTTTTTGTCTCGATGATAAATGGGATTATTTCCTTAATTTCTCTTTTTGATTTTTCATTGTTAGTGTATAGGAATGCAAGACATTTCTGTGCATTAATTTTGTATCCTGCAACCTTACCAAATTCACTGATTACTTCTAGTAATTTTCTGGTGGCATCTTTAGGATTTTCTATGTATAGTTTCATGTCATCTGCAGTGACAGTTTTACTTCTTCTTTTCCAATTTGTATTCCTTTCATTTCTTTTTCTTCTCTGATTGTCATGGCTAGGACTTCCAAAACTATGTTGAATAAGAGTGGCGAGAGCAGACATCCTTGTCTTCTTCCTGATCTTAGTGGAAATGCTTTCAGTTTTTCACCATTGAGTATGATGTTTGCTGTGAGTTTGTCATATATGGCCTTTACTATGTTGAGGTAGGTTTGCTCTATGCCCATTTTCTGGAGAGTAGTTTTTGTCTTAAATGGGTGTTGAATTTTGTCAAAAGCTTTTTCTGCATCTATTGAGATGATCATATGGTTTTTATTCCTTAATTTGTTAATATGGTGTATCACATTGATTGATTTGCATATATTGAGGAATCCTTGCATCCCTGGGATAAATCCCACTTGATTATGGTGTATGATCCTTTTAATATGTTTTTGGATTCTTTTTGCTAGTATTTTGTTCAGGATTTTTGAATCTGTGTTCATCAGTGATATTGGTCTATAATTTTATTTTTTTGTGATATATTTTTCTGGTCTTGGTATCAGGGTGATGATGGCTTTGTAGAATGAATTTGGGAGTGTTCCTCCCCCTGCAATTTTTGGAAGAGTTTGAGAAGGATCAGTGTTAGCTCTCCTCTTCTCTATAAATGTATGATAGAATTCTCCTATGAAGCCATCTGGTCCTGGACTTTTGTTTGTTGGAAGATTTTTAATTACAGTTTCAATTTCATTACTTGTGATAGGTCTATTTATATTTTCTGATTCTTCCTGGTTCAGTCTTGGAAAATTGTACCTTTCCAAGAATTTGCCCATTTCTTCATGGTTGTCCATTTTATTGGCATATAGTTGTTTGTAGTAGTCTCTTATAATCCTTTGTATTTCTGCAGTGTCGGTTGTGGTTTCTCCTTTTTCATTTCTAATTTTATTGACTTGTGTCCTCCCCCTTTTTTCTTGATGAAACTGGCTAAGGGTTTATCAATTTTGTTTATCTTCTCAAAGAACCAGCTGTTAGTTTTATTGATCTTTGCTATTGTTTTCTTCATTTCTATTTCATTTATTTCTGCTCTGATCTTTCCTTCTACTGACTCTGGGTTTTCTTTGTCCTTCTTTCTCTAGTCACTTTAGGTGTAGGGTTAGATTGTTTATTTGAGATTTTTCTTGTTTCTTGAGGTGAGATTGAATTGCTATAAACTTCCCTCTTAGAACTGCTTTGCCGTGTCCCATAGATTTTGGGTCATCCTGTTTTTGTTGTCATTTTTTAATGTATTTTTTATTTCTTCTTTGCTTTCTTCAGTGATCTCTTAGTTATTTAGTAGCACACTGTTTAGCCTCCATGTATTTGTGTTTTTTACAGTCTTTTTCCTGTAATTGATTTCCAATCTCACAGCATTGTTGTCAGAAAAGATGCCTGATACTATTTCAATTTCCTTAAATTTTGCAAGGCTTGATCTGTGACCTAGGATGTGATCTATCCTGGAGAATGTTCCATGTGCACTTGAGAAGAAAGTGTATTCTGCCACTTTGGGGTGAAATATTCTATAAATATCAATTAAATCTATCTGGTCTATTGTGTCATTTAAAGCTTGTGTTTCCTTATTTATTTTGTTTGAGTGATCTGTCCATTGGTGTAAGTGGGTTGTTAAAGTGCCCCATTATTATTATGTTACTGTGAATTTCCCCTTTCATGGTTGTTAGCATTTGCCTTATGTATTGAGGTGCTCTTATGTTGGGTGCATAAATATTTATAACTGTTATATCTTCTTGGATTGATCCCTTGATCATTATATAGTGTCCTTCCTTATCCCATGTAACAATCTTTATTTTATTTTATTTTATTTATTTATTTATTTATTTATTTATTTATTTATTTATTTTTGCAGTACGTGGGCCTTTCACTGTTGTGGCCTCTCCCATTGTGGAGCACAGGCTCCAGATGCACAGACTCAGCAGCCATGGCTCACAGGCCTAGCCGCTCTGCAGCATGTGAGATCTTCCCGGACCGGGGCAAGAACCTGTGTCGCCTGCATTGGCAGGTGGACTCTCAACCACTGCGCCACCAGGGAAGCCCACAGTCTTTATTTTAAAGTCTATTTTATCTGATAAAAATATTGCTACTCCAGCCTTCTTTTGATTTCCATTTGCATGGAATATCTTTTTCCATCCCTTCACCTTCAGTTTGTATGTGTCCCTAGGTCTGAAGTGGGTCTCTTGTAGACAGCATATATATGGGTCTTGTTTTTGTATCTATTCAGCCAGTTTGTGTCTTTTGGGTGGAGCATTTAATCCATTTACATTCAAGGTTATTATCAATATGTATGTTCCTATTACCATTTTCTTAATTGTTTTGGGTTTGTTATTATATGTCCTTTCCTTCTCTTGTGTTTCCTGCATAGAGAAGTTCCATTAGCATTTGTTGTAGAGCTGGTTTGGTGGTGCTGAATTCTCTTAGCTTTTGCTTGTCTGAAGAGCTTTTGATTTCTCCATGGAATCTGGATGAGATCTTTGCTGGGTAGAGTAATCTTGGTTGTGTTTTTCTTTTTCATCACTTTAAGTATATCCTGCCACTCCCTTGTGGCCTGCAGAATTTCCACTGAAAAATCAGCTGATAACCTTATGGGGATTCCTTTGTATGTTATTTTTTGTTTTTCCTTTGCTGCTTTTAATGTTTTTTCTATGAATTTAGTTTTTGTTAGTTTGAGTAATATGTGTCTTGGTATGTTTCTCCTAGGGTTTATCCTGTATGGGACTCTCTACCCTTCCTGGACTTGGGTGACTATTTCCTCTCCTGTGTTAGGGAATTTTTCTGCTAAAATTTCTTTTCATATTTTTTCAGACTCTTTCTTTTTCTCTTCTTCTTCTGGGACTGCTATAATTCGAATATTGGTGCGTTTAGTGTTGTCCCAGAGGTCTCTGAGTTTGTCTTCAATTCTTTTCATTCTTTTTTCTTTATTCTGCTCCTTGGCAGTTATTTCCACCATTTTGTCTTCCAGCTCACTTATTCTTTCTTCTGCCTCAGTTATTCTGTTATTGATCTCTTCTAATGTATTTTTCATTGCAGTTATGTTGTTGTTCATCTCTGTTTGTTTGTTCTTTAGTTCTTCTAGATCTTTGTTAAATATTTCTTGTATTTTCTCAATCCGTGCCTCCATTCTATTTCTGAGATTCTGGATCATCTTTACTCTCATTACTCTGAATTCTTTTTCAGATAGGTTGCCTATTTCCTCTTCATTTATTTGGTTTTGTAGGTTTTTACCTTGCTCCTTCTTCTGTGACATATTTTTTTGCAGTCTCTTTTTTTTTTTTTTTTTGATGACTGGAATTGTATTCCTGTCTTACTGGTTGTTTGGTCTGAGGCTTCCATCACTGGAGTTTGTAGGCTGTTGGGTAGAACTGGGTCTTGATGCCAAGATGAGGACCTCCGGGAGACCTAACTCCTATGAATATTCCCCAGGATCTGAGGTTCTCTGTTAGTCCAGTGGTTCAGACTCAGAGCTTCAACTGCAGGAGCTTTGGCCCGACCCCTGGCTGGTGAACCGAGATCCTGCAGGTTGCATGGAGTGGCACCAAAAAAAAAAGAGAACAATAACAAATTAAAAAATATAATTAGGGTAGGAAACTAACCGATATGTTAGAAAGAATATAAAAATAAAAATATAGATGAAACAACAACTGGAAGGTAAAACAGAACCACAGTAGTCAAAAAAGAGGAAGAGAAAAAAAAAGGTAGAAAAAAAAGCCCTGGTGGAGGGCAGGACCTAAGCAGGGGCAGGGTTTGGACAATGGGCAGGGCCTATGCTTAAGACCCATAGGGCTGGAAAAGGCCCTGGGGTCTGTGGGGGGTGGGGCTTAGACTCAATGGAACAGGAGGGGCCCAGGCGTGCCTTCGCCTCTGGACTCAGAGGGTGGGGGACCCCACCTGGGAGCTCAGCGGGACCAATGTCCTCTGCTCCTTCCCCTGCTCCTCTGGTCCTGTGGGGTCCCTCCTGCCTGCCTCTTCTGTTCTCCCCTGACCTCCCTCCTATGCTCCCAGGATCAGTGCAGCCTGGAGGGGTCCTCTGAGTGTGTAGGACATAGCCGGAGAGCTGGGCAGACTTCCCCAGTCGATTGGGCAAGGGAAATGCTGGGCACGTTCCTCCCGATCCGAGTCCCAGAGGGTCCCTCCAGGCATGGAAACCCCTCCTCCCTCTCACCCACCCCCTCAGGGGTGCTGGTCCTGTCCAGCTTCCACTTCTCCTCTCCCCCCATCCCCCCACATCGTACCGGTTTGATTGGGGGTTCCTCCTGTGTCCTTGGGTGCCAAGGTCCCCCACCAGTGTCCAGCAGGTGCCCTAGTTGTGGGGAGACATGAACTCCATGTCTTCCCACACTGCCATCTTGACTCCTCCCCTGAATATATTTTTAAAAGGCTATAGCAATGAACATGTTCCAGGAAAGTTTTCCATTTCCCCTGTTGCTTGATTTTACACTCTTATTGGTTAAATTAATCTTCAAATTATTGATTACCAAGTAACATTGTGAATTGGTCTTCTACAGCATGAATCTAACTACTGTGTTTGTTTTATCATTAATCTTGTTGGTCATTATATCATTTACTGTTCATTATAGCAAGAGATAAATTGCACAAATGCTTAATATTGTTAGTTCAGCTTGGCTGCCTTCTTTAGTGACACTAATTCTACAGAGCAGTTGGGCAAAATCAATGTCTTATGCACCATTTATATTAAATTACGCTTGTTATGTGATTGAATCAACACTACACAGAGTTTTCTCAAGTTAATTGATCAACTCCTACAAAACAAATTAATATGATACATCAGTTATGGAATTGTCTTCCAGAAAGAACATAATAAACATCAGTGCTGAAAGAAAACCAGTATTCCTCCTGGAATACTGAAATTTGCAGCCCTAACCAAATGGCTGGCTAAAAGTAATAGAAGAGAGAATGCTAATGGAAATTCAAAGGGAGACATTTTTACTTTTCTAGAAGGATTTAAGATATTTATGTCAAGTAATATAATTGCATTTGTTGAAACATTGCAGTGTTGTTTGATCCCCCTCCAATCCCCTGCCCCTAATCAGTTAAGAAAAAAATGGTATCTAAAATATCACTTAAAACGTTTCTTTTTTTTTAACTTTTCTAGTTCAAATAGCTATTATTTACCATTATTAGCCATCTTCCTAAAGTTAAATCTTAGTAAATATTTCATGAGCCACCTTCCATGTTTTATATTATATCAATATTAATATTGTTAAAATACATTTCTGAGAACAGCATGTCAAATTTATCCAACTGTGCTAAATATTACTATGTTTTATAATCATTAACGTATTCACTAGAGTTCCAATGTGGATTAAAGGTTATTTTAAGAAAATAAAAATATAAATAAATATTATGTCAAGTTTTTGAAATAGTGTAGTCCTTATATTTTTGTAGTCCTTATATTTTAGTCCTTATATTTTTGTAAACTTGTAGATTTTGAAATTTTGAGCAAATGCAAAATATACACACACACACATTTGACATTTTGAGCCCCATTTAGATAAGTATTATATAAATAAATTTTAAAAGACCATGTCAATCCTACGTGTTTATTATATGTGATTTGAAAATATATTTAATACTACAAAAAATATTCTACTTTGTTGAAGTACAATGTTAAGTTTAATCATCTGGGTGTACTTAAAGTAAGAGTAATAAATAAGAGAAGAAATGAAAGTATTTAAAATAAATAAACAGGGGCATCCAGCCAACTACATGGTTCCTCACCAAGGAAATGAATTTAAAATCAGAAGAAAAAATATGTTAGGCTACTTTAGCTATGTTTTGTAAAGATGAGTACATTGAACAGTATTCTGTTTATCTATGTCCAGATAAAGATAGTGTGCCTGACTCTATATATTTATTTAGAGTATGAGTCTGTCTTTCAGTTCTTTCCTCTACTCAGTGGCATGCCATCTCCTTTCTCTCCCCAAGTGTTCCTTAAGTGTTTAGATATAACCCTTAGAAAAGGATGATAGGCTGACCTTGGTAATGAATTAGTCCTTTCAATCTTTTCTGATTAATATCAAGTTAAAAACTGTATGTAAGTTTTCTGAACAAACACAAAGTAACTATATATTCAATATCTTCTTTTTCAAATGAATGACAGATTGTTAATATGTTCCTTCTGTTGATTGGCATCTGTTGAGTGGAAGTATTAATTCCAAGCTATGGTTTTTCTGACTGTGTTTTGGAAATTTTACAGAATTAAATTCCCAAGGGACACTAATTAAAATTATTTTAAGTAATTGAGTCATCAAGAAAATATTTTAAAGTTTCTATATTTTAAAAACTAAAAATAAAATATTTTACCATGATAACATCACATCTTACATATTGTCATGTATTTCAGTAAAAATTGAATGGACATAATCCTTGTACCTTTAATTTACATATTCAAACTTCAATTTATTAGGCAAATTATGTTTTGTTTATTTTAAAAGTATGCTTTAAGTTTAATGATGTTATAATCATTTAAATTGTATTTTATGCAATATAAAAATATAGCTAATATATTTATCAAAAGAATTGACCAAAATATATCTATACCTGTAAAATAGTAACTGGTAATTAAAGATATAAATAAGAAATGCTGTCAATGCTGTAAAAACATTATGCTAAATTAATGGTACCTTTATATAATTTTGCTATGAAATATTGATATTCTTATTTATATAGTAATGTTTCCATGGAATTATATAGAATGTTTACTCTTATTCACCATAACAATTAATTGCAGAAGTTTGAGGTACCATGGCACTTTACTTTCACAGTGCCTGTGACCAGTTGTATCTAATTCATAGACATTGTAGGATGCTGAAATAAATTAGGTCATTCAGGACCCCAATACTTTTATCCCTGTAGTATTTTCATCATTGTAACTAACTTAACTATATTTCCTAAAAATGGCTTTTTTTCTTTAAGATGGTTAGTGGAAATATGAAGCAAGTATTAATTACATGATAGAGAATGAATCTTATGTGTGTATCTTTATAACATTAAAATTCCAGGTATTGAAAAAACAGAATTGTTTGAATCACCTTTTTTTTTTTAACTTTTAACTTTTGTCTGGATGTTTTTTGCCACATAAACACAATGATTAAGAGACAGCTTTTCTTGTACTTTGGCATATAATTAAGGGTTTTATTTTAGTCTATAAATTGCAAACTCTGAAAACAATTTTGGCTTGAGTAATTAATGTATTATCTTTTTTTGTCCTTGTTATATGAGAAATTTGGCTAAAGGTAGTCTGAGTATGTGGTGACTCCACCACGCTGTCAGAGATCTAGGATCCTTTGATGTTTTAATCACTTATTCCTAACCTGTGACAGTCGACTTGTAGTTCCAAGATGGTTTCTTATTTCTGGGCATTGCATCAATTTTCCTGACAGCAAGAAGGGCAAGGGGAAAATGTCACGCAAATTTGGAGTCAGCCATCCTCTATCCCTTCACTCATATAATTTAAAGAGTTTGTCAAAGGTATAGTCAACAACTTTTTTTTTTCATGGAAAGGCATTTTATTTTAAATATAGCAGTGTGCACATGTCAATCCCAAACTCCCAATCTATCCCCCCCACCCTTCTCCCTGGTAACCATAAATTCATTCTCTAAGTCTGTGAGTCTGTTTCTGTTTTGTAAATAAGTTCATTTGTATCATTTTTTTTAGATTCCTCATATAAGTGATATCATATGATATTTGTCTTTGTCTGACTTACTTCACTTACTATGATAGTCTCTAGGTCCATCCGTGTTGCTGCAGATGGCACTGTTTCATTCTTGTTAGTGGCTGACAGCTTTCATGTATATCCCATTGATGAGAGCTGTGTTACGTGGGTACTCCGATTTACAAGGGAAAGTGGAAAATACAGGCTTATTACACCTGATGAAATCAGAATTACATTTGTGGGTGAAAAGGAAAAAATGGGTATTGGCTATGGAAATTGCAGTCTTTGCTTCAGTCTGTGGTACAGTTTTACAGAATAAATTTATCATCAGTATTGCTATATAAAATCATTTTCAGGGCACACTCTGTCCAGAAGCCGGAGTAACATCTGAGAGATTTTTGCTTCTGCATGGAAGTATTTAATTAGAGTAGAATCAGTATGGATATTAAGGTCAAGCAGATGAGTTTGATTCCTTACTTTGTCTCTTACTCAGATGTGTTAACTTGGGCAAATGCCCTGACCTGAAGTTGCCTCAATGACCTTATACTGTTATTGAATGAATTAAACTATGAATATAATGAGCATGGCACATCCTTGGTACTCAATACTTGTTAGTTCCCTCCTCCCAACATTCTATCTGATTTTCCTTTCTAGTCTAGACAAGACATTTAAAATCTTTCCTTCCACAAGTCAGCAAGATACTGTTTCCAAAAATGCCATAAGAATGGAAAATATTTCATAGAGATGAACCTTTATGACCTCCAACACCATGATCATTATTATTATAAGAATTTTCATCATTATTAATAAATTAACTTTCAATATAGAACCCAGAGCTGTATGTCAGTTTGCCCACTTATCAATACACCATAACTGACAGAGTCTTTCAAAGTCAAAATTAATTTACAAATGTCTTTTTAGATACTTTGCTTTCTCAGGCAACTTTTGTAGTCTTCTGGGTCCCAAATTTTCTGGTAGCTGTTCTTTGTCATTACTGGGGTTTTTATTTGCTTGTTTTTGTCATTATTGTTCTCTTTTTGAAACTTCTGCATACCAAACCTCCACCAAGGCAGCTGTTAAATTGTTAAAAGAGTTTATATCTTTAATAAGTAGATCTTAGGGCAAATTAGTTAGAAAGAATATTACTTAAAAAAGTATAAAATAAAAAAGCTAGACGTATTTGCCTAGTGCCCCTTAATTTTAAGCCTCTCATTCCAAACTTCTTGATATGTGTTTAAGTTTTGAAATATTTAATAGTCTAAAAATAATTTCTCATGATTGTATTTAAAATTAAGAGGAACAATTTAGACTTTTCCAAGCTTTACAAAATGACATTAAAATATGTAAGTATGTTCTGTTTTAAACTGAAAAGTAAAACAAAACAAGAAAAAGTTTAAAAAACAAAAATGAATATGAGTATTTCTTTTAATCTCAGAACAAATTAGAAAGACTTTATGTCTTATAATAATAATAATAAATGTGATAAATGTTACCAGTAGAATGAAATTATTTTATTAAAAATTAAATATCAAAATATCACTCAGAAAATTTTATTATAAAATTAAGAGATTATTCAATCAGCATAAAAATATCAAACATAAGACATAAAATGCTTTCCTATTTCTTCAATAAAATATATCATTTGATACTTAATCAGGTAGGGCAAAGGAAGTATTCTGAAATATATATGATAATATGTTTATATTTCTTGGCTTTTTCTCCCAAAGTTTTCCAAGACTCATTAGAAGTCAGCCATATTTAACACTGAGGTCTCATTCGCTGTTATTCTTCACAAACCCTCTGATATAGGTGGTCTCATCAGCACACCATAAAAATCTTCCTCTTAGAAATTTTTTTTAAGCACTGCTTCCTGTGCTGGTATTATCTCTTAGAGGAAGCCTCCCTGAATGCTTCAGTCGTTGGGGATAATTTCCTCAGACTTCATAGGCCATTTTTGGCCCTAACCATTCATATTCCCTGTAGAATTTGCTACCTTATAATGTATTTCATTGCGTGCCTGTCCCTTCTCTGCAACTAAATCACAAACTCTTACAGGCATATGTAATTTCTTATCTTCAAAAAATGGCACATGATTTATTCATGTTTATTATTCCTGATGATATAAAGAACAATTTCAGCAAAAAACAAAATTGTGAGCAAACTCTGCAAGGGATAGGCAAAACCACACAGGATTGATAATATTTAAATGGTTGATGAAAAATAAAAGAAAAAATCTGATGTTTAAATCAACATTGCTTCAGAGATGGTTCATGTAAGAAAGATAGAGCATAAATACATTATCTCTAGCCATTCATGAAAACAAGGACTTCCTCAGATTCCTTGAGCTCCAAACAAATGAAATGAGACTTAGAATCTAAAAGAAACACCAGGCTCCATATCTGCTTAGTTTGGTTTACTTGAAAGACAGTCTGTAAGATTATATTTGCTGTGGGCAGATAAGGTGATTCCTCTTCACATGGAAGACCAGCATGCTGAGCCTTGCTTTAGCATAACTTATACAACAGGAAACTCATTGGCTGTGTAAATTCTCATTGATATATTTTTACCCCAGATGTATTGACTTAGCTGAGAGTAGAAAGAAATTCTGCTACATTTCTAGAAACTATCTGATCTTGTCTCATCTTTATCTGACCATAGAGGTGTCTGGAATTGAACAAGTTTAGCTACAGTGTTTGTCATAGTAAAAAAAAGAATAGTCTTTTTTGTCTACTCAAAATGTCTACTCAAACAGTCTTAACAGAGAAAGCTATCTATAGAATACCAGTATCAAACTTCCTTTACTTTTTTCCTATAATCTAAAAGGAAATAAGTGACAATGATCAGTTGTTTTTCCTTTAAAACTTGGAACTTTAATAATGGATAAGAATTTTTGTTCATAAAATAGTCCTTTGGGGTTACTTGTAAGACTGATGGGAGATATTCGTGGACCAAATGTAGTTGCTTAAGGTTTCTTTGAGAAACCATACATTCCTCTCTAATTAAGTGATATTTATGACAATAATTTGGTGGAGGAAGGGGAAAATCCAGTTTTTATCTTTCTGTTGTTATTCCTTCAGTTTTAATTTTGAGCAATTGAGTTAGGCACTGCTAGGCAACAGGTGAGATAAAATACTTTCTTTTTGACTTCAGTGTTATTCATGTGGTTTGTTTATCATATATAGAGATGGTTTTCTTTTCATTGGTTTAATATGTTCTAATGTATCTCACATCTTATTTAAACGCATATTTTCTTATGGTGAAATCGTATCTGTTATGCTTTTTACTGAAACCATTTTTTTGGAACATATTAAACAATCTGGAGTATGAAAAAAATAAGCCTGCTGAAAAAAATCATAGATTTTGTTTTCTTCTTCATCTTGAAATAGAATGCTATAAAAGGATAGAAAAAGAAAGCATAAAAACAGAGTTGCTTATGTGTTCTCCAAAATCAGACTATATTCATTAAATTGTATCTAGAATTCATATGGATATAAAAATTGAAATCTCTTATCACATTGATAATTATTATTTGTTATATGTAGTAATTGGCAAATATTGATCAAAATATCAATTGTCTTCTTTCAGTTCTTCATTAAACTTTCCATAATATGCCATTTTTCATAAACTGTGTACTGTTTTAACTGCTTACATACTAATAACTAACATGGTGTCAAGTATTAATATAAAGACATACAGTTCTTAAATGGATTGGGTCTTAAAGGCATCATTTTTCTGATGCCTACCCTTTCAATGTTATTTATCCTTCTTCACTTATTTCCTTTACCCATTTCTATATCTGTATCTCATTTAACCATCTTATCACATTCAGCAGGCAATCAGACTTGAGCTTCTTTACTTTTCTCTTCTTTCTATGTACAGTGAGAAACAAGGGAAACCTAGTCTGCATCGCTGAAATTTTATCACATTGATATGTGCCTTATTTCCTGATGTCCAGAAGAAAACCAAACTCTTCGTAATAAAAGTCCTTCAATCTTTTAAATACCTGTGAAATATTCCTTTTGATTTTGAGTGTTTAAAGTATTAATTCAGATATCTGGTGATGTAACTTTTCTTTCCATAATCCTTTTCTATATCCTGTAAACCTTTTCAATATATAATTTATATATCTTATCCATTCTAAAACAAAACTTCTATTGTTTATTGCAAAATGTATAACCTTTCATTTTCTGTTTTTGCATCTTCTGTTACTTAAAAATCAAAAATGCTGATATGGTACTATGTGTCTTTATTTTCCTCATATATATAATTAATATATTAACATACATTAAATATATATTTGTTTTATTTCTTTATCCAGTTGACCTGTATTCTTGAATATTTCTTTGACATTGTGTCATAGAATCTTATTGAATTTATTTCAACAATCATACTTCTAATTCACAAGGTCTGTTTCTTATTCTTTTAAAGAGACTTTTCTCTTAACATCTTTTTCATCTTCTCAAAATTACACTGAGATTACCTATCATAATGCTTTAAAAATTTTCAAAGATCTCTTGTTTCATCAAGCATTAAAGGGCTTTTTTTCTTATTGCACAGTCTTTCTCCCACATTATATGTGTTTTCCTCCTTAAAGTGTAATGATTCTTGTTGGACCATTAAGAATGTGGGATCTTGCCAGAGTAGTTAAGAACAAAGAATTATATTGATTTTTCTCATTGGCTTGGGTGGATTTCCTCAGCTGTTTTTTGAATTATTTTGTTTCCTATTAGGCCTCCCTCAGGACTGGGAAGCCAACTAGTCGCTCTTGTGGGGATAAGAGTGGAGTGGGGAAGGACTGACCTTATGTACTGGTGGGTTTCCTTACGTTATGAACAGAAAGGAGGTCAATTCAAGAAAAAATTTCAAAAAGGACTTCAGGTTGATATGGAAAAATATTTGCATTGTGTGTTTGTTTCATAGTAGTAAGAATCTACTGATGACCTAGAAGTGCATCACTGGAAATGGGCCTATGGTTAATGCATGCTATGGGGAGCCATATAGCAGCTAGTTGCGCTAAAATATATATACTAATAAATATGAAGGTAGAACTTTAAGGAATATCTTAAACATATCATTTTAATTTCAGTAAGGACTAAAGAATAGGTGGTGAATGAATACAATCAGTGTGTCCATTTGAATCATAACACTCAAACCTCTATTCCATCCTGTTTTTTGTGCCTGGTGTAATTTGCCTGTTAGTATTACAGATTGTATAGTCATAAAACCCACACTTCATATTTTGTTAACCCAGGTGAAATTGACAAAGTATTACTTACTTTGTGCAATCTCTTGACTCTCCTTGTGTATATGTATGGGGCATCAAGGGTAAATCATGGGTTTTGAAATGCCTCACAGAGAGGTGCCCTCATTAGGCATGGAAGAAATCTCCCAAACAAACATTGGTTGCCTAGGTACACTTAATATGGGGATTTTGGTTAATTTCTTCCTGTCTTTGGGGACAGTAGGAAGTGGTTGTAGTAAAAGCTAATCATTCAGCTAATCGTCACTCTCTACTTATATCCACCCAGCACGTTCTTTATAGAACAATAGCTTATCCAGCCTCAAACATCTTTCAGAAGACGAAGTCTTAGAGTCTCTAACACCCTGTAGAACAAATGTTTACTATTAAGTATCTTTAGTGTCTGGGTTAAGGGGACATGAGCAACACAATTTACCACTCCCTTTTCTCCCCAGTTGTCAACTTTAGAATTAAAATGAAATTAGATGGTTGCCATTTGATTAATATTTCATAATCAGTGACTCTACAAGTACCCAAGGGAAGAGTGACTTATTTGCATACATAATTTTAAAAATTTTTATCTTAAATGACAGTCTCTCTGTCTCTCCCTTTGTCTCTCTCTGTCTCTATCTCTCTCTTTAGGTTCTATCCTACCAGAGTGGAAGATAATAATATTACTAAGAAAAATGTGCTTCTAGATGTTTTCTTATGCATCAAGGTTTTTAAAATTGGCAAGGCCTGCTGGGGGCCACTGGTCATCTCACATTTGTACTCATACACATACTTGTGGAAAAAGAAAACTATACCATTAAATAAAATAAACACGAGCTTCAACTTTTGTGTGTTTTTCTCTCTTCTCAGATTATCAGAGGCATGTTTTTATTAACAAAACTAACAAAAATTTCTAAATATTCTATGGAATTGATGCCACTTCCTCATTTTCTCTCATTTATTAGTTTTTAAAGAAAAAATTCCATGTGGTAAGCTGTATGCTAATGCATGTCATGGTTAGCCTTAGCATTAGTAACTGCTTCTCAATACTTGCTTTTCCTCTTCTCAATTTACGGAGCAAAAGTCCTGATCAAAGTGCACCCAGTGTTAAGATACAGTAATTTCATTTTGAATGATACCTTTTGTTGTAGCAGCTGAGCTCCATTTACTCCTTTGCCTGCCAAAGACGGCATTTTTGTACCCTATACATGGCATACTTTTCTCTTTTTTCTTCACTTACCTTTTTTCTTTTTATGGACTAAATTGGCCCCACATTCTAAGCTTAATGAGTATGTAGAGGTTGGCAGGCAAGAAAGAGTCATTTATCTAGAGGGCTGAGCCAGCTGCAAGGTACAGAGCTTTCATTTCATCTTGAGGAAATAGAACAGAGAAAACCCTAATTTTATATTAATCTTCATGTTCACATGGGAAGCATTTTAGGAATCTTTGGAAAATATGGAATAGATTAGGCACACCATTAAAATTACCAGCATACTGCAGTGGTTAACACCTATTATGAAATAGTATCCAAAAAAAGTGAAGGTAGTTTGTTAGAATCTGTATCAAATAGAATATATTAAAGAAATACCACTGTGGAAAGATTCAGTTTGTATGTATTCTTCCTAAACAACTATGCTTTAAAATTTAAATTCGAAAAGGCATTAGGTGAGTAGTTACATAATGATTAGAAATGGGTCTTAGGACTAAGGAAAGCTTATTGAAACAGTCTGTTTAGCTACCATAGTGACTTTTGTTTATTTCTTTCAAAATGATGTTTTAAGTTTTCACTATTATGATTTAAGAGGAAATATTTATATTTTATATATAAAATAAAAACAAATCAAGAGAGTTGTAAACTAAAGGGAATTAAAGTAATTAATGTGACTAATCTAGGAAAAATACATTATCAGAAATAGAAACCAACTCACATAAAACATAGTTGACTATAATATTACTTTGCATCCATCTTATATAAAAATGATATAGGGCTATTACCTACGCCCAAGCTATATATTTTAAACCCCTTCAAGCTAAGTGCTATTTACAATATCCAAATCACAGGCAGTTACCCCAAACCTCTCTTCTTGCCATGATATTTACATTATGTCCAAATGACTACCTAACCAGTTACTGAAATCTGAAAATAATTTAAATCTGCTTTTAGGGACTTGTGAGACCCTGAAAAATTACATTGGCTATGTTCTCCTTCCTACTTTTTTTACTTCTGTGCATTGCATGTAAGTTAAATTGAACATATAGGAAAGACTCACTTAAAGACCAGTTGGTAAGTCTATGTATCCCTCCCCACCACCAGTACCTTTCAAGATGCTTTCCTAAGTCTGTAGACAACCATTAGCTCTGTTTCTCCTCCCAGTGTTTTTCTTCAGAAAAATCAGGCAAATTAATTTATCTCACTCATGTCTCTGAGTACTTAAAACCGACACTTTAATTGGTTTTCCTAATGAAGAGGCATTTATTGTACGTAGTGTGACCTAAATAACTGCAGTATATACACCATGGTTACTTTTGTTGATGACTAAGGCACTGGTCAACAGGAGAACAATACATTGATCTATTACATGTGCCAGTATTCAAAATGATTATTTTAATCTACTTAACATTGCATCTAAGTCAAATATAGCAAATATTTAGATCATTCCCTCCTCTGATTTGTACCAATTTAGCAGAACATTCATGCTACTTTTTCAGAATCTTCCTTAACATAATGTTCCCAGCAGCCAATGTTAATTGTTCAAAACTTTTGATGAAATAAAAACTATATGACATTCCTGCTATAAAGAATGGAGATTAGTGGGGGATGAATATTTTTTGTTTAATGTAAGGTTAGTAAGTCTGAGCTGCTCTTCATGACTGTATTTCCCAGCTTGCTCTGTATTCCCACTCCCCTCTGCAGAACAGTTGCTCTCACAGTGAACTCACTGAGACTCAGCCACTGTCACTGAGGAGTGGAAATTTAGCTATAGCAGGAATGAAGAAAAACAGCTTTTTAGGACAAATTCAGCTTGCTAGACCTTCAGATTTCTCATCTGTTAAAATAAGTAATCTATGCTTAATATTTAGCGATCATTGAGTTCCCATTTAGGTCTATAGTAGTATCACAACCCAGTGCCAAGGCAGTGGCTCCTGGGAAGCATTATGAATTAGGCTTCAAGTGTTTCACTTTTGAGATTTTAATACTCTGCTGTACTTTTTATGGTTTAATAGTATGCAGCTTTCATAGAAACAATTGTGTAGTTATTTAAAACACATCATAATTACCATGATGGTGCCTTTGCTAATGTGATGATCTGTTTGTGGTGAAATAGAGTTGTTTTTACTCCTACACAACTTTCCTGAAAGAAAACTATGCTTGTGGGTGAAATTACACTTTTGCTAATAAAGCATTATAATAATTTTTTAAATATATGTTCATGTCAAAATCACTCTTTTTACACACAAGCAAAATACAGCAGTGCATTACGACCACAAAACTGATGAATTCAAGGTCCAAAGACCTCTGCTGCCTTCTTGTTTCTTCCTTTTTATCTACAAGAAGTAAGCTTTTGTTTTTGAATTCTGAAGGTAAAAGGAAGTGGAAAGGATTGTCGTTTCATTTTGACTAAATATTTCCTGTTATTTGGATTTCTTCATGGGAAAATATATATGATATGCTATCAAAGAAAAAGTGAAGCATAAAATTTACACCTGTATAAACAAATGCATAGAAAGAAGTCAGAAAGAAAATATATCAGATGTAACAGTATCTGTCAGTGTAGTTAACATGGGTGATATGTTTTTTCTTTTCTCTTTTTTATGAATTTTAAATTTGCCTTAACTAATATTTTTAATATTTTTTCAATAACTACAAATGATTAAATGTTATAATGGTTTTTTTTTAATAGAAGATGTTGGGGGTAGGAGTTTATCAATTAATTTATTTATTTTTGCTGTGTCGGGTCTTTGTTTCTGTGCGAGGGCCTTCTCTAGTTGTGACAAGCGGGGGCCACTCTTCATCGCGGTGCGTGGGCCTCTCACTATCACGGCCTCTCTTGTTGCGGAGCACAGGCTCCAGACGCACAGGCTCAGTAGTTGTGGCTCACGGGCCTAGCTGCTCCGTGGCAAGTGGGATCCTCCCAGACCAGGGCTCGAACCCGTGTCCCCTGCATTGGCAGGCAGATTCTCAACCACTGCACCACCAGGGAAGCCCAATATAAATAATGTTTTAGTAAATACATTTAAGTGAGTCTTACTGAGAAGGCTGAGGTCTTCTAAAGGAAAGAAAAAATGAACATGGGGAAAGTTTCTGAGTTCCCTGAGTTTATAACACAGGAGTCCTTTCCCCTGGCATATACAAAGTTCTAGTTAATTACTGTTCCTCCCCATCACTTCATGTATGTGGCACTTTCTTTAAGGCCTTTCTTTCTGCCTAGCCTTTCCCTAACCCTTATTCAGAGACATTTTCTCTTCCTCTATGCTCCTGTTTCACTCTTGATTTTCTCTTATGGTTGTTGGCAAAGTCTGCTGCCTTGTGGCTTATTTTTTGTTGGCTTATTAATTACTTCAAAAGAGAAAAAGTTTCTTCCAGTTATTGGGCAAGTTTTATTTCTTTTTTCCATACCTCCAAATTGTTTGATATTATTTTTTTTAATAATTCTCATTTTACTTGAGGGTTCACATTTTCTCACTCACAATATTAAAGAAAGAGAATGAAGAAACCAGCAAAATTGAAAATTTATATTTTCTACTAAATTCACCCTTTGTCATAGGTAATGGAAATTCTAGCCACATCCCTTGTTTTCTTTTACTGTATTATCATCATTTTTTTCCCCTTGGGTGGCATATGTGTTATACAACCTGTTTGTCTTGCAGAATTCTCTTTCTAAAATGCCTAGATAGTAATTTTAAATATTGATAAA
This sequence comes from Leucopleurus acutus, assembly GCF_964270905.1. Classification (NCBI taxonomy): domain Eukaryota; kingdom Metazoa; phylum Chordata; class Mammalia; order Artiodactyla; family Delphinidae; genus Leucopleurus; species Leucopleurus acutus. Next base: position 90,284,664 of record NC_139145.1, read on the forward strand.
AATCACAGCAGTATAAATGCTAATGAATCCTTCCCTCAAAAAGTAGTACTAATAAATATTAGCAATGAATGAAAAACTTGGGCAATACAAGGGGGACTCTCCTGGTTGGTGACTCTAGGTTTATTCAAGCTATGAAAGTAAGGAGATATTATTACCGTGCTCTGACCTTGCTCAGATCAATGATGAAACATTTTACTGCAGAGAATATTAAAATTCTCATGACACAATCACACAACATATTAATCTTAGTCAGGAAAGGCAGGTTTTTCAAAAACTTTTACAACTTCCTTAGAAACTGTAGCATTGAAATCAAATACCACTTAGCCAAATGTATCCCAGTGATTCAAATAAGTGATACTATGTTTTACAACTAATGATATATGGTGCTGGGACCATTGGGAAAAAACCTAGAAGGTCAGAAAGAAGTCATTATTTTTTTATCTTTGGATTTTTTTAATAACATGACTGAAATACTTCAGTGTTTGTGACCAATATACAGTGCTACAATCAATGCTTTAATTCCAGTCCTATAAATTTTGTAATAATATAGGCATTATTTCATAAACTCATATTTTAATATTTCCATATTGTTACTCTTTATCTTTATTTTCAGTTGGAATTTCCATAACAGGCATTAAAATGTTTAGACTAATTTTCTTTTTTTTTAAAACAAACTAAAACAAATCCCTCACATTATTTCAATTTCAGCCTATTTGTACTTAAAATTTTTTTCCCAATCTTTAATTTCATCAGTAGTTTTTCAAAATTTTCCTCAGTAGAACAGGGTTTTTACTATCAGTGTAATTTTATGAATATTTTTTAAAATGTAAAAAGTGTATTTGCAATGAAAAATCATAATAATGCAATAGAATGGCTATGACTCAAAACAATGTCATGGAAAAACTAATATTTCTAGTCGAACTTTCTAACTAGTCCGTGTTTGCAGGATATATAATTTAATAAGTTTTTTAAACAATTTACTTACAATAAAATTTGCCAGTTCAATAAGTTTATGCAAATGTATAAAGTAATAAAACTAACACCATCATCATGATATAGAACTTATATATCATGCCAATTGTTCCCCTGTACCCCCTTATAGTCAAGCCCCATCCTCAACTATTAGTGTCTCGAAAACACTGTTATGCTCTATAATTTTGTCTTATCAAAATTTTCATATAAATAGTATTTAAAAGTATATAATATTGTATCTAGTTTCTTTCACTTAGCTTAATGATTTTGAGATTCATTCAAGTTGTTGTGTGTATCTGTAGTTCCGTCTTTTTTATTGCCAAGTAGCATTCCATACTGTGGACATACCAGTTTGTTTTTCTTATTCTCTGATGATCATTTGGATTGTTTCTATTTGGGGGTATTATGAGTAAAACTGCTATGAATAGTTGCGTACAAGCCTTTTTGTGGACAAATATTTTCACTGACCTTGGGTAAATTAAAAAAAGCGGGATTGCTGAGTTTAGGGGAGGTATATGTTAAAATTTATAGGAGTATGACAAAATATTTTTCAAATATGTACTATTTTTCATTCCCACTGTCAATTAATGAGGCATTTAGCATTGTCAGTCTTTCTAATTTTACCACTGCTGTGTGTATACTAATATCTTACCATGTTTTAACGTGTTTCCCTAATGACTGATGATATTGAACATCTATATATGTGCTTATTTTTCATTTGTAAATCTTCTTCCAAGAGTTCTAGTCAAGTCCTTTGTCCATGATTTTTTATCAGGGTGATTATCACCTTATTATTGGACTGTAAAATTTTACAGCTCTTTGTATCCTGGATCCATGTCCTTTATCAGATTTATGTTCTGCAAATACTTTCTCCCAATCAGTTGTTTGAATTTTTAATTTCTTAAAGTTTACTATAAAGTGTGAAATTGTTTTCAATTTAAAAACTCCAATTTGTCATCTAAAATTTTTTTTTGTAGTTCATGTTCCTTTTTCTCATCTAGGAAATGTGTTGTTAAACCAAGATATATAATATTTTCTCCTTTGTTTTATTCTAGAAGTTTTACAGTTTTATCTATAACATTTAAGTTTAAGATCTTACATTTTGAATTAATTTTTGTACATGATCTGTGGTAAGGCCAAGTTTTTGTTGATATATATCAAATACATATGTGTGTGTGTGTGTATATAATATATATATATATATATATATATATATGCATTGGGATATTCAATTGCTCCACTGTAATTTGCTGAACAAGCCATCTTTCCCAAAGTGAATTATTTACAGTGGCATATTTCCCAAAACTAGTTGACTGTATATATGTGTGTCAGTCTATTTCTACAATCGCAATTCTTTCTAAATAATTTTTATATATATCCTTCTTGCAATACCATACTTTCTTGATTACTGTATCTTTACAGTAACTCCTAAAATCAACACTTGGATTGCTTTTACCCCTTAGCTATTGTGAATAATGCTGTTATTAACATTAGCGTAAAAGTACTTATTCAAGTTCCTGTTTTCAATTCTTGTGGTTATATATGCAAAAGTAGAATTACTGAATCACATTGTAATTAAATTTTAATTAATGATTTTATAGTGATTGCATCATTTTACATTCCCACCAACAGTGCCCAAGGGTGCCAGTTTCTCTATATCCTCAACAAGACTTGCTATTTTTGTTGCTGTTTTTTTCTAGATAATAGCCATAATAATGATGGGAATATCTCACTGTAGTCTTAATGCATTTCCCTAATGATTAGAGATGTTGAGAATCTTTTCATGCATTTATTGGTTACATGTGTATCTTCTTTGGAGAAATGTCTGCTCATTCCTTTGCACATTTTTAAGTAGGGTTATTTATTTTTATTGTTATTGTTGAGTTGTAGGTGTCCTTTACATATTCTGGATATTAAATCCTTTTCAGATATTTTATTTTCAAATATTTTCTTTCATTTCTTACGTTGCATTTTTACTCTGTTGATTATGTCCTTTGGATGCACAAAAGTTGTAAATTTTGATATAGTCCAAATTATTTTTTCTTGGTTGCCTGTGTTTTTGATATCATATGAAGGACATCATTGCCAAATACAGTGTCATGGAACTTTTCCCCTATGATTTCTTACAAGAATGTTATAGTTTTAGCTCTCACATTTAGGTATTTGATCAATTTTGAGCTAATTTGTGTGTGGTATGAGATAAGAGACCACCTCATTCTTTTGCATGTGCATATTAAGTTTTCCCAATACTATTGTTTAAAAATGCTGTCCTTCCTTCATTGAATGATCTTGCTCCCCTTGTTGAAACATTTGACTATATATACACAGGGTTATTTCTGAGCTCTTGTTTTAGTCTATGGGTCTAAATATGTCTTTATATAAGTACTATACTGTTTTAAATACTCTAACTTTATATTATATTTTTAAATCAGGAAGTGTGAGACCAACTTTGTTATTTTTCAAAATTGCTTTGGCTATCTATAGTCCCTTGAGATTCCATTTCAACTTTAGGATGAATTTTTCTACTTCTGCAAAAAACATTATTGGGAGTCTGATAGGCATTGAATTGAATCTGTAGATTGGTTTGGGTAATATTTACATCTTAACAATATATTTTGCAATCCATGAACACAGGATGTCTTTCCATTTCTTGAAGTGTTCTTCAATTTTTTTCAACATTTTGTAATTTTCATTGTAAAAATTTTTTTATATACTTAGTTACATTTATTTTTCAGAATATAAATCTTTTTGATGTTATTGTAAATTGAATTGCTGTCCTGATTTACTTTCCAAATTGTTTCAATGTTAATGTATAAAAATGCAGTTGATTTTTGTGTTAATTTTGTATCCTGCAACTTTGTTGAACTTATTAGTTCTAAGAATTTTTGTTTTGTTTCATTTGTAGTGTGAAATCATTAGGCTTTTCTATATATAAGATTATGTCACCTGAAAACAGAGATACTTTTGCTTCTTCCTTTCCAATTTGAAGGCCTCTTATTTATTTTTCTTGCCCAACTGCTCTTGCTAGAACTTCCAGTTGAATAGAAGTGGTGAAAGCAGGCATTCTTGTTTTGTTTCCAATCTTAGAGGAAAAGCTTTCAGTCTTTCACTATTGAGTGTGATATTAGCTGTGAGCACACTTGTGTTTTAACCTAAAAACATCATTTCCTCTCTCTTAGTTTTTAAATGATTTGGAATTAGTTATTTTTATAACTTGAGTGTCCCTTTAAAATTATTTTCTATAATTTTTAATATATATTTCTGTCAGGAATATGAAGAAAGTTTGAGATATAGATTAGATGTATTGGGTTGGCCAAAATGTTCGTTCGGGTTTTTCCATAACATGTTATGGAAAAACCCGAACGAACATTTTGGCCAACCCAATACTATAATTATAAGCAACTAAGAAATGTTGAGATTTTAATAAAATTACATTAAAGAACAAATAACTATGTCTAGCTATGTAATTGACAATCTCATTTGTAAAAACCTGGTAAATATCCAAAATCCAAAGGTGTACAGCCCATGAATTTGTCCCTTAAGAGGTATTTTGAAACTGACACCATAGTTCTAAATCCCTATACATATTTTTGCCAAATTATAAACTCCAGTTTAGTTGTGTTTCTGTTTTGTTGTTTTACAAACTGAAAAATAATAATAGCAAAAATAATGCTAACTGGAAGATGCCTTTCACATTATAGCAATTGATTGAAAGCATAGACTATCAGCCACTATTTATTCAAAGTCTACATGTCCACATAAATTGTACTAATTTTCTTCCTTTTAATAAATGGTCACTTTTGTGCTTTCAGATTTCCTAACTTGGCCTATGAAACTGATATATTCTTGAATGTGTAATGTTCTGAATTTTGAAATGAGACATTCAAAGTAAAATATACTGCATGGGAATTCAGTTCTTGAAGATTTGAACTAAACCTAGTAGTGTTTGCAAGTTTTAAACTCAATGCTATTTTAATTTGACTCAGAAGAAAAGCAAACCTGTAAGCTGTCAAATATTTACATACTTAATTCCACTGCTCTATATTACAGTGATAAAACCATTTTGAGAAGGCATGAGTGGGGAGGCCCAAGGAAAACATTAAACTTCAGTGGAAAATTAAGCCATGTGTTTTATAGCCACAATTGATTATAAACTCCAGAGAATTAAGCTGATGTATTTGGGACTCTCAAGACAGATAAAAACACAATGATGGAGCAGCCAAGTAGGCAATTTTTGGAGTTCAGTCATCATTGGTTTCTAAAGTTTTAAATGTAATGGTGAACTCCTGGGTCTCTTCTGTTGTCTGACTTAAACTATACAGTCATTGTCATGTTTTAAAATATTGATTTTGGAGCAATTTCCAGAAATATTCAGAGACAGTGATGTCACATCATCACATAGCACTTATTAGATATTCCCTAGGGGAAATTTAGGTAAATGCAAGAATGTATAAGCTCTTAAAAATGAACATTTCCTAGTAAACAGAAATAACTGTATAATCAGTGTTTCTACTATACGTTTATACATTTTCTTAGGCAGTAGATTATGAAAGTTTAACAGGTAAAATAAGGGCTTCTATTATAGTAAGATATTAGAATAGATAGTAAGAAATGTACTTTAGTGATAAAGCCTATTAAGTATTGCATTGGGCAAGTTATCCTAAAATAGTGTATGTTTAGTTAGAGCAGAAGTTCAGGGGAATGGCTTCTGTAGTCATCTTCTTTTCCTCTGGCATAGGTTTTGCTTTGAGCTTTTTCCTTTTATGAATGAGGAACACTCCACATATCAGTAGTTCTGAAGCCAACATAGAATTGGAAATTTACTGTATGGCATACCTTAGAATTCCTTAATTGATTTTAATTACACTGTATCTACATGTTAGTGGACTTGGAGAATGGAGTAAAACCATTACAGTCAGGAAGTATGTTAGATTCCATGTATGAGTTCAATTGTTTTAATCAAGGCACCTTTATATAGAATTGAAAACAGACCTCAGTTACAACCTTATGTGTTTGCCTCAGCATTCTTTTTTTAAACCAAAATGAATAGTATATTTGTGAAAAGTTAAGATTAACAGAAAATCAATGTTTTTTCCATGCAACTGATGCCAACAAGTAAAAATGGATTACTTGCTGATCCTTAAAAATTGAAAATGCAGTTAAGAGTCTAGTCTAATAATAATTAATTACAAATAATTAAAGTCATATTTCCTGATATTTACATTCTGTAGGTAAACTTACTGCTTTTCTTATGTTTCTTCCTTTCTCCCTCCTTCCTTTTCTCCTTCCCTCCTTTCCTCTCTTCCTTCCTCCTTTCTTCCCTTTATTCAACCTTCCTCCTTTTCTTCCTTCCTTCCTTCCTTCATTTCTTCCATTTTTAATTTTTACATTAAAAAAAATAGCAGTTACATATTTAATTAGATTATGACAATCTACCTTAAAATATGTCAGACATCTTCTATAATGGTTTCAGTTTTATATTCAAACATTAAAGTATAAAATAAAATAGCTCTTTATGGTAATGTAGTCTATTATATTAATGTAATAAATATCAAATGTATAATTAATTTGATAGTATTTTTTATTTACTTATGAAAACTTTTGACTGAATTTGCCTTATAATATGGCTTTGACTACAATTTTTTAATATATTATCAATAACTCTATGAAGCAGTTAAATCATCTGATGGTTTTATCCCCATCAGCGGCTAAAACCCAGTAAGACAAAACACTATGAAAAGCCATATGGCACATAGAAATACTGGAACTTGAATCCATATTTGAATACTACTTTCCGTTATTTCTATAGGAATCAACATGATGCATTGAAGTGTTTTCTAAATATGGCTTAGATTTAGGGGATAGTTTTTATGTAATTTCCTTAGCTAAAGTTATCTGGAAACAGGGCCCAAAACAAGGGTTAAACTGACAGTGTTATCTGGGAGAGCAAATCCAAGGTGAAGAGAAAGAGTGGTGAGACAAGGAAGGATGTGAGCTAAAGCAAATTCATGCACAACAGTGCTGGCTACCGCTTTAAGAAAAGTTGGAAAGAGGGAATTCCCTGGCAGTCCGTCCAGTGGTTAGGACTCTGCTGTTCCACTGCTGGGGACCCAGGCTTGATCCCTGGTGGGGAAAATAAGATCCTGCAAGCCATGTGGTGCAGCCAAAGAAAGAAAAAGAATATCCAGGGTTTTTAATAAAATTTATTAAAAAAAAAAAAGAAAAGTTGAAAAGAGACACAGTCTCTTTCTGTGTCTAAGCTGGTGCATGTAAGATCTCTGGGCACACATCAAGGGGAGGCATGTCATAGCCATGCTTCCCTGAAAGCAAGGAAAGGGAATTTATCTTCTGGGCTCCTTCTGCCTCCCAGTTCCCATTGGTCAAAGTTTGCTTCTCTGGAAATTAGCTCCCCTGCAGGTAAAGGTGTAATCATTTGACCCAGTTTATAAGGCTATGAAAGGCAGATTTTAGGCCCTGTAGTTGGTCTTTCACAGAATTTCAGAGGTAATGCTTGTAGCCAGAGTCCTTTGTTCTATGGCTGTTCAGCCTGGCTGTGCAATAGGAATAGTGACTAGTTAGCCTCATACAATGGAACCCAAGACATGGATGAGTAAATCACAGGAGGCCAATATAGTGCTAAATGGAGGAGCTCTTTTATTCTCATGTCTTTTCTACCCAAAAGATTTTGTACAAGCTTCTTATATTTGTGTCCTTGTTGTTACCTTCCAGGGTCCATTACTAAAACCCTGTGTTCTCTCCTACATGTCAAGACCTCAACTCTTCCTCTTCATCTAAAGCCTTGGGTCCCACTATTTCTCTGGAAGTAAATTGTCAGCTTGCTCCTACTCCCACCATGATAGCTTCACAGTCTCAGCACCTCTTCCCTCAGCATTCCTACCTTTACATTTTTAGGTTTGCTTCCCATTCTTCAGCTCTTTAAAGTTTTCTCAATCCTCCCATTCCTGGTCCTTCACCTTAGATGCAGTTTACCTCTCTGCTCAAGTTTTTAACTGTCAGACCCTCATCTGCTTTCAGCAGATCATCCGATAAAAAAACCCACACCCACCTCTCACAAGGAATCCAGCCCTCTCTGCCCACACTGTACTTTCCATAGCCCATTCCCTGCGCCTTAGTGCCAACCTTTGTAAATGCACATGTAAAAGCACATGCCTCTCTCTAGGCTCTGCCCCCTTCCAGTTACTCTGTTGCTTTTAATCCCATATTTTTAATTGCTTATTGCATTGTTTTTCACTTTTTTTTTCTGGATTCTCCTTCATTTGCTTATGGAAGGATTGAGGAAAATTTTTTCTTTTTGATTTTCTAAATCTTACTACCTGGACTCTAATCTCTAAAATAAATGAAGATACCACTTTTCAGCTCCAATGTGGTGTAAGAGGTATCTCTCTGAAGAATAAAAATTAGAGGGATCTAGAGAATGGAGGACTTGACCTTTCTCTCTCTTCTTGGTGATTGTACTCTCTTTCAGGGACGTTTAAATTCCATAGGCTGCAGGAGGAGTTCTGGAGTCCAAGAGTCAAGTGGAAGGTTTTTCCACAGAATTGGTTGGTTTTGAGTTTTGGATAAGTCATCTGTCCATGGAATGGGAGTACATTCCAGGAGAGGCTACTGTGACTCTCCATCTAGCAATTCGTAGACATATGAGATATTCAAGTAGTCCAATGTCATGGAAAAACTTAAGTTTGGTATATAATGAATAGCTAAATTTTGGGAACACTGGTAAAGTAGAAATGTCATGAAGTTTGGGGTGAGAGAAAACCACAGTTTAGATGCAAGTTGTGTTACTAGCAACAAGGCGTAAATTAATTTGGTTAATTTTTAAATTCATTTTACTGAATTTTAGTTTCCTCGTATTCCAGAAAATGAAAAAATAAATTATGACACTGTAAGGATAGTGAGGCTATTAGAAGAGGTGAATAATATAAAGCATCTGAAACATAACAAACATTCAATACATAGGTACTCCCTTCTTTCCAGTCCTCTTTCTGCCTTACAAAACACCTTAAAATATGTGTGCAGTATGTAGTTGTCATGAGGAAAACATTTACTTACTTAGTGAAAGAAAATTTATGGTAGTATTTAAATTGCCTCTGGTGAGGTTTAAGTGGAAAAGTTTAAAGCCAAACCTCTTTTTCTGTTTGTGTGTGTGTGTGTGTGTGTATAAATAAATCCTCTCTGAGGACAATACATTGTGAGGAAGGGGCATTATGAAAGTCTTCTAGAGGAAAGTGAATAGATGTCTCCCAAGACTGGGAAGGAAGCAGACATCTTCAGGCCCTCCAGGAAGCAGAGCCTATATCATGGTCCCTATATCATGATATATAATGGCAACTTGGACAGAGGCAGAACTTTAAGGGAAGCATCTGTGTGGTACAATTATGGAGGTTTGCCAGGACTGTTGCCCACACCCAGTGCACCTTCACTAGCATTAGAAAAGGTACCTTTTCCTCTAGGATGCAATCAAGTACAAGGGCTAGTGGTCTGGCGAGTGGAGGCCTCTGTTCCTCCAGGGTCCAATCTTCCTACCAAATGTAGTTACCTAGGAAGGCTTTCCCAAAACTCCAGGCCCACATCTTTCAGAGAATTATTACTGCCACTTTCAGAGGCCACGTGGACTTCAATGATGATCATGTGAGCCTGACTATTATGTATTGGAGATTTTCAGCCCTTTTCCTGATTTTTGATGGTCATAAAGCTACCCCTCCTCCCCAGATCCTTGAAAACTTCCCCAAAGTCTGAAACCAAGTGCTGTGTCAACATGGTGGATTGGTTGCTAGGATTCAGATTTAATTTCATTTAAAGGAAATACCATATTGCAAAATTTCTTGCACATCTGAGTTTCTCAGGTTTGATTTATAAAGTTTGTGAATTTAAACTTTCTGGATAATTAAATTGCATCTCGTTTGTATTCTAGAAAGAGTTTAGAAGGAACTGATAAAATATATATTAAATGATTATTTTTCATATAGTTGGACCCATGAGTTTTTAAGCATAAAAGAAGAAACCATTTCATGAAAAAGGACATACTACATAGAAACTAATTCATAGAATGAATATAGAGAGAGTTCACAGTGTAAAATTTTATAAAATATACGGATGACTATAAAATTGTCCTTGGTTTCAAAATTCAGTTTCTAGTTTATCATTCTGTGATGATTTCACTAAAATTAAAATATTTAATCAGTTCACTTGAGAAACAATTAGTCTTCTAGAGCAAAGTCGTTACTAAAAAGAATACTATTGAATATATATAATAACGTCAGCCTCTGAACCATTGAATATAAGTACCCTTGAGTACACAGGCGTTCCTTTATATGGTACTAGATTTTTTTCTCAAATAATCTCCAGTAACTAAGTAGAGTCTGAAATATGAGACAAAAAGATTCAAAAATTTCAGATATCTGTATATAATGTTATGTTCTTATTAAGGAAAAATTTAAGACTTCTTTTAATAGAGTATAACTGTCACCCTTAGCAAAATCATTTCCTATTAATTCTATCTAAATATTAAATCTATTTAAAAAGAAACTGGAAAAAATTGTAATAAAATAGATTATCAATAAGATAAATCTCTGTTTCATTCCTATATTAGTTGCTTGAAAATTGTTTGATCCTGGGCAATTAACATGTCCAATGATAAGTTATGTCTTCAGTGATAAGATATTTTCAACATCATAGTTCTAGTATAAGGACTAAACAAGGTTCATTATTGTATTAATAGTATACTGAGAAATATCCATTTATATCAAAAATATCCATTTATATCAAAAAAGATATCAAAAATTAGTCTTATCTATTCATGAAATTAAATCTGAAACAAAATTTGTAAGTCTATTTCAATTTGCTATTGCTTTTGAAAATAAAATTTTCATTCTTTTTACTCTGAAACCATCAACCCACCACCATTGGAAATCTAAAGGTTTAAGGACATTGCAACTATTAGTGTTCATCATGGAGAGATCCTGATGAGAATGCAACCAACCTAAAGATAAGCAGCCTAACAAAAGCAGAGAAAGAGATAATGCTGATGCAGTAACTTCACTAACTGTAATCAGCATGTGAAAGCAGGAAAAAATGTATTAAGTACAGTTATATGAATCAATCAACTTTCCTTTCTGCTTAAAAATTTTGAATTCTGATATTTAATCAGTTATGCTAAAATTATATGATTTACTAAGTAAAGACTTTTATTTTCTTATACCCTTATTTTCTTTAAACACGTTCAGTTCTATTCTGTGATTTGAATTTTTACACGTGTTTAGAAAAGAGGATATCATCTAAAGTATGGCAGTTAATATTTTGTAGGAGAGGTGTTATATGATAATGACTCAGGATCTACTTGATCAAAACTAATTTTAACGCCAACTACTGACTACATATTAATGAATAAGAGTTATACATTTTTATGGGTTTTTTTCTTTGCCTTTTCAAAAGGCAAAGGCTTGACATTTATTTGTCTTTCTCTTAGCAACTGGTGTATTCTTAAATCAACGTATTCCTGAAAACATAATTAATAGAAAATATTAAAACTAATGTGGAGAATTTGTCACTGTGTTGAATTTTTAAATTTTTTTTCTGTATTACTTTGAATGAATAAAAACTGAAACAAAATAGGTGTATATGTATAACAGTATTGTCATTGATCTAAACAAGACAAAACAAACTCTTTCCTGTTCAGGTTACTATTGAAACTACAGCAAACAAAATATTTCACAGGGATGTTTTTCACTTAGCTCATTTACACAGGCATATTAGGCCTAATTAGTATTTTTTAGTCTTAAGTTATTTTTAATAACCTGAGGACTATTGCATTAGTGTTACAATAAGTTTATAAGTTTTATAAGAAAAGCAAGTTCAAGAAGGGACAATCCCCTAATTTGTGCTAATTAGAAAGATATTAATTCTAATTTTTAAATCAGCAATTTAATATTTTTGGTAAACTAGGACAAGATAGTAATTTTAATTAGTTATACCAAATTGAACCTGTTAAGAAAAATTTGGTTGTAATAAATATCTCTGTGTACTGTTTTGACCTCTGCTTCAGCTATACAATCCGATTTTATTTTAAATGTTTTCTCAGGTACAGGACTCTATGATTAATATCTCTTGCTGTGGTATCTCTGCTGCTAATGAAAAGCATTGGGTGTTCTTTCACTTCACAGAATGCAAACACAGATGAAAAAATTTCACAGGTAAACTCCTTATGAACACTTCTAATTGCTTAGGAACAGTGTTTGAAAATCTCAAGTAATTTACCATTATTATAATAAATAGCATAAACTGTAATTTTTCATAGTAATTAACTTGTGTCAGCATCATTATTTTTCATTAATTATAAATGAGATAGAATGAAAGAACACCCACAGGAACAGATGTGCGAAATTGTCTCTTAGGTTCTGTTTTGTTTCTTCCTACTCAATATACTGTTTTGGGTATACTATCAAGCTTGGAGAAAATTCAGATGGTAATGCCTCTTTGGCGCAGAAAGGGACAAAGTGTATTTAATTAGGTTGTTGCCTGTGAAGTTCAGCATTTTAATAAAAAAATTTGTTATTGACATCCCAGATTAAACTACAGGGGGGAAAAAAGAAAACAGTTTACCTTTGGTAAGTGCAGCCAAGATAATCTGAGAAAATATATTTTGATCATCTTTTTCTTATGTTAGAAAAACTATCTATTTTTGCCAGATTTTAAGCCTATTTTAAGTGTGTTAATTGAATTCAAATTTAAAAAGAAGAAAAGGAAGGAAGGAAAGAGGAGTAAGAGAGGGTAATTTTTGGGTGGTTGGATGTCTTTGTTTTGTAATTTTACACAACAGCTTTCATGCTGTTTCCAGAGGACAGAATACAGGTATGTCTTGGGTATTTTTGTTTTATATACATTTCTTTTAACCTCTTATAAAATATTTAACTGTGTTGTCCTTCTCGATGTTTGTACCTTAGGCTTGTTATAGGCATGAAAGTCCTAAAATCATTTTACTGTAAATTTGCTATGACTTCATTCATTAAGATATAACCTAAATAGCAGAAATCTAGAGATATCATGCTTACTCTTGGCTTTTTACAAGTTTTGGTCAGGACTGTCCTCAGAATCATTCATACTGCATGTTGTCCAAAAAGGCTGAGCTGCCAATTTTATCCAATGTGAGTTCCTCTGGAAAACAAATGTCAGGTGAACAAAAGAGTCCATGGCTAAATACATTGGGGACAAGTTGACAACATTAAACAAGATTTTTTTAACTTCAGGATTTTTCAGGGCTTATGAATTGGTGATGTTTCTGTGACTCTCCAGGAGGAAGGTAGAACAGTCATAGAGCATTCATTGATTCTCAAACATTTTTTGATAGTGTAACCACACTTTCCATAACTCATGAGTCTCAGAGTATGTATTAGAAATATGTACCTCTGGCATTCTCTGAAGGAAGTGGTGGTAAAGAAGAGGAAGGATTATTTCTTTTCTGTTATCAAAGGCTATTTATCCCAATAAGATCAAGGATGAGGAGTGCAGAAGTTTGAATGAGGGAAAGTCTGCTCTTTATTTTATCACGTTTCTTCTCAGCTTTGATCCACTTATTTGTCCTGAGCTTATTGAATCCCTCTAGATTTATCCTATGTTTCACATGCTGTTTTACTCTCTAAACCCAATTAATATGTTTCTGCCTTATATCACAATTTTGAACAGAACTTTAATAGAGGAACTTCAAACAGGGTAGTAATAGTGGGCTTTTTTCCACTGGAACTGCTGAATCAAAAACTACTAACCCAGATAAAAAATATATATATATTTAATTTTTAGTTAAATATATACTTGCTTACATTTAGGATTATGATGATGATTAAATGAGATGACATATAATATATGAGTGAGGTTAGCAGAGTTCCTGGGATTCAGTGGCTATTTATCAAGCCTTATTCTATTTCTCCCCAATTTTGTTTGTATTCTAAGGAGTATCCATTATTCTCCTTCAATAATTTTAACTTACAAAAATTGGTTAAATAAATGCAACCAGGTAAAATATTTCCCTTCTTGATTTTAATTATGGACTTTTAATCTTTTAATATCCTACTTCTCAAATGTTTCTGCCAAAGCATCCTTAATATGAAAGAAAGGAAAAATGTACCTACACAGATATGTGGGCACTTGCTACAGGTGTAGACATTTGCAGAAGTCTCTTCAGTAATTCTAAAATTATGAAAAGAAATTTTAATTCCTAATATACCATGTTACATTCCCTTCAAAATTGCAAGTAAACTTGAAAATAAAAAAATCTATATAATGTTTGTATTACTATAACTTCCATATTAGTTTCCTTGGAGTGCTGTAACAAAATACCATGAATTTGGTGAAAAAAGAACATAAGTTTGTTGCCTCACAGTTTTGGAGGTCAGAAGTCTGAAATTAGGGTGTTGGTAGGACAGCCCCTCCTCTGGTGACAGTAGAGCACTTTCCATTCCTTGCCTCTTCCAGCTTCTGGTGGCTCCAGTCACCCTGGCTCATGGCTACATCACTCGAATCTGCCTCCATGGTCAAACTGCCTCTTCCTCTTTTATGTATTCTCCTCTCCTGTCTGTCTCAACACTCCTTCTGTCTTTCTGCTGTAAGGACACTTGTCGTTGGATTTAGGGTTCCCCGGGATAATCCAGGATTAACACATCTCAGGATCTTCAAATAAACCACATCTGCAAAAGATTCCTTTTCCAACTTAGAAGGCATTCATAGATTCCAAGGATTTGCCCTAGATAGCTTTTCGGGCTGTGGGAGGCCTTTCTCAACCAACCACAATTTCCCATAGATATGGGCTCTCAGCTAATTACCCTGAAAATAAGGCTTTCTTGTTAAAACAATTTTTAAGTAAGACCTGATGGGATGACTAACATGGATGCAAAGTAAGAGGAAGAGAAATCTTTATTCAAGATTTGATTCCATGAGGATAAATAGTATGTCTGTAGCATACTCAAAATGGATGGGCAGAGGAAAGGTAGCTCTCCTCTGACCATGCTTCCCATGGTGTAAGTAGGAGATTTATACCCTTTTAAGAGATTTATACCTATTTATTTATACTTATTTTACACCTATTTATTTGTACCTATCATTTATTTATACGTATTTAAGAGATTTTTACCTATATTTAAGAGAATTGTTTAAGGTCAATGTCACTGTACTACAAGTAACAAGCTAACACCTAGAGATGTCATTTGTACCACCTTCTTTGAAACATCTTACTTTTCTACAAAATGATATTCACACCAAATTTGTTATACGCTTGTGACAGAAAAGCGACTAGGATATTCTTAAGTGTGCTATTTCTATAAATATATTGGTCTCTGCTATTCAGCATGCCAATATAAAGTGATAAATACCTGCAGGCTAAGTTTTTGGTAAATAAATAGTTAAAATGTAAATTTCTTCTGACATAGAATAGTAATAGGAGTTAGAAGCATATGTACATACATATATATATATAATATATGTATATATATAAATAAATATATTTATATATATAGTTTTATATAATATATTATATAAATAATTATATATCATTTATATAACCATATATAGTTATATAAATGATATATAATTATTTATATTATTTATATAACTATATATAGTTTTATATAATATAATATATAAATAATTATATATTATTTATATAACTATATATATATAGTTTTATTTAGCTATGGTTTCTAGAGCCGCATTTTTTGGTAAGGTATGATTAAATATTCTTCTTAGGTCAATTAAAAGAAGACTGGCAAAAAGGTTATTTTACAATAAATGCCACGTTTCCTTCCATTTAAGTATATTCCTCTGTTGTCTTTCTTATCTCATTTCAACCAGTGTCCCCTTCCTCTCTATTTGCCTCCTTGGCCCCATGATATTTGCTCTTGTTGTTCTTCCTACCTGGAATGTCCTTACCCCAAATATTTGCAGAGTCTGGTCTCTTGTATCCTTCAAGTCTTTGCTCAGATGACACATCTTCAATGATCCACTCTTTAACACTGCAAATTTTCCATCATTGGAACACGTCTTCCCCTTTTATTATATTAATTTTTCTCCTTAGCATTTAATATTTTGCAGTGCGGTACAAAATATAATTTATTATCCATATCTCTCCACTAAAAGGTCTCTTTTTAGAGGCAAAAGACTTTTTTGTTTCTTGTTAAGGTCCCTGAAAATTTGTAAACACTTGGAACACACCTAGCTCTTGGTAGGTTCTCAATAAATATACGTTGAATAAATTTATGAAAAATATCTTATTGAGCCCCTTGTTGTGGTGGCTGTTAATGCTACTGGTCATACCTTTGCCTTCAACCTCACATTATCCTTCAGTTTCCCCTAGAA
Organism: Leucopleurus acutus; assembly: GCF_964270905.1. Lineage (NCBI taxonomy): Eukaryota > Metazoa > Chordata > Mammalia > Artiodactyla > Delphinidae > Leucopleurus > Leucopleurus acutus. The sequence continues at coordinate 90,300,996 of NC_139145.1, forward strand.
ATATAGAAATGCTCAATTTGAAATTTTCATCATACATTTTCTATGCTGCTGCTAGCTTAAATAAAATGACATACAACTGAAAAGTTTGTACCATGGGAACCTTGAGACATATTTTAAGTTAAGTTGTACATAAACATGCTTAATGTTATTTTGAAACACATTTCAAGATGATGCCAACAGTGATTAACTGCAATTGAACTTTCAAATCACAAAGTTAATTTAAACATCTTTCTTTTGTAGAAAATAATATGGTAACTTCTGCAGGTCCTCAGACACATGAATTAGCTCAGAACTGGTGTGCAATAATCTCACAAAGCCTGGGGTGTTTACAGTCCTTAGTCTAGAGTTATTTAGGTAAGTGGTCATAGGTAATTTAGTGATAGAATGAAGGTAAAGTCTCACAGTAGGTACATGCTTGTGGTGTTTTTATAGGTTCCTTCCTTAAAGAAATCAAGAAAATTATTCATTTATGGAATCTGTGACTCTGAATTAACACACATCTGAAGAATAGCAAAGACTGCGTCTGGCTTACTGCTGTCGTTCAGATATCTAGTTATTCATATCTGAAGTTTGTACACATTTATTGTTATCTGTTTTTTCTGTTGTTTTTTAGTATACAGATTATTTAAGATATCAGTGAATTTCTTAGTAATTTAATTACTGGGAATCCCATAATTAATTAACTATAATCTTCATTAAACAGATCATTCCCAAAGGTCCTATTTCTTTGCCCACCCTAATTTCTGTTATACATTGCCCACCCTAATTCCTGTTATACATTTTGCCTTGTAATTAACTACTACCTCTCATGCTCAGCCTCAGTGGGCTTCTCTCCCCCTTAGAATGCCATTCAGTTGTTCCTTCTCCCCAGCCTTAAAGGCCCAAAGAAAATTGCAAATTTGGCTTGGTTTGTTTATTTGAATTTTGCCACCTCCCTAGTTATAGTAGATCTCAAGGAAAGGAAGAGAGGAAAGTGTGTGGGAATACCTCTCAGGAGGATCCAAAGAGGTATGGGTACATGCAAAACTCATGATGAGCTGATTCAACCTCCTTGTCTCTCAAAATCTTTGCATTCTTTTCTTTTAGACCAAGAGATTTCTCACGTTCAGTAACACTTAGCATGGATTACTTACAGACCAGTTCTCTTTCATATTATCCAACCCCAAAATCTATTAGAACCTAGACCAGCTGCCTGAATCTCTGCAGAGTGCTCCAGTGTCGATACAGTCAGTTTGATTCAAACTTTCGGTTCATTCTACATTCTTGGGCACTTTCAAAAGTATATTTCTACAAATATTCTTTCAATTTTTGAGATGCTTTATAGCCAACTTGAGCAGTTTTTTCTGGTTATACCTTTTCTCTTCCTCAAACTTTCTGCATTTTCCCCCACCGCTTCACCATCAGTAATGGCTGAACTTAAATTCTGGCCCCTGGCTAAGAACAAAGGGTGGAGATTCAGGGGGAAGTTGAACTTCCTTTTATAAAAGAGGAGTGGGCTCTGCAAAAAGAATAATGCAATGGGCGGTATTTCAAGGAAGTTTAGTTATTCTTGTTACCCAAATCCTTCAAAGCTTCCTAATATCATTATTACAATGGTTAGATTTCCCTAACTTTCTCATTAGAGGCAGAATGAAGTTGTAAATTAAATAGGTGGGCTTATTTGGCAAGTAGATATTTATTTATTTATTTACTTATTTCTGAATGTATGTTTGTGTTCTCAATCCTATCACCACAGTGGTTAAATGCTTCTTTCAGGGTGGTTACACCTTGGGGCAATGTGTAGATTATGTCTAGGGGATTTGAATTTGTCACATTAAGTTATCCAGTGTTCTGGTGCAGACAAATCATCCAACCTAATGGACAGTATCAGTGTTATCAGCCTAATTGACAGCATTTGTATTAAATTGGTGGAGAAAGAAGTTTCTTCTCCTTTCAAGTTTCATTCTTAATCTGCTTACATGATTTGATGTAAAATATGGCATATTTTACCATAATATGCTAATGGCTGAAGACTTCTCATTCCATATCTTTTATTATTTCTCAATAGTCATCTCTGAATACACCACTTTTCTTGGATCAATCTTACCTACATCTAGTCAGGTACAAACTTTGGTGCTAATGAGGATTCTTTGATTGCAATCAATAAAATCTGACTTGATTTATGCAAATAATTTTAAAATTTAAAAAGAATTATGTTTGGGGATGTATACTGGGTAGCTCCCAGAATTGATGAAAAAGGAAAAAATTCTGATTCAGACGTAAAATGAACCAGAGTAATTCTGGCTATCTTAGCAATAGAAACTTATTGGCAGTGTTTAATGTGTCACTATATGAGTAAGATAGACTCAAAAACTATTGAGATACTGCATTTCTAAACCAAAATCCAATTGCCCAGATCAAGAACAAGCTTATAACACTACTAAAATTACTATTAATTGACTTGGCAGCCATTAACCAAATAAAATAATGATATGGGACAAAAAAATATTCTAAGCATTTTACACCTTTTATTTTATATTTAAAATAACCTTAAAAGGTAAGTATTGTTAGTGTCTTTGTGTGAAAGAAGAGGAAATTGGAGCTCAGAGAGTTAGGGTAATTGGCCCAGGTCACAAAGCTAGGAAGTAGTAAACAAAGATTCATGCAAAAATTGTCTCATTCACCTCTGATTTCACCAGTGTTCTATGTTAGAAATTCATGGACTAGAACTATATTTAGGTTTTTACAACTTTTATTTCTTATTTTATTTTTCTCATTATGCTGGGTAGGATCTTTTACAAAGTTACATATGTCTTTTTGTATCCAGGAGATAGTCAATTCTAAGAACACAACACTGTGAATATTATGATTATTAAAGCAACAGATCCAAATTATGGGTACTCATTCTAAGCAAATTCATAGAAACAATTTATTTACTTAATTACTTTCAAGTTAGTGGTTTTATTGTGGATTCTTTGATTATGATTTTCAAGGTTTTCATATTGAGGTTTCAGAATGTTTCCTAAATATTTACTTTTTGCATTTTATTGAGATTTTCTGTGACCTAAATTTTAATAAAAGTATAAATGCCCCAAAGGTATTTCAAAGAAATTTTGAAAACAAAATTTCTCACACTATAGGACAAGTCTTTGTCATGGGTCTATTAAAAGAATTTATATTAATCAGATCCTTTGGAGTTATTTCTTTATTTACTATCTGACAAGTGGAAAAATTCTCCATTCTTACGCAGTAAATTTCTTTTAAATATTTTGATTTATATATTTTGACACTTTGCTTTTTTACTATACTTGTGATATTTTTCAATATGTCTTGTATTCAATTAAGATAACTGTCATTAATCACTCATAGATTAATCACTCACTTTTCCCAATAAAATCCTACCTGTCAGTTCTCATTACTATCAAATCTAGTTTCTTTATTTTTGAATTTTCTTGATATAACTTTCTAAAATTGGATTTTTAATTATATATATATATATACAATATATATTATTTTCCTCACTTATTTCCATCACTACGGTTTTTTGAGCTTGCTCTTACGTTTTAAGAGGTGCCAGGGGTATGTTTTTGCACTGAAATATAAAGATGTTTTAAAAAACACTTTTCACAAAAAATAGTTCTTTATCATTACATACATTATTTACTTATGTGTTTGAACATTTTTGTACATCAATTTATGAATGATTTTTTTCAGTAAAAATGAACCAAAAAATGTATATATATATATAATATTTATACTATATATATGCTTTTTTAGTACTCAGTTTGAAAGTCCTGGAATATAATATGAAATTTAAAATCATTTGCCATACTAGACAAGATGATATGGTTGCTCATACTTATTTGATTTCATTTATATGAAATATTATATTTCATATATTTATATATTTTTTATATTTCATTTCTATGGGTTTATTTTATTTTAATGCAGAATTCATTTGCTTTTATTGATTTATTTTTGTAGTAGTTTGGGAAGTATTCATCATTTAAAAAATTCTTAGCATTCTATGAAAAGTTTTAATTTAATTATAAAGATTAAAAGTAAAATGGTATTTTGCCACATACTACCAACACACATCCTCTTAATAAAATGTGAAAATTAGTAATTTATACCCTCCCCTATTCTACTATATTATGCTGCCCTGCGTAATATGCATTTAAGATTCCTCCATTTTTTTTCATGGCTTGATAGCTCATTCCTTTTTAGCACTGAATAATATTCCATTTCTGGATGTACCATACTTTCTTTATCCATTCACCTACTGAAGGACACCTTGGTTGCTTCCTTGGCAATTGTGAATAAAACTGCTATAGACATCTGTGTACACATATTTCTTTAAGGACATAGATTTTTCACCTCCTTAGGCTAACTAAATTCCAAGGGGGGAGATTGCTGGGTCTTATAGTAAGAGCATGTTTAGTTTTGTAAGACACTACCAAAATGTCTCCCAAAGTGATTTTACCATTTTGCATTCCACCAGCAATGAATGAGAATTCCTATTGCTGCACATTCTTGTCAGCATTTGATGTCCTCACTGTTTCATATTTTAATAGGTGTGTAGTGATATCTCATTTTAATTTGTATTTCACTGATGACATGAGATATGGGGCATCTTTTTGTATCCTTATTTGGCATCTATATATCTTCTTTGGTGAGGTATCTGTTAAGGTATTTGGCTCATTTTTTAATCAGTCAAGTTTTACTTTTTTCTTTACTTTGAGCAGAGTAAATAAAATTTATTTTGTAAGTAATGAGTAATTAACACGTACTTTAGAAGATAATTAAAGGGACATTGATAGGAGTTGACTGTAAGTCTTAGAGATTTTTCTTTATTTTTTGAGATATAATTGACACATAACTCTGTGTAAGTTTAAGGTGCAGAATGTGTCAAATTGATACAATTGTATATTACAATATGATAACCACCACAGTGTTAGCTAACACTTCTATCAGGTCACATTATTATTTCTTTCTTATGGTGAGAATATGTAAGATGTAGTCTCTTAACAACTTTGTATATAATACAGTATTGTTGAATAGAATTAGTATGCTGTGCATTAGATCTCTGAAATTTATTCATCTTTTAGGTGCAAGTTTGTATGGTTTAACAGTCTCCCCAATTCCACCAATCCCAGCCCTGGTAGCTACCCTTCTGTTCTCTGTTTCTAGGAGTTCAGCATATTTAGATTCCACATACTAATAATACCTTACAGTACTTGTCTTTCTTTCTGGCTTACCTCACTTAGCATAACACCCTCAAGGTCTGTCCATGTTTTGAAAATGGCAGGATTTTCTTCTTTCTCATGGTTGAATATATATATATAACACATCTTTATTCATTCATCTGTTGACAGTTAGGTTATTAATGTTGCAGTAAACATGGGAGTGCCAATATTTTTTAATATCCTGTTTTCATTTTCTTTGGATGTATACCCAGAATTGGAATTGCTGGATCATATAGTATTACTATTTTCAGTTTTTTGCAGAAATTCCATACTGTTTACCACAGTGGCTGAACCAATTTACATTCCCACCAACACTGCATAAGGCTTCCCCTATCTCCACATCCTAACAACACTTGTTATCTCTTGTCTTCTTGATGAGAGCCATTCTAACAGATATGAGGTGATAACTCATTGTGCTTTTGATTTGTATTTCATTGGTGGTTAGTGACGGTGAGCATCTTTTATTCAGACTGTATTGTTGTTGTTTTTGTTAAGTTATATATGTCCCCCTTTGTATATTTTAGGTATTAACCCCTTATCCAATATATGGTTTACAAATATTATTTCCTGTTTTTTAGGTTGCCTTTTCATTTGTTGATGATTTTTTTGTTTGTTTGTTTTTTGCTGTGCAGAAGCTTTTTCATTTAATGTAATCCTACTTGTTGATTTTTGATTTTGTTGCTTATGCTTTCAGTTTCCTACTAAAAAAATCATTTTCAACACTAATGTCATGTATTGTCTTTCCTATGTTCTCTTCTAGGAGTTTTATGGTATCAAGACTTATGTTTAAGTCTTTAATTCATTTCAAGTTAATGGAAGTCAGTGGTGTAAGATAGGCATTCAATTTCATTTTTCTGCATATGGTTATCCAGTTTTCCTAACATCTTTTGTTGAAGAGACTATTATTTCCCCATTGTGTTGCTGGCTCCCTTGTCAACTATTAGTTGACCATATAAGCAAGAATTTATTTCTAGGCTTCCTATTCTGCTCCAATTGTTTATGTGTCTAATTTTATGCTGGTGCCATACTGTTTTAAATACTATATTTTCAAATATAGTGTGAAACAGGAAGTGTGATGCTTTTAGCTTCATTTTCTTTACTAGTATTACTTTGGTTATTTAGGGTCTTTTGTTGTTCCATACAAACTTTATGATTGCTTTTTTATTTCTGTGAAAAATGCCATTTGAATTTTAGTAGGGATTACATTGAATCTATAAATGGCTTTGGGTAATATGGACATTTTAACAATATCAGTTCTTCTGATAATGAACGTAGGGTATGTTTCCACTGATTAGTGTCTTCTTCAATTTTATTTCATCACAGTCTTACAGTTTTCAGCGTACAGGTCTTTCACTTCCTTGGTTAAATTTTTTCCTAAGTATTTTATTGTTTTTGATGCTATTGAGAGTGGATATTTTCCCTTAATTCTTATTCAGATTTTTTTCATTGTTAGCATATAGAAATACAACTGATTTTTGTATTTTTATTTTATAACCTGCAACTTTACTAAATTCTTTGATTATTTACAAGGATATTTTGATTGAGCCTTTAGAATTTTCTGTATATAAAATGATATCATCTGTAAATAACAATTTTGCTTCGTCTTTCCAATTTAGATATCTTTTATTTATTTTTCTTGACTACAGCTCTAGCTAGGACTTTCAGTTCTATGGTGAATAAGAGTGGTGAGAGGGGGTTACCCTTGTCCTGTTTTTGATTTTAGAGGAAGAGCTTTCAAACTTTCACCATTGAGTATGATATTAGCTGTGGGTTTGTCCTATATGGCCTTTATGGTGTTGACGCATATTCCTTTTATATCCAATTTGTTGAGGTTTATTATTATGCAAGATGTTGTGTTTGTCACATGCTTTCTAATCATTTATTAGGATGATTATATGACTTTTATCTTTCATTGTCTAATGTGGTATATCACATATATTCATTTGCAGTGTGTTAAACCATCCTTACATCCCAGGGATAAATCTTACTTGATCATTGTGTGTATAATCCTTTTAATGTGCTCTAGAATTTGGTTTGCTAATATTCTGTTGAGAATTTTTGCATCTGTATTCAACAGGGATGGTGGACTGTACTTTTCTTTTCCTGTATCCTTATCTGACTTTGGCATCAAGATAATGCTGGCTTCATAAAATGAATTTGGGAGTGTTCTCTCCTCTTCAATTTTTGGAAGCATTTGAGAAGGATTGGAGTTAAATCTTCTTTAAAAGTTGACAGAATTCATCAATGGAACCATCTTATCATAAGCTTTTCTGTGTTGGGAGGTTTTAGATTACTGATTTAATCTCCTTACTCATTATTAGACTATTCAGATTTTCTATTTCTTCATATTCAGTCCTGGTAAGATGTATGTTTCTAGGAATTTATCCATGTCTTATAGGTTATCCCACAGGTTGGCATATAATTCTTAAAAGTAGTCTCTTTTGATCCTGTGTATTTCTGTGGAATCTGTGTAATGTCTCCTCCTTCATTTTTATTGATTTCATTTGAGTCTTCCACTTTTTTTAGATAGTCTAGCTAAAGGTTTGTCAATTTTGTTAATCTTTTCAAAATATTAGCTTTTAATTTCATTGAGCTTGTCTATTATTTTTCTAATCTCTCTTTTTTTTTCCTGCTCTGATCTTTGCTACTTCATTCCTTCCACTAACTTTCTGCTTTGTTTGTCCTTTATCTAGTTCATTGTGGTGTAAAGTGAGGTTTTTTAATTGGGCTTTTGTGTTGTTTCTTTTTTCTTCCAGTTTTACTGAGATACAATTGACATACAGCATTGTATAATTTTATGCTGTACAGTATAATGATTTGACTTGCATACATCATGAAATAATTACCATAGTAAGTTTACTGATGGTCCATCATTCTCATATAGATACAGAATTTTAAAAATTAGAAAAAAAATTTCCTTGTGGTAAGAACTCTTAGGATTTACTCTCTTAAAAACTTCTGTACATAACACATAGCAGGTTTTTTTGTGTGTGTGGTACACGGGCCTCTCACTGCCGTGGCCTCTCCCATTGCGGAGCACAGGCTCCGGATGCACAGGCTCAGCAGCCATGGCTCACAGGCCCAGCCACTCCGCGGCATGTGGGATCTTTCTGGACCAGGCCACGAACCCATGTCCCCTGCACTGGCAGGTGGACTCTCAACCACTGCGCCACAAGGGAAGCCCCACATAGCAGTTTTAATTGTATTTATCATGTTGTACATTATATTCCTAGCACTTATTTGTCTTATAACTGGAAGATTGTATTTTGACTACCTTCCTCCAATTCCCCCTCCCCACACACCTTGTCTCTTGTAACCACAAATCTGATCTCTTTTTCTATGAGTTTGTTTGTTTTTTAAGTAAAATTGACCTACAATACTGTGTTTGTTCCTGATACACAATATAGTGATTCAATATTTTTATAAGCTTCAAAATCATCATCATGATAACTCCAGTTACCATCTGTCACCATACAAAGATATTACAATATTACTGACATTTTCCACACTGTACATTTCATACCCATGACATTTATTTTGTAACTGAAAATTTGTACCTCTTAATCTCCTTCACCTATTTCTCTCCTCTTCCCACTCCTTTCCCCTCTGGCAACCACCTGTTTGTTCTTTATGTCTATGGCACTGTTTCTATTTAGTTATATTTGTTAAATTGTTTTGTTTTTTAGATGCCACACATAGGTGAAATCATACAGTTTTTGTCTTTCTCTGTCTGACTTATTTCACTTAACATAATACATTTTAGGTCCATCCATGTTGTCACAAATGGCAAGATTTCATTTTTTTCTATGGTTAAGAAATATTCCATTGTTTTATATATATATATATATATATATATATATACACACACACACACACACACATATGTCTGTATTCTTTATCCATTTTTTTAATCAATGGGTACTTAGGTTGCTTCCATATCTTGGTTATTATAAATAATGCTGCAATGAACATAGGGGTGCATATATCTTTTCAAATTAGTGTTTTTATTTTCTTCAGATAAATACCCAGAAATGCAATTACTGTATAGTAAATATAGTAAATTACTGTATAGCAATTACTGTATAGTAAAAAGTGCAAATACTGTATAGTAGTACTATTTTTAATTTTTGAGGAATCTCCATACTTTTCCATAGTGGCTGCATCAATTTACATTCCCACAAACAGTACACAGGTTTCCCTTTGCTCCATATCTTTGCCAACACTTATCATTTGTTGTATTTTTGATAATAGCCATTCTGATAGATGTAAGGTGGTATCTCATTATACTTTTGATTTGCATTTCCCTGATGATTAGTGATGCTGAGCATCTTTTCATGTGCCTGTTGGCCGTTTGTCTTCATTGGAAAAATGTTTTTTCAGGTCATCTGCCCATTATGTGTGTTTTTTTTTTTTTCTGATGTTGAGTTGTATGAGTTTATTTGTAGATTTTTTTGATATTAACTATTTATTGGATATATTGTTTGCAATTATCTTCTCCCATTCAGTAGGCAACCTTTTTTTTTGTTTTTGGTTGTTTCCTTCACTGTGCAAAAGCTTTTTAGTATTATGTGGTCCCATTTGTTTAGTTTTGACTTTGTTTCCATTGCCTGAGGAGATATCCAAAAATTTACTTGCTAAGACTAACACCAAAGAGCATATTGTCTATGTTTTCTTCTAGAAGTTTTATAGTTTCAGGTCTTACATTTAAGTCTTTAATCCACTTTGAGTTTATTTTTGTATATGGTGCAAGAAAGTTGTCCAGATTGATTCTTTTGCATGTAGATGTTCAGTTTCCCCAACACCACTTATTGAAGAGCTGTCTTTACCCCATTGTATATTCTTGCTTCCTTTGTTGTAGATTAATTGCCCATAAAAGTGTGGGTTCATTTCTAGGCTCTCTTTTCTCTTCCATTGGTCTATGTGTCTGTGAGCCAATACAATACCATTTTGATTACTGTAGATTTGTAGTATATTTTGAAATCAGAGAGTATGATACCTCCAGCTTTTTCTTCTTTCTCAATATTATTTTGGCTATTTGGGGTCTCTGGTGTTTCCATACAAATTTTAGAATTATTTGTTAATTCTGTGAAAAATGTCATTGGTATTTTGATAGTGATTGCATTGAATCTATAGATTGCCTTGGGTAGCATAGCTATTTTAACACTATTATTTCTGCCTAATCCATAAACATGGTATACTGTTTCATCAGTATCTTATAGTTTTCTGAGAAAATGTCATTTTACCTCCTTAGTTAGGTTTATTCCTAACTCTTTTATTCTTTTTGATGCAATTGGAATTGGAATTGTTTTCTTAATTTCTCTTTTTGATAGTTCATCGTTAGTGTATAGAAATGCAGCAGATGTCTGCTTATTAATTTTGTATCCTGAAATTTTAATGAATTCATTAATGAGTTCTAGTATTTTTTTGGTGGAGACTTTAGAGTTTTCTATATACAGTATCATGTCATCAGAAAATAGTGACAGTCTTCTTTCTTTCCAATTAGGTGACTTTTATCTCTTTTTCCTGTCTAATTGTTGTTGCTAAGACTTCCAATACAATGTTGAAAAGAAGTGGGACAATTAGGCATCCTTATCTTGTTCTTTATCTTAGAAGAAATGCTTTCAGTTTTTCACAGTTGAGTATGATATTATTGATAGTTGTGGACTTGCCATATATGGCCTTTACTATGTTGAGATATGTTTCCTCTATACTCATTTGGTGGTGAGTTTTTATCATAAATGGATATTGAATTTCCTAAAAAGACTTTTCTGCATCTATTGAGATGATTACATGATTTTTTATTCTTTAATTTGTTAATGTGGTGTATCACATTGATTGATTTGTTGGTATTTAACCAACCTTGAATTCCTGGGATAAATCCCACTTGCTCGCGGTACGTAATCCTTTTCATGTATTGTTGAGTTCAGTTTGCTAATATTTTGATGGGGATTTTTGCATGTTTGTTCACCAGTGATTTGGCCAATAATTTTCTTTTTTGTGATATCTGTCTGATTATGGCATCAGGATGATATTGGCCTCATAGATTGACTTTGGGAGCCTTCCTCAATCTGCAATTTTTTGGAGCAGTTTGAGAAGAATAGATGTGAACTCCTCTCTAAATTGTTGGTAAAATTTACCTGTGAAATCATATGGTCCTGACTTTTGTTTGTTGGAAGTTTTTCTTTTTTTAATTACTGATTCAGTTTCCTTACTGGTAACTGGTCTTTTCATATTTTCTATTTCTTCTGTATTCATTCTTAGGACAGTGTACATTCCTATGAATTTTTCCGTTTCTTCTAGGTTTTCCATTTTATTGACATAATTGTTATAGCAATCTCTTATGAACCTTTGTATTTCTGTGATGTCAGTTGTAACTCATCCTTTTTTATTTCTGATTTTATTTATTTTGATTCCCTTTTTTTCCTTTATGAGTCTGGCTGAAGATTCATCACTTTTATTTATCTTTTCAAAGAACCAGCTCTTAGTATCATTAATCTTTTTTATTGATTTTTTGGTCTTTATTTCATCTATTTCTCCTCTGATCTTTATGATTTCTTTCTTTCTACTAACTTTTGGTTTTATTTGTTCCTCTTATTGTTTTTCCTTTAGGTGTAAGATTAGGTTTTTATTTGAGATTTTTATTTTTTTCTAACATAAGCTTGTGTTTCTACAAACTTCCCTCTTAAAACTGCTTTTCGTGCATCCCACAAATGTTGGATTTTTGTGATTCTTTTTACAGTATTTCCCTTTTTTTTTCCCACTTTGATTTCTCTGGTGAACATATTGTTTAGCCACCATGTGTTTGTGTTTTTTGCAGTATTTTCTTGTAGTTTATCTGTGCTCTCACCTGTGGTCATAAGGTTTGATATAATTTGTTTTCTTAAATTTACAGAGACTTGTTTTGTGGCCTAACATGTGATGTATCTTGGAGAATGTTCTATGTACAGTTGAAAAGAATGGGTATTCTGCTGCTTTTTGATGAAATTTCTGTATATATCTCTTAATTCCATCTGAACTAATGTGTCATTTAAGGCCAATGTTTCCTTATTGATTTTCGGTCTGAAGGATGGGTCCATTGATGTAAATATGGTGTTAACAAACCTCTACTATTATTTATTATGTTGCAATCATTTTCTCCCTTTATATCTGTTATATTTATTGTGCTCCTATGGTGGGTGCATATATATATTTACAATTGTTATAACTTCTTGTTGGTTTGATCCCTTTATCATTATTTAGTGTCTTGGTTTATTTTGTCTGATATAAGTATTGCTACCCTGGTTTTATTTCATTTCAATTTGCATGGAATACCTTTTTCCAGCCCCTCACTTTAGCTCTGAAATAAGTCTATGTGTGACTTTAGATCTGAAATGAGTCTGTGTGTAACTTTAGATCTGAAATGAGTCTCTTGTAGGTAGCATATATATAGGACTTGTTTTTTAATCCTTGTTTTCAGCCATTCTACCTTTTGATTGAAGCATTTACTCTATTTATATTCAGAGTAATTATTGATAGAGTATACTTACTACCATTTTTAAACAGTTTAGGGCTGTTTTTGTGATTCTTTTTTGTTCTGTTCTTCTTTTGCTCTCTTCCTTTGTGATTTGATGACTATATTTAGAGATATACTCAGATTCCTTTCTTTTTTTTGTATGTGTATCTATTATAGATTTTTGGTTTGTGGTTACAGTGAGGCTTATATATATCAATAATATATCAACATATCAATATATCTGTCTCTCTATATATATAGAGATGATAATTTTAAGTTGCTGATTTCTTTAGTTTGAACACACTTAACAGCCTTGCATTTTTACTCCCCCTTATGTTTACGGTTTGTGACATCATATATTACAACCTTTTGTTTTGTGTATCACTTGTGGGTATAGATGATTTTGCTACTTTTGTCTTTTAAGCTTTATACTAGCTTTATAAATTGTCAATGTACCTTTACTGTGTATTTGCCTTTACCATTGAGATTTTTCCTTTCATAATTTTTATACTTCTAGTTGTGGCCCTTTCTGTTTTGAGAAGTCCCTTTAACATTTATTATAAAGCTGGTTTCATGTTGAAGTCTTTTAGCTTTAGCTTGTCTTTAAACCTTTTGATCTCTCCTTCAAATCTGAATGATTACCTTGCTGGGTAGAATATTTTGGTTATAGGTTTTCCCCTTTCATCATTTTAAATGCATCATGCCACTCCCTTCTGGCCTGTAGAATTTCTGCTGAAAAGTCAGCTGATAGCCTTTTTGAAGTTCCCTTGTATATAAATTGCTGCTTTTCTCTTGCTGCTTTTAATATTTTCTCATCTTTAATTTTTGCCATTTTAATTACAGTGTGTCTTGCTGTGACCCTCTATGAGGTCATCCTGTTTGGGACTCTGTTTCCTGGACTTAGATATCTGTTTCCTTTCCCAGGTTAGGGAAGTTTTCAACTATTAATTCTTCATATACGTTCTGTGCCCCTTACTTTCTTCTCCTCTGGAACCCCTATAAGGCAAATGCTAGTATGCTTAATGTTCTCTCAGAAGTCTCTTAAACTGTCCTCATTTTTTGAAATTATTTTTTCTTGTTTCTGTTTAGCTTAAGTGATTTCTACTCTTGGGTGGGCCAAAAGGTTCATTCGTTTTTTTCTGTAAGATGGCTCTAGTAGCACTTAGTTGTCTTTAACTTCATTTGAAACAATTTTGTTAGATTGTATGTGACAGCTCTCATATCAGTGTGCATTTAAAAAAAGACATCAAAATTGGTGAATTTTTGGTAACCTTTTTAATATTGAAGATGGAAGAAAAAAAGCAAGATTTTTGGCATATTATGCTTTATTATTTCAAGAAAGGTAAAAATGCAACTGAAACACACAAAAAGGTTTGTGCAGTGTATGGAGAAGGTGCTGTGACTGATCGAACATGTTAAAAGTGGTTTGTGAAGTTTCGTGTTGGTGATTTCTTGCTGGACAATGCTCAACCTTTGGGTAGACCAGTTGAAGTTGATAATGATCAAATCAAAACAATAATTGAGAACAATCAACGTTATACCAAGTGGGAGATTGCCGACATACTGAAAATATCCAGATCAAGCTTTGAAAATCATTTGCACCAGCTTGGTTATGTGAATCACTTTGATGTTTGGGTTCCCTGTAAGTTAAGTGAAAAAAACCTTCTTGACCACATTTCCGCATGTGATTCTCTACTGAAATGTAAGGAAAATGTTCCATTTTTAAAACAGATTGTGACAGGTGATGAAAAGTGATACTGCACAACAATGTGGAATAGAAGAGATCGTGGGGCAAGCAAAATGAACCACTGCCAACCACACCAAAGGCTGGTCTTCATCCAAAGAAGGTGATGTTTTGTATATGGTGGGATTGGAAGGGAGTCCTCTATTATGAGCTCCTTCCGGAAAACCAAATGATTAATTCCAACAACTACTGCTCCCACTTAGACCAACTGAAAGTGGCACTCAACAAAAGGCGTCCAGAATTAGTCAACAGAAAATGCATAATCTTCTATCAGGATAACCCAAGACTGCATGTTTCTTTGATGACCAGGTAAAAACTATTACAGCTTGGCTGGGAAGTTCTGATTCATCTGCTATATTCACCAGACATTGCACCTTTGGATTTCCATTTATTTCAGTTTTTACAAAATTCTCTTCATGGAAAAAATTTCAGTTCCCTGAAAACTGTAAAAGGCACCTGAACCAGTTCTTTGCTCAAAAAGATAAATAGTTTGGGGAAGATGGAATTCTGAAGTTGCCTGAAAAATGACAGAAGGTAGTGGAACAAAAGGGTGGATATATCATTCAATAAAGTTCTTGGTGAAAATGAAAAATGTGTCTTTTATTTTTACTTAAAAAAAAAGGCAATTTTTGGCCCACCCAATAGTTTATTTTCCAGTATTATGATCTGTTCCTCTGTATCATCTAATCTACTGTTGATCAATTCTAGTATATGTTTTATTTTAGTTATTGTATTCTTTAGTTCTCTTTGGTACTTATTTATATCTTCTAACTCTTTTTTAAACTTCTCAGGTTGTTCATCCATTCTTCTCTAATTTCTTTGGGCTTCTTTATGATTATTACTTCAACTCTATCAGGTAGATTACTTATCTCCATTTCACTTAATTCTTCTTCTGGGATTTTACATTTTTCCCTTATTTGGAACATATTCCTCTGTCACCTCATTTTGTGTAATTTGCTGTTTTATTTCCCTATGTTTGGTAAGATGGTAGAACTTTCCTGATCTTGGAGAAGTGGCCTTATGTAGGAGATATCTTATGTGGCCCAGCAGCACATTTCCATCTGGTCACCAGAGATATATTCTCTAGGGGTGGTGCCTTCTATGTGTGTCTTTCTCTTGTGGCAGAATGACTACTGACTACCGTGGGAATACTGGTAGGTGTGGCTGTCCCTGTGCAGTTGGTAACCAGGCCCTACCTTGTGTGGAGGCTGCTGGCCTTTTGGTGGGTAGGGCCGCCTCATGTGGTGAGTCCCAGGAGTCCCAGGGCATCTGGGTCTATTGCTGGCCCACTGATAGATGGAGCACAGTGCTAGAGTGTCTGTAGTGCCAGGGGTCTCGGAACTTGTGTTGGCCTGCTCTTTGGTGGACTAGGATTGACATGGCTGGCTTCAGGGCCACAGTGATCCTAAGACTAGTGTCTGCCCTCTGGTGGGTGAGACCAGTTTCTGGGGCTAGTGTTAGCCCACTGGTGGGTGGGGCCAGGTTCTGGGCCCTCTAGTAGGCATGGCTAGCTGCTTGGCCTGAGGTGTCCTGTTATTGGTGCTGACAAGCTGGTGGGTAGTGCCATGTCTCAGTGCTAATAAGCCAGAGAGGATTCGAAAATGACATTTGCTGGCACTAGTGTCCTCATGGTAGAACAAGGCCACAAAATGGCTGCTGCCAGCACCTGCACCCCCAAGGTGAGTCCCAGCTGCCTCCTGCCTCTCCAGGACACTCTCCAAGTTCAGCAAGTGGGTCTGACTTAGGCTCCTTTCAAATTACTGCTTCTGCCATGAGTCTCAGAACATGTGAGATTTTGTATGTACCCTTTTACAGTGAAGCCTCTCTTTCCCACAGCCCTCAGGCTCTCCCCAAAGTAAGTCCCACTGGCTTTCAAACCAAATATTCTAGGGGATTGACTTCCCAGTGCAGGATGCCTGGCCTGGGAGCCTGATGTGGGTTGTAGACCCCTTGCTCCCTGAGGAGGACCTCTGCAATTGTAATTTATCCTCCCATATGGGTTGCCTACTCAGGGGATGCCTACCACATCTCTGCCCCTCCTACTTGTCTCATTGTGGTTCCTTCTTTATATCTTTAGTTGTAGACAATCTTCTCTACTGGTCTTGAGGTCATTCTCATCAATAGTCACTCTGTAAATAGTTGTAATTTTCATTTGCCCATGGTAAGCTCAAGGTCTTGCTACACCCCCATCTTGGCCACTCCTTCTTCCTCTGTTGTTCTTAATGTGTTTCTTAATGCAGGCACCCATCTATATGAACTTCCCTCTTAGAACCGCTTTTGCAGCATCCCCTATGTTTTGATATGTGTGCTTCCATTTTTGTTTGTTTCAAGATATTTCTTGATCTCCCTTTGATTTCTTCTTTGACCCATTGGTTGTTCAAGAGTGTGTTATTTACTCTCCACATATTTGCCAATTTCCAGCTTTCTGTTACTGATTTCTAGTGTCATATCATTGTGGTCAGAAAAGATGCTCGGTATGATTTGAATCTTAAATTTGCTTAGACTTGTTTTATGACCTATCATATGATCTATCTTGAAGAATATTCTATGTATACTTGAGAAGAATCTGTATTCTGCTGCTATCAACTGGAATGTTTTATAAACTTATTTGTATCAATTTGATCCAGTGTTTTGTTCAAGTCCAATGTTTCCTTATTGGTTTTCTATTTATTATCTCTCTGGATTATCTATTGTTGTGGAGAGTGAGATATTGAAGTCTCCTGTTATATTTGTAATATTATCTATTTCTCCCTTCAGACATATTAGTATTTGCTTAATATATTTAGGTACCTGAATGCTTCATACATATATATATATATATATATATATATATTTATGATTGTTGTATCTTCTTGATGAATCAATCCATTTATCATGGTATAATGACCTTATTTGTCTCTTGTTTTAATTTTTGGCATAAAGTCTACTTTGTCTGATATAAATATGTAGCTACCACTGCTTTCTTTTGTTTTACATTTACATAGATTATCTTTTTTCATCTGTAAAATAATAGAAAAAAACTTTATTTGTCTTTGCCCCTGGTTCCTAACAGAGAGCTCCTGAAAACCATGTAATTAACTGAGTGATATGAGTGTCTTTTATTCTAATGAGGCAAATCTGGATGAGCTCTTAGATGGCTCCTGGATGAGAACTGATCACCAGAAATACCAAGCCATGTTTAGATGCTTAGAATTTTCAACTCTTCCTCCCGTTTTTTGAGAAAGTAGAAAGGCTGAAAATGAGTCAGTGATCAATCATGCCTATATGATGAAGCCTCCATAAAAATCCCAATAGTATGAGTTCAGAAAGCTTCCAGGTTAGTTAAGACATCCGTATACTGGGAGGGTAACACATTCCAACTCCATGGGAGCAGAAACTCCTGCATTTGAGACCCTTCCCACCCTTTCACTATGTATCTCTTCATCTGACTACTCATCCATATCCTTCATCATATCCTTTCATAATCTGGTAAATATAATTGTTTCCCTAGGTTCTGTGAGCCACTGTAGAAAATTAATCTAATCCAAAGTGAGAGGAAGTAATGGAAACCTCCAATATGTAGCCAAGTCAGACAGAAGTTGTGGGTAAACTGGGAACCTTCTACTTGTGATTGACACCTAAAGTGGGAGAGGGGTGGCATTCTCATTGGACTTAGTCCTTCTACCTCTGGGATCTGATGTTATCTCTAGGTAAACAGTGTCAGAAATGAGTAAATTGAAGGGCATCCAGCTGGTGCAGGGAATTGCTTTGTGGGGAAAGTCTCAACATATCTGGGGTCAAAAGTTTTGTGAGTGTGGCAGTGTTCTGTGTAAATGTAAAGACTATAAACAGGAGGAGAGCTATGGGTTTTTCCAGTACACTGTCCCTTCACTTTGAGCCACAGACCCTGCCCTGATTTTCTGAGCAGATACCCTGTTTACCAGAGTTCTGTCTTGCTATTGAACTCAGGAGGATTCACAAGGAGCCAGCCACATGGTAGGCAGAGGTGTGGGTGTAGCATTGGAGTATTGAGAATGCCCACAGATCCTTGAGTGAGTTTCTCCCAGCAGCTTTGTGCAGGCTTCTGCTGGAGTTCTGAATAATATTCCGGGTACGGCCGGAAAGAAACAAGTTTCCCCAGCAGCATTTCCCCAGTGAGTTAGGTACTCATTCACCACTCTCCTTTTCCTTTGCAGGAGATGTTGATGCTGGCTAGTTCAGCTCTGTGTTGTGCTTCCTTACAAGAGGGGCAGTGCTGGCAAAACTACTCTTACCCTCTCCAAGGCATACAAACTCATTTTTATTTTTCCAATGGAGAGCTGAATCCTTCATTGGGACAGGTAGACTTCTACAAAGTCTCTCTTATCTTCACCCAAACCAGCATTTTCCAGGTTTTCCCCAACCTTGGCCAAGCGGGATGGGGCTGGTGCGTTGGCTTCTGCTGACCCATACTGAAGTCTATCTACCTAATACCCAATGTATAGGTCAGCAAGACTTCTCCTAGATCTTTTGGCATATGGTGCTGGATTCTACAGCTCCCAGTGGTACTTTACTTGATGGATGCTGATTTTTAGTTGTTAAAAGTGTGGACAAAAAGAAGGGACATTACACTGCCATGATGCTGACAGCACCCTGGTTGGTTGTTTTCTTATTGTTGAGTTTTAAGAGTTATTTGTATATCTTTGATATCAGTTTTTATCAGAGATATCTTTTGCAAATACTTTCTCACAGTCTGTGATTTATCTTTTCATTCTCTTCACATTGCCTTCTGCAGATCAGAGTTTCTAATATTAATTATTTATTTCTTGGATAATGCCTTTGTTTTATCTGAAAAGTTATCATCATACCCAAGATCATCTAGGTTTTTTCTGATGTTATCATTTTACATTTTAAAGGATTAAAAAATGTGATAGATACTATATGTGGCCTATAATGTCTAGAATATTTATAGCATAGCCCTTTACAGAAAAGGTTTGCTGAACCTTGAATTACTCAAAAATAATATTTAAGTGAAGTTTTCTGATGTACATAGTTAAGATTCAAAGGAAATGCATAGCTTTGTATTTTTATATCAAAGAATCTTTACATCCTAGGTAAAAACATATAAAATAACATCAGTAAGTAAATAAAACATATTAAAGGAAAATATGACATATAACATTTATTTTCAGATTAATGACCTTGTTGAGTTCAACCAGTAGTAGGAGTATGTATGTGTGTGGTTAATAACTGAGAAATATTAACTATAATACAAAACTTTATAGAAATTACTATATAGAAATCCATGCTTTTTTAAATTTATGAGTATTCTGTGGAACATTTTATGAATGTCATTTAGAATATCTACATGGATTTCACTATAAGACTTCTGTCTGAAAGACTGCTAAAAATAAAATACTTCTCTTTTTTTATTCTTTGTTAAAAAGGATAATAATTGGTTTAAGCATTTTCCCAAGATTTACATACGGAAGTTTTTGAAACTTAAAGAATCAATTAAAATAAATTTTTCCCCAGTTGTCCACTTTTCTTTCATAATATGTCCCTTCCTCTAGCAGTAGCAGATTTAAGATGTTAGGGATTTAACAGCATGTTCTCTGCATAGGTTATAGTACTCTACAGAGAGCACAGGTATTAAAGGGCACATTGGTCAAGCCAGTGAATTTAATGTAATTATCAGAAAAGGATCTACCTCCTGTAGGTACCTGAACTCTCACATTATCTGAATTATTTTTATTGTATATAATATATATATTGATAGCTGTAAATTTCTTAGATCAAATGGTTAAAATTTTTACTTATTAAATTACAGTCTTCCTCATACTTTATCAATTGAGGTTTAGTTTTAAAGGGATGATAGAAGTTTTTTTTTCATTGAATAACTTAATATACAATATAAGCATCATTTAGAGTAAGATGGCTCTAGGGTAATTCAAATTGAGAGTTCTTGTTCAATAAGAGAGAGCTACAGGAGATAATTATTTGATGTCCTTTTATGTTTCTCCTCCTTTCCCATGTCTGATTTAGTACCAGTATTTACCTGAGGAGCATGGTATATGATTTATGGTCTAACACCTTTAGGAATTTTAGGAAACAATGTCTTCAAGGAGCTCATAATGAGGAAATGAGAATTGATGAGAAAGATTAACTTGAAAATTCATACAAGTTTAAAGCAGCTTATTGACTACTATAAGAGAAACAGAGTAGATATTTGTTATGTGAACCTAAAAGGCTGATTAGCCAAACTTATTCTGGTATTGAAGGGAAGTTCCATTGAAGACATAAGAGAGGAGTAGAGTTTTAAAGGGCAGACAGAAATTTGCAAGGGTAAAAACATAGGTAACTCCATCTTGGGAACAATATGAAAGGCTTGTCTATTTGGAGAATGATGAGAATTAGAGTAATAATGACACTAAGGTCTGAAACACAAGCAACTGGAAAAGAAACTATGAGAATCCTGCCATGTTTCTTTCTATAGACTAAAATCTTCCAGCAGAGTTTTGTTTTGTTTTGTTTATAATCATTGAACTGATATAATATACTGTCAGTAAGGAAGACGATCTGGAATAGGATGATTAGGGAGAAATATTTCAGTAGTGTAAAAGGCAACTGAAGGAGTCCTTAAGTAAGAAGTATTGGGATGGTTAGGTATAGGGTTTACATTTAACATTAAAGATGTTAGGAAATGAGAGAGAAGGAGAAGTTTAACACTAAAAATTATACAAGTAGATTAGAAGATAATTCAATTAACAAGTCTAAAGAAATAGTAAGTAGAGAATTTTTTTTTTTTTTTTTTTTTTTTTTTTTTTTTTTTGCGGTACGCAGGCCTCTCACTGTTGTGGCCTCTCCCGTTGCGGAGCACAGGCTCCGGACGCTCAGGCCCAGCGGCCATGGCTCACGGGCCCAGCCGCTCCGCGGCATGTAGGATCTTCCCGGACCGGGGCACGAACCCGCGTCCCCTGCATCGGCAGGCGGACTCTCAACCACTGCGCCACCCGGGAAACCCGAGAATGTATTTTTGAAGATAGGTTATAAATTCAGTTTTGTACTTGCTAAGAATGAGATTGTGCAGTGTTTTCAGGTTGCCCAGGTGGTTATGTTAAAGGGCAAGGATTATGAGTTTGGGACTTTGAAGACAAGCATAAAATAAAGACGTGGTTCTAAATTTCATAGACCTAAAAAAAAAAATCTGATGAAATCTATGGACCTTTATCTCAATGAGCATACACACTCATACATACACACCAAAAGTTTCATACCATTCCAGTGATATCTGATCATATGTGAAATAAGATCCATTGGATTACCAAAGGAAATATTTTAAGTTAAAAAAGAACACAATCTTAAATGGAACTTCAATCAAATATAGGATGGACCTCATGAGGTGGAAAGAGAGCAAAGAAAACAACAAAAAGAAAGGATAAATAGATAGAACTTAGTAAGAGTGGTACTGAAGAAAACAAAAAAGGCAAGAGTTTTAAATATTAGTGGGAAGTTCACCATTGCCAAATGCTATTCTGTAATCAAAGGTGAGAATTTAAAATGAGTCACTTTGCTGCACAGTATAAATTAACACAACATTGTAAATCAACTATATTTCCATAAAATTTAAAAAATAAAATAAAATAGGGTATGGGGTTATCAATTGTAATATTGTTAGTAATCTTAGTTTGGATAAAGTCTTTTGATTTGGTAGGAGAAGAGAACAAACTATAATGGATTGAAGCATGTATTTCTATCACAAAAGTTAAAAGATACTAATTGAATCTGTCCTCTTGTATTTGATACTTGAGTACTGTTAATGTACCATATTGTACTGTTAATATTATAATTCCTATTGAGTAGCAGGCATTACAATTGTGGACTAAACTCCCATAGCTTCCTTTGTAGTGAAACTGTCCCATTCATGGTTTCTGTAAAAGTAAACAATAATATACCAGGTGACCTCATCTTGGTCATAACTGACTGGAAGATTATCCCAGAATCTGAAGCCTAAGTATTCTTCTTGCTACTGCATTTGGTCAATAAATTGCCTTATTACTTAAATTATTTTAAGGGATTTCTCTGTACTTTGAAACTAAAGAAAAAACTACATCAAAATACCTGGTCTTGAAGGCCCCTGTATACTCCCCCAGAAATTCCACAATAAACTGCTGGGAAGAAAATAAGGAAAAAAATTAAAATTATAGGACTCTACACTCAACAATGGATGAATATCTGATATAATCAATCCCCATTTTCATTAATAGTGAATCCCACACTGCCCTGGCTTTAGGAATGGTTGACTCCTACCCACATCTCTGATTGAAGAGAAATTCAATAGTTCTAGTGAATAAATAGCTTGTCTACTGTTAAATTCATTTGTTATTCTTAACCATTTTCTTAACCACTTCATTTCTATTCAAAAAAGTTTGCACTTAGAAGTGCTCCATTTTCCTTTTTGTTTTATTCACTTACAGTTCAGCTTATTTTAATTATTTTTAAAACTATTTAGATATGCATTACTTCTTATTCTCTTACTTCCCTTCCCTTTCAACTCTTCTCTAGTTATTCCAAGAAGATCTTTGTCTACCTCTCCTTTTTTCTCCTTTTATCTTTATTCCACTTGTGAGTCAAAGAATGACCCCTCCCTTTAAGGACAATAAACATTAAGGAAAGCTAATGGGAAATATATATCAAGGAAAATGAAAGTCCTATATTTCAAGTGAATTTAGTCTTCAAGAAAAACATGTCACATTAAACTTGATAGACTTTGAAATTTCTTAGAATTTCCCATATGAATCTCCACAAACTTCTATGTACCTTTTTTATTCTCCTTTAATGAAATATTTTATCCTCCAAGAACTATAATTCATAGCAAATTTTTAAATTCCCATTCAAAATTTCTCCTTAGTATCATAATATTTTATCCATTAAATTACATTGAAAACATATCAGTTTTAGAAGCAACATGGGATAAAATTGGCATTTGTTTACTATACTCTGAAACATAATCAGTATTCAAAATATTGCTTCTGTGAATAATCCTTTTGACTTTTTAAAAAAGATCTTTTTTAAAATTGGAATCTTCCATTGTTATGAAACATTGAATAAATTAACAAGAAATGGAAATAAGAGTTTAAAAACAATCTTCAAAATAGGTCAATGAAAAAAAAAAAGATACCTGAAATTATATGAACTCACAATTTCCATTAGTAGATCTTTTCTTGGATAATCACCAGTTGGTTCATCAAAGTTAACGTTTTACCAGCAATGAGCAAGTTTCCCCCATGATTAGAAGCATCTAAATCTGAGCAGCACTCTGGCATAACTCTAAATTATATGCCATTTATTTAGCAGTTACTGTGTAATTAGTGTATCTTAATTTGAGCATTAAAAATGTATTGAGTTCTAGCATTTATAATTACAAGATCAATTTGTAGTTAACTGATTTCATTGCTAAGATTTTGTATCTGGAATATTTCTATGCACTTTCAAAATTGCCACCGTAGAGAATTTTGTGTTGGAGAGTACTTCAGTAAAAGTAAATCATTTGTATTTTATAGTTTAATATTAAATTATATTAAAACATTAATATTAAAACATTCAAACTACAAAACTCATGAAAGGACTAATCATACACTAGAAAGAAACTATTACATAGGCAATCATATATATGTTCATACATTTATGTATATACATATATCCACACATATACACACAAGCACACATATACACATATTGTCATAACAGGTTAAAATATCTGTTTAAGAAGAATAAAGCCTTTGTTATAGCTTAATTTGTATTCTTCCAAAACAAGGCATTTTGACCTGGTATGACTTTTTAGAAAAATCTTGTATTATGAACTCAGTAAGCAATGCTCTGAAAATACTCCTATGTATTTTCTCCTATGTTGTATATCTGTACTGGCAGAAACATTTAATCTCAAACTATGTAATTTCTTATGCCACTTAAACTTCAACATGACACGTGCTTCACTTTCTCCCAGAATCAAGCATAAACATGATTGACTTAGTAGATTGTGTCATGATATAGACACGTTTATTCTTTGATTAAGTTGATAAACTGAGTTTTCCAAGGGGGATAAAAAAGTTTCAAAATGCCATTGCTTGGAGTTGCAGAACATTACAGAGCTATTTAAGAGCATACATCTGGAGCACAGCACAATCTGCTATAAGAAAGCATAATTAGATACTTAGTTTGGTGTGCAAAATTTTGCATGAATGACCCGGTTAATTTCCCCCCCCCCAAAAAAATTCAAAGCCTCATCTTAAAAATGCAGCTTCAGCAAAGTTGACATACACTGTGTTTGGGATTTTAAATGAAGCACTGTGTTACCAGTTCAGGCATTAAAGAAGAAAGGATACAAGAACAGAAAACAAAAATTGGAAAAGGAAAGAAAGATTTAACTGGAGAGCTTGAAAACAAAATAAAAACAATAAATATATCTATGGAAAAATAAAATATTTAACATTTACCACCAAAGGTATATTTTTGGAAATTAATATAACATAAAATTGGAAATTTATATAATTAATATATCTTTGGAAATTAATATACTTCAATATTATTGATATACTTTATGAATATACAAGTATAATTAATATATACATTAATATAGTGTGAAATCTGAGGAAGACATTACAAATATGTATATTTCCCACAGCACTAGTGGTGGTATATATTTAAGTCATGGGCCAGTTGCTTTGTCTGCAGAGAGGTCCTTCACTTAGTTTCACTCACCTTTTCTGGGAAATGCTATTAATTGTTATTCTACCCTAAGAAGCAGCCATTTACTATGAAATTTATTATTTTTTGTTTTGCGGTACACGGGCCTCACACTGGTGTGGCCTCTCCCATTGCGGAGCACTGGCTCCGGATGCTCAGGCCCAGCGGCCATGGTTCACGGGCCCAGACGCTCCGCAGCATGTGAGGTCTTCCCGGACTGGGGAACGAACCCGTGTCCCCTGCATCGGCAGGCGGACTCTCAACCACTGCGACACCAGGGAAGCCCGAAATGATATATTTTTCCTGGAATTGTTCCAAGGTGGACACCTGTCACAATCTGGTCTATCCTATTCCCAGTTCTAAGAGTTTTTAAAAAATGGAATGGAGAGAAAGAAAAAATGAGATACACAGGGAGGAAGAAGAGGTAACAGGGAAAAAGGGAAGGAGGAAGGGAGAGCAGAAACAAGAGGGAAGAAGAGAGACAGAGACAGAGAGCCCTAGATACATGGAGAGATGGATCAAAAAAGAGAAGTCTGTCTTTAGTGCCAACAGTACAACATAAGGTGCCTCAGTGACTAATCTGCCAGCTGTACTAAAAAATAGAGGACACTTTCTGCAACATGAGTGAAGAATGAAGCAGAAATGCATAGACAAAAAAAAAAAAAAAAGGAAGAAATACTATCTTGATGAAATTTGATTACCTGGTTCCCAGTAGATTCTAATATGAATTATATTTTTGCTTTGGGTTCTTTGAGACATACTAAAATCTTTTCTACTCAAGATGGTTGAACAGGCTTCTGTTACTTGCAGTGCAAAGAATCCTCATTTGTGAAATAAAATTAGTTGAGAGAAGAGTGATAATTATAGAAAATGTTTTTTTAATGTAAAGTAATTTAGGCTTAAGGTTATAGTGAATAAAGCAACAATGAATTAGAAAGCACCAAATAGTTATGGTTTAAATATACTCATGTAAATATTTCATATTAAGAAAGATTTTACCTATGGAAGAAAACTATAGGCTAAGTCAAAAGCCTGGAGCAGACAATTATGTATTACAATCCAAAAAATGCGAATTTATGGTTGTTCATCTATCTATCACTACAGAGAACTCTTGTAAATAGAGTTGTTGTTGCAAATTATGGCCTGTCAAGAACTGGATTAGTGAGATTCAGCATTTTTCAATCCATTTTCTCATAATGACATCCCATCGACTTCCAATTGCAATCTGTAAGCGCTATCTATATTTGTTTAATATTAGTGGTATGGCACAATTTCATGTTGCAATAAAATTCTTTATTGATAACTTCTCCCAAAGAACTTTTTTTTTTTTTTTTTGGTGGTACACGGGCCTCGCACTGTTGTGGCCTCTCCCGTTGCGCAGTACAGGCTCTGGACGCGCAGGCTCAGCGGCCATGGCTCATGGGCCTAGCCGCTCCGTGGCATGTGGGATCTTCCCGGACCGGGGCATGAACCCATGTCCCCTGCATCGGCAGGTGGACTCTCAACCACTGCGCCACCAGGGAAGCCCCCAAAGAGCTTTTGAATAAGAAAAATTTTGATTAAGAGCCAAGGTCTCTGTTAAATGTCCCTATTAATAATACGCTGGAGGTGCTTTAAAGATGAATGTCAGTAGCCCTTTGGTCAACACCTCATCTTACAAATATCTGTGCCTAAACACACACAAAGACACACAAACATCAGCCAAGCACCAAGCCAGTAGTCAAATACCTGTCCTTAGTCACTGAAAAACAATGAAAAGATAGAGACGCAGTTTTTAAGGAATATACAACTTGTTATACGATGAAGAAATCAGTAAACTACTGACTGGCAATTATTAGAATATATCAGAGAAGCAATAAGAATGGCTCTTTTATTTTTGCTATGTTTTTGAGCTTGGTTGAATAGGTAAGAAAAAGGACACCTAATTTAATCTTTGTGCTTGCTTTAATAGTTGAGAAGGAAAAGCTGTCTAAATGTGGAATATTATTACTTCTATTATTTCTGTAATTTAGGAGGAAAGAGCAACAATCTACTCCCACATACCTCAATTATTCCCCTTTTCTTTCAGCATCCATATTTCTTATTTAGGTTAAATTTATAAAAGGCTGCAGAGAATTAATTGATCATTAAATGAATCTAAGTAATTTTTAATCAGTAAATGTAAATTCATTATCTCTATCTGCCTAGTTTACTGGCTTCAATATAAAGAATCCATCTTTATTAGAAATATGTTTTAAAGTGAACTTTATACTCTACCAACATCATTAATACTGCATCAAATCAAATGTAATAATATTTTCTCTCTCTTACTAGTTTCCCCTCACTTTTTTTCCTTTCCATAAGTGTGAACATTACTGCATACTAGGGACACCTCCATTCTTTTTTGTATGCTTTCCCCAAAGAGTTTATGTTATACCAAGCTTGAACTACCATATCAGTACAAATGACACAGATATACATCTGGAACATTCTCCTACTTTTACATTTCATTGTACAATTAGGGATATTCAACTTTGGGAATTACACAACTATAAAACACTTTAGAGAATGTATGCTTTAGTTCTTTTATATTATACAAGAGTAAATTATAATAAAATAACTTATATGATGTGATAAATGAGAAGTGGAAATCTGTGCTTCTGTTATGTCATTCATTTTAAAATTGGACAGTAAGTTACACAAAATAATAAAGTAATCCTACTGAGTATCATATATTTACAAGCAAAGAGATTAAATATCTTTTAAATTTTTAAAATCAATGTCAACTTTTAATTCACTCTTAGTAGTCTAAGATCTATACAATTTTTTTGTTGCTTGGAAATTATTTGAATATATAGAAATTTTCTGATTAGTGCAATGGAAACCCATAGTTGGAAATTAACCTGAAATTAGAAATAAAAATCAGACTACTTAAATCTATGGTAATATCTGCTAAAATCTGAAGAAAGGGTGAAATGAGTGGAATAATTAACATGATACTTCCCATAAAAGTCCAGGCTGAGAAAACTGCAGGAATGTATACAAGCTAAAATTTAATTCTTTCAACATATAAATTATTTTTCACATAGCCAGAATATCACTAATACCAAAATCTTACAAAAGTTATTAAAGTAGTAAAAATTAAATCTAATTTATTGAGGTTAACTTTATAAAATACTAACAAATATAATTCAGCAATATTTTACAGACAAGCGAATTTATCCCAGAAAGGCAAGAATAGATTATTTCTTCTAAATTCATGAATGCAGTTCAAATTATTAATGTAGAAAATGGGCAAACACAGTACAAAGACAGTTCACAAAAGAAAACAACAATTATGGGGGGGGAGGGAGAGAGATTCAGTAGACCTCTCTAGAAATCAATAAAATACATACTTAATAAAATAACATTTCACCTTCAATTAATTGCAGACTAAAATTATAATTAGTGACATTGAGAGCTCAGATAAACAGATACTTTATTTTCTTTTTTTGAGTTATTTTTCTATGTATATATTTTTTAATGAGTATTTTTTCTATTCATTTATTTTTTATTGAAGGATAGTTGATTTACAAAGTTGTGCCAATCTCTGCTGTACAGCAAAGTGACTCAGTTATACACATAGAGACATTCTTTTTTTATATTCTTTTCCATTATGGTTTATCCCAGGAGATTGGATATAGTTCCCTATGCTATATGTTAGGACCTTGTCATTTATCCATTCTAAATGTAATAGTTTGCAACTACCAACCTCAATTTCCCAGTCCATTCCTCTCCCTCCCCCACTCCCCCTTGGCAACCACAAATCTGTTCTCTATGTCCATGAGTCTGTTTCTGTTTTGTAGATAGGTTCATTTGTGCCATATTTTAGATTCCATATATAAGTAATATATGGTATTTGTCTTTCTCTTTCTGACTTCACTTAGTTTGATCACCTTTAGTTGCTTCCATGTTGCTGTAGATGGCATTATTTTGTTCTTTTTTATGGCTGAGTAGTATTCCATTGTACATATGTACCACATCTTCTTTATCCATTCATCTGTCAATGGACATTTAGACTGTTTCCATGTTTTGGCTATTGTGAATAGTGCTGCTATGAACATAGGGGTGCATGTATCTTTTTGAATTATAGTTTTGTCTGGGTATATTCCCAGGAGTGGGATTGCTGGATCATATGGTAATTCTATTTTTAGTTTTCTGAGGAACCTCATACTCTTCCACAGTGACTGTACCAACTTACATTCCCACCAACAGTGTAGGAGGGTTCCTTTTTCTCCATACCCTCTCTAGCATTTGTTATTAGTAGCCTTTTTAATGATGGCCATTCTGACTGGTGTGAGGTGGTAGCTCATTGTAGTTTTGATTTGCATTTTTAATGACTGTATTTTTAATTTACAAATTCTACTGCTAGAAATGTATCTTATGGAAGTAACTATTGATATACTCAAATATTTAAACCCAATAATATTTAAATCATTTAAAAATCATACAATAGAACATTGGTTAAATTGGTTAAATAAAATTGATAGCATACTTTATATAATTTAATGATGCTGTTTAAGAATAATGCACTAATCATTACAGTGTATTCAGTGAAAAATAAAATTAACTTATAAAGCCATATGCTTCCGTGTCTCCAAGGTATAGAGCTATATAATCCTGTGCGTGCACACACACACACACACACACACACACACACACACACACACACAAATGTTGGGGAAAAATTAAACATATGTGCATTATTCTGAGAAGTTTGTAAATTTCAACAGATTTTTAAAGGCAGTTATAATTTCCCAAACTTTAAAGAACATTATATGATAATCTGGATGGCCTTGCAATTTAGAGAATACTGGTAATTTTAAATTTCTTTTTATTGGATATCCAGTTAATTTTATAAATTAAATTAAATTCTTAATTTAAAATTAAGAATATATTATAATTATTAAAAGATGGCTTACAAAAACAGTCCATGCTTATTGGTACCAAATAGCACTAAAGATAAACTTTAGACTAATGCTAGAGCCTATTGTAAATGTTCCTTAACTATACAATCTTTTTTGTATTTACAAGTAACATTTTCAAAATTCATTAAAAACTTATTAAAACACATTTACTGATCCTTTTCTTATGGATTTTCTTGGAAGTACCCCAGATTGTGTTTTGATAATGATTAACATAAACTAGTGGTACATGATAGATTGTACAATTTGTTTTAGCCCAGTTCCCCTGAGAAGCCAAAACCAATACAAGATTAAATATGTTAGAATTTCATTAAAGGAAATGGCTATGTGAGAGAAAATAAAAAGGGAGCTGGACAGGCTGAGAGTGCAATGAAAGTCTGACCCTAAGTGCCAGAGAAGAAGAGAAAGTTGAGTGGAAACATCCTAGACTGTTGTGAAGTCTAATGCATTTTGGCAAACCCACTGGGAAGTCTTCAAGTCAAAGTTGGTCATTAGAGAAATTTGCTTGTACCTGAACCAGGTCTGCCCTAGTATCTCAATTGCACTGAGTCTTGGTTGGGAGAGACCATGCAATATGTCTACTTGCAAAACTGTGGTGATGGATTTCAAGGTGCAGCAGCTGGGCCATCCACTAATTATATTATCAAGGCTGCCACAATTAGTATATCTTAAAACTTACTTTTAAATTATTAATATAGCATTATATATTTATTTCCATTAAGTTTTCTATATTTATTTTATATAATTTTTGTTTCTATATATTTATTCATTGATATATATCTAAATATACACATATATAAATAAATGCATGCATAATATGCATGTACAAAACATAGAAACAAATAATTATATACATAGAAATATAAACATTGATATTAAAAATATATGTATATAGAACATTTACTTAATTTCTGCCTGAAATCTTAAAAGAGCAGTATATCATTATATATGACTAATTACAGGTTTTGGGATATAAAAACATTTTATATACTGTGTAAAATTCAAAATAGCTAAAATGGTTATTATCTCGCATACTTTAGAAATTAAGTTTCTACTGAGAAAATAATTGATTATAAAGATCAGATGTATAAGAAATAGAAAAGGGGAGGTGGACAAGATGATGGAGTAGGCAGACCTTGTACTTACCTCCCCCCATGGACACAACAAAATTACAACTATTTAGAGAGCAATAATCTATGAAAATTACCTAAAGACTAACAGAAAAGAATTCTACAGCTAAGCACAACATAAAGAAGGGACCACAAGAAGAGTAGGAGGGGTGAAGATGTGGTCTAGTCCGGACCCATACCCTTGGGTCAGTGGCTCAGAAACTGGAAGAATATCACAGTCATAGAAGCCTCCCACCAAGGAGTGAGGGGGTCCAAGCCCCACATCCAGCTCCCCAACCTGGGTAACTCTTGCACTGGGAAGAGAAGCCCTATAATATCTGGCTTTGAAAACCAGTGGGGTTTATGTTCCGGAGAGCCAGAGGGCTGTAGGAAACAGAAGGGTGCACATTACTCTGAAACACTCCAGCACAGAGTCAATAACTTGAAAGAAGTCTAGGTCAGTCCCACTTACTGATCTTGGAGAGTCTCCTATGGAAGAAGGAGACAATTGAAAAATTCCCTGAGGATGGAGATACAGGCAGAAGTCCATATTCTGGAGCTTGTTCTACTGTGATAACACTGGCACTGAGAAGCACCACTTGGAAATCCTTCTTCTAGCCTATTAGCCTTGGGGGCTTACTGTTCACCATTGGGCTGGCAACAGCCACAATCCCCAGGAAGCTGTGAAGACAGCTGTGAGTGTCCCAGCCCCACTCTCAAGGGGGCTGGCACCAGCCCTGAGACCCACCAGTCCATGCAGACAGTACGTGGGCATATGGCTCTGTCCTCCAGTGGATGGACACCAGCCCCAAGCCTCTGCAGGCTGCATAGAGAGCCATGTGGAGACCTGGTCCTACCCACCATTGAGCCAGTAGCAGCCCCACAGCCCCTGTGCTGTGTAACCAACTGCATGGGAAACATTCCCCACCCTCTAGTGGGCTCACAGTCACCACCCAAGGGACAGCCTTGCAACCAACTGGGTCTGGGCCCAGACCTGCTAATAGGACTCCCACAATAGTTAACCCTGCCACAACATAATGGTGCATGTAACCCGCATAGCGGGCATACCTAGAGAATACAGCTCTGGTGAACAGAGGGTATACTATTGAGCCCTATAGGATGTCTCCTACATCAGGTCATTTCTCTAAGATCAGGAAATATAACCAACTGACCTAACACATAGAAATAAACACAGAACATTAGGCAAAATGAGAAAACAGAAGAATGTGTTCCAAACTAAGAAGCAAGGCAAAATTTCAGATAAAGAACTAAATGAAGTGGAGATAAGCAATCTACCTGATAAAGAGTTAAAGGTAATGATCATAAAGATGTTCACTGAACTTGAGAGAACAATGGATGAATACTATGAGAATTTCAACAAAGAGAAAATTTGAAGTAGAACCAAACAGAGCTGAAGAATAAAATAACTAAAATAAAAATACACTAGGAGAAATTAATAGGTTAGATCTCACAGAGGAGCAAATCAGCGACCTGGAAGAGAGAGTAGTTGAAATCACCTAAGCTGAACAGAAAAAAGAAAATAATAATTTTAAAAAGTAAGAATAGTTTAAGATTCATCTGGGACATTAATGGTACTAACATTCACATTACAGGAGTCCCAGAAGGAAAAGAAAGAGAGAAAGTGACAGAGAAATTATTTGAAGAAATAATAATGGAAAGTTTCCTTAACCTGATGAAAGAAACAGATATCTAGGTCCAGGAAGAACAGAGTCCCAAAAAAATGAACCTGAAGAGGTCCACACCAAGACACATTGTAATTAAAATAGAAAAAATTAAAGATAAAGATTCTAAATGTAGCAAGCGAAACTAGTTACATAAAAGAGAACTTTCAGCTGACTTCTCAGTGGAAACTTAGCAGGCCAAAAGGGAGTGGCACAATACATGCAAAGTGATGAAAGAAAAAACTTATGAACAAGAATGCACTACCTGGCAAGGTTATTATTCAGATCTGAAAGAAACATAAAGAGTTTTAAAGACAAATAAAAGCTGAAAGAGTTCATCACCACTAAACCAACTTTACAAGAAATGATAAAGGATCTTTTCTAAGGAAAACAGAAGAAAAAAAAATACAACTATAAATATAAAAGTTATGAAAGGAAAATTCTCATTGGTAAAGGCAAATATACAGTAAAGGCAGTAGATGTAAATCTAATAGGAAGATTAAAAGACAAATGTAGTAAAATCATCTATATCCAAAATAAGTAGTTAAGAGACACAAAACAAAAAAATGTAAAATATGACATCAAAAATATTAAATGTGGGAGGAGTAAAATATAGTGTTGTTAGAACACATTCAAATTTAAGAGATCATCAACTTAAAGTAATCACACATATATAAGACGCTATATCTAAATTTAATGTTAACTACAAACCAAAAATCTATAATAGATACTCAGACTAAAAAGAGAAAGGAATTCAAACATAACACTAAAAATACTCATCAGATCACAAGGGAGAGAGCAAAAAAAGAAGAAAGAAACAAAAAAGAACTGCAAAAGCAACCAGAAAACGAGTAAGACAATGGCAATAAGTGCACACCTATCAATAATTACTTTTAATGTAAATGGACTAAATGCTCCAATCTAAAAACATAGAGGAACTAACTGGACACAAAAATAAGACCCATATATATGCTGCCTACAAAAGACTTACTTTAGATATAAAGATATACAGATTGAAAGTGAAGAGAAGGAAAAGGATATTCTATGCAAATGGAAATGGAAAGAAAACAATACTTATATCAGACAACATAGACTTTAACAAAGGCTGTAACAAGAGACAAAGAAGGACATTACATAATGATGGAGGGATCAATCCAACAAGAATTAAATATATGTACCTTAGGTGTAGGACTACCTAACTATGTAAAGAAAATAATAACACAAATAAAGGGAGAAGTAGATGGCAATAAATAATAGTAATCCCACACTTACATCAATGGATAGATCATCAGAGCAGAAAATTAATATGGAAACATTGACCTTAAATGACACATTAGACCAGGTACACTTAATTGATAGATACAGAACATCCCACCTAAAGAAGCAAAATACACGTTCTTTCAAGTGCACTTGGAATATTCTTCATAATAGATAACATGTTATGCCACAAAAAAGTCTTAATATATTTAGGATTGAAATCACATTAAGCATCTTTTCCAATCATAATGCTATGAGACCGGAAGTCAACTACAAGAAAAAAAAAACCTACAAAAAAACACAAACATGTGGCGGCTAAACAACATGCTACTAAACAATCAATGGATCACTGAAGAAAGCAAAGGGAGAATTTAAAAATATGGAGACAAATTAAAATGTAAAAGAAATCCAGATTCTATTGGATATAGCAAAAGCAGTTCTAAGACGGAAGTTTATAGCCATACAAGGCTACCTCAGGAAACAAGAAAAATCTAAAACAACCTAAATTTACATTTAATGGGACTAGGAAAAGAAGAACAAATAGAATCTAAAGTTAGTAGATGAAAGATAATAAAGATCAGAGTAGAAATAAATGAAGTAGAGACAAAAAATAGAAAATATCAAAGAAACTAAGTTGCTTCTTTGAAAAAAATAAACAAGATTGATAAACCTTTAGTCAGACTCATCAGAAAAAAATGAGAAAGCCCAAATTACTAAAATCAGAAATGAAAGAGAAGTTACAATCAACACTGCAGAAATATGAAGGATCATGATAGATTACTAAAACAACTATATTATTTGCTAATAAAATGGAAACCTAGAAGAGATGGATAAGTTCCTAGAAAGATGCAATCTGCTAGGACTGAATTGGGAAAAAATAGAAAATATGAACAGACTGATTACCAGGAAATAAATTGAATCAGTGATAAAACAAACTCCAAACAAACAAAAGTCCAGGACTAGATAGCTTTACAGTGAATTCCACAGAACATTTAAAGAAGAGTTAAAACCTATCCTTCTCAAGATATTCCAAAAATTGAAGAAGAAATACTTCCTAACTCATTTCACAAGACCAAAAAACTATCCCTGATGGTATAGATGCAAAAATACTGCACAAAATATTAGCAAACCAAATTCAACAATATATTAAAAGAATAATACATCAAGAACAAGTGGGATTTATTCAAGAGATGCAAGGATGTTTCCTAATATCTGCAGATGATGTGATAGGCCATGTTAACAAAATGAAGGTAAAAAACAATATGATCAACTCAGTAGATACAGAAAAAACATTTTCTGAAATTCAGCATCTATTTATGATTAAAAAAAAAACTCTGAACAAAGTAGGTATAGAAGGAACATACCATCATACTAAATGGTGAAAAACTGCAAGCATTTTCTCTAAGACTATGAACAAGACAAGGATGCCCACTGTTGCCACTTTTATTCAACATAGTTTTGGAACTCCTAACCACACAGGGATCAGACAAGAAAAAGAGATAAAAGTCATCCAAATTGGAAAGGAAGAAGTAAAACTGTCACTATTTGCAGATGATATCACACTATATACAGAAAACTCTAAAAACTCCACTGAAAACTAATAAAACTAATAAATGAACCACTCAAGTTGCAGGATGCAAAATTAATATATAGAGATGTTGAATTTCTATACATTAAAAACTATGAAAAATAGAAATGAAGAAAACAATTCTACTTACAGTTACATTAAAGAGAATAAAATGCCTGGGAATAAATTTAATAAAGGAGATGAAAGACTTGTACTCTAAAAGCTGTAGGACATTGGTGAAAGTAATTGAAGATGACACAAATAAATGGAAATACATACCATGCTCATGGATTTGAAGATTAATTTTTTTTTTTTTTTTTTTTTTTGCAGTACGCGGGCCTCTCACTGCTGTGGCCTCTTCCGTTGCGGAGCACAGGCTCCGGACGCGCAGGCTCAGTGACCATGGCTCACGGGCCCAGCTGCTCCGCGGCATGTAGGATCTTCCCGGACCGGGGCACGAACCCGTGTCCCCTGCATCGGCAGGCGGACTCTCAGCCACTGCGCCACCAGGGAAGCCCCGAAGATTAATATTTTTAAAATGTCCATACCGCCCAAAGCAATCTGCAGATAAAATTCAATCACTATCGGGTTTCCCTGGTGGTGCAGTGGTTGAGAGTCTGCCTGCCGATGCAGGGGACACGGGTTCGTGCCCCGGTCTTGGAGGATCCCACATGCTGTGGAGCGGCTGGGCCCATGGGCCATGGCTGCTGAGCCTGCGTGTCTGGAGCCTGTGCTCTGCAGCGGGAGGGGCCATGGTGGTGAGAGGCCCATGTACCGCAAAAAAAATTCAATTACTATCAAAATACCCATGGCCTTTTTTCATAGCATTAGAATAAATAATTCTAAAATTTGTATGTAATAAAAACACTGAATAGCCAAAGTAATCTTGAGAAAGAAGAATAAAGCTGGAGGTCCTGCACTGTCTGATTTCAAACTATACTACAAAGCTACAGTAATCAAGACAGTATGGTACTGGCACAGAAACAGGTGCACAGGTAAATGGAACAGAATGGACAGACCAGAAATAAACCTATGCATATATGATCAATTAATCTATGACAAAGGAGGCATGAATATATAATGGAGAAAAGATAGCATCTTCAATAAATGGTGTCGGGAAAACCAGACAGCTGCATGTAGAAGAACCGAATGGGACTATTTTCTCACACCATATACAAAATAAACTCAAAATGGGTTAAAGACTTAAACATGACACCTGAAATCATAATAATCCTAGAAGAAAACATAGACAGTAAGCTTTTTTACATGGGACTTAGCAGTATTTTGGGGTCTGTTTCCTCAGGCTAGGACAACAAAAACAAAAGTAAACAAATGGGACCACATCAAACTAAAAGCTTTTGAACAGCAAAGGAAATTATTAATGAAATGAAAAGGCAGCCTACTGAATGGGAGAAGATATTTGCCAACAGTGTATCCGATAAGTGGTTAATATCCAAAATATACAAAGAACTCACCCAACTCAACATAAAAAATAATCCCAATTTAAAAATGGGCAATGGGTCTGAATAGACATTTTTCATAAGAAGATATACAGATGGCCAACAGAAACATTTAAAAATACTCAGCATCAGTAATCGTCAGGGAAATGTAAATCAAAACCACTATGAGATACTGTCTCACATCTGTCAGAATAGCTATCATCATAAAGACAACAAATATCAAGCACTGGCCAAGATGGGGTGAAAAGGTGGGAATGTAAATTGGTGGAGCCCATATGTAAAATGGTATAGATGTGCCTAAAAGAATTAAAAATAGAACTACCGTATGATTCAACAATTTCACATGTGTGTATTTATTCAAAGAAAAAGGAAACATTTATTTGAAAAGAACATGCACATCAGTGCTCACTGCAGCATTATTTTCTGTAGCCAAGATGTGGAAGCAACCTAAGTCTCTATTGATAAGTGAACGAATATAGATGATGTGGTACATATATATGCCATGGAATATTACTCTGCCATAAAAAATGAAATCCTGCCATTTGAAACAATGTGGATGGCTCTAGAGGGTATCATGCTAAGTGAAGTAAGTCAGGCAGAGAAATACAAGGCCATATAATCTCACTTATATGTGGAACCTAAAAAGCAAAACAAAACAAAAACAGATTCATAGATAAAGAGAGCAAAGTGTGATTGCCAGAGGAGAGGAGGGTGGGGGAGCAAAATAGGTGAAGATGATTAAGAGGTATAAACTACCAGTTAGAAAATAAATAATCCACAATGTTGTAATATACAGCATAAGAAATATGGTCAATAATACTGTAATAACTGTGTATGGGGACAGATGGTTCCTAGCCTTATCACAGTGATCATTTCATAATTCATGCAATCAGTATGTAGTACACCTGAAAGTAACATAATATTGTACATTAACTATAGTTCAACTTTAAAAAAAGAATAGAAAAAATATTTCCATGTTAGCATGTGGGATAGTAGTAGATTTCAAAGAGGAGTCATTAATTACTAAAAAATATTTAGTGCCATGTAAGTCCATACATTACAAGTTTCTAATTATTCTTTTTCTAGTTTTGGTATTTCTTTTGCAAGAAATGTACCCATTGCAATTAACCAAATTTATTAACATATAAATTTTATAGTGTTGTATTTTAAATCTCCATTGTAACAGTAATTTTAATCTTCATTTGTTCTGCACTATTTCATCTTCAGTCTTGTAAAAACAACACGAAACCTTAAACAGTCTTCAACTAAATTTACTCTTTCTTTAATCTTTGCTATTGTTTTTGTTTTCTGTGTTATTGATTTCTATCCTTATAGCCTCTCTTGTTTCTTTGATTTTATTCTGTTCTTTTTCCAGTTTCTTTAGGTGTCTCAATTCTTTTTTTTCTTGTGTTCTGGTACATTGAAATCTAAGTCTTCTAAATATTAATTAACATTTGCAGTTTTTATGTGATCACTGTATGTTTGCATGTTCAGAGGCTAGAGTGATAACATAAAAAATGTGTCTAGCTGAATATTGGGGAACATGTTTTAGTCTTTTAAATGGATAGAAAATAGAACATGGACCATTGAAGGATTTTAGGTGCCTCTTACTGACCCCTCTCAACTTGTAAGCAGCAAATTAGAGAAGGTGTATGACTGTTATGGTAATTGGTACTGGATAGTTTTCATCATCATTGATGCATTTGAGAGGTCAGTCTGTCCAGAGTGGATGCCAAGGATAATTAAATTTAGCAAGAAGAGGTTTTTTTTTTTTTTTAGCATGCTCAGCATATACAAACTAGTCAATGTGTTCAGATATGTTTTGTTACAGAAATCATGAAAAAGGAAAACCTCCTCAAGCTAGAATAAAGAAATATCCAGTTAATGAATTTGAAGCATTCATATTTGAGTCTGGATCTATATTACATTGTCATAGAACCAAAACCCATTTCTTTTTTGTAACCTAACATTCTTATTTAGGTGGGAAATGCAAATGTCTAAAATTAAGAGTTTATAGACTCAGCTTGTGGGAATGCTACTGACTCAAAAACAACTCAGAAATTATTTATTTATGGTAGTTTTTTTCTTAAAACTTGTTTCTTGACCTTCCTGTTCCTTCTCATCCTGTGCTTCAAGGAATCAATGCAACTGCAGCATGTGGTTGCCTGGATACGTGTGCAGACACTGCCTGATGAAAGTGTAATGTAACAGCTTGATTTGTCATCAAAATGGAGAAATCTTGAGGGAAAAGTGATTTGGTGAGTGGCAACTAGAATTTGAAAAAGCTGATTTTCCTGTAAGTTAACAAAACAAAATTTGTAGAAAGTTGGTACCAGGCATATGTGTTTGCTCTCTGTATACTAAAATAAAGTTGCATAGATATATATTCCTAATGTGAAAATCACGAGAAGAAATAACAATTTATAACTTATATTTGTTAATGAGTTTGTGTTTCCTATATAGAATCAGCAGATAATAAAATTGCATTATTTCTGGGATTAGCTTGTCATACCTGCTTAGTCTTACCATTTAAATACTGTAGTAACAATTGACTTATTTTTATTTTTAATTGAGGTAACATTGGTTTTTAACATTATGCGTTTCATGTGTACAATATTATATTTCTACTTCTGTATACACTACAGTGTGCTCACCAGCAAAAATTTAGTTTCCATACCTGTTTTTCATAGTTAATAAATATTACCCTTATAGAATTTCCAGAAGAATCTTAAATAAGCTATGATCGCTGAGTTTACCATTTTTTACTTCCACATTTCCAAAACAGACATCATTTTGAAAAAGTACTTACTAAAGAGAGTCTCTAAATGAACTTCAGCATTGTGACCCTGTGACTATGTTGTTTGAAGTGTCTACTAGTTAGAGTTCTCTGGGAGATGGCATTCTCTGCAGTCCTAAAAGATATTCAGAGTTGCATAATATTTATCTATGTAAGCAAGATATTTCTAGAAATTTTAATTTATTTTTACAGCATTGACACTATATATAAAGTATGTATATAATAAGCTAAAATGCCAATATTTTCTCATTATAACTTGATTAATTTTCTTTCATAGAATCCTTCTTAATTTTATGATTATATATCTTTTTTCTTTTACCTATTAACATTTAAGAGAATGAAAGTGGTTAAAGATGATTGATAAAGAGAACTAAAAATGAAGGGGAAAAGAGATTCAACTTTTTAGTGTACTAGATTAAAATTTTAAAGATGTGAAGATACTTATGGGTCATTTACCGTTTAAAAATTGCAGACCTTCTGTAAATTAAAATTTCTCAGTGTTCCACGCTTACCATGTTTTTAAAAAGGGCAAATATACAGATCTAACCTTTTCTAAGATAGAAAAACTCTTAAAAGAATTTCAAGTTGTAAGGAATTTCTGTGTCAAAATCTTATATAACATATAGACATTTAATTGAGGATATTAATTTCTGTACTTTAGATGCTGTTACATAGCCATTTAACATTCATGTCATTGACAGATATTTATTTCACCATTGCAAGATATAACATATAAAGATTTAATTGTGGATATTCATTTCCATCTTTTAGTCTTGACGTATACCCGTTTAACTATCACATCACAGGTACATATTTTTTCACCATTGCAAGCTGTGAAATGTTAAAATTAAACTGCAAATATCCATTGCCTTGTTGTAGTTCCATGCACATAAAAACCAGTCACCAGATTGTAGACAGATATTTTACTGTCAAATACTTGTAATAAAATGGTATTTTCAGTCATTAGTAAATGAAAATTTAATCTTTTAAAGGATAACTATAAATTTAGGTGTGACCAATTATTGAACAACAAATAATATGAAACTGAAATCATTTAATACAACTTCAAAATTAAAGCTTTGATTTTTGTAAAAATGAAGGATGTGTGTTAAACAATGTCAAACAATAGAAAAAAGCCCATAAACTTAAAAATTCACACAAAAATCCTAATACTTGAAGACAGTCTCTGACAAGATCCATTTGTGTTATAGAGAGTATCTCTCTACTGTACATAAAGAGATAAAAAGGTAGAGATAGATAGGCAGGTAGGTAGATAAAGATAGAGAAAAAAATACTGCTTTAGAAAAACATGATTAAAATGCCATTGCATTTAAACAAAGAAAATGAAGCTAAAGACAAAGTGGAGAAATTAATGAATTTCAGATAAAGCTTGTTTTATCACAGAGATATGTTACTAAAAAATTGTTTTAAATTTAGAAATATACTCAGAACTGTGTAGCTGCACATTGGATTAACAGAGAGAACATTATAAATACTGCTACCTGAGTCTGAATTAATTGGCCTCGGAGGATGTGGCTGTATTATCAGGAGTTTTACATATGATTACAGTGTAAAGTCAGAGTTGAGAAACACGGCTCTAAAGCAAGGAAAGTTATCCTGAAAATCTTAAGTTATGTAAAATTATAAAAAGTTGTAAATTTTGTAAGGTTAAATATCCTTTAACAATATGAAAGTACACAATGATAAAAAATGAGAAGAAATTAGCAGACTTAAAATTCTATTATTACTCCCTCACCTCCCTATTTTTTCCTTTTTTA
Source organism: Leucopleurus acutus (assembly GCF_964270905.1). Taxonomy (NCBI): domain Eukaryota; kingdom Metazoa; phylum Chordata; class Mammalia; order Artiodactyla; family Delphinidae; genus Leucopleurus; species Leucopleurus acutus. The sequence goes on from NC_139145.1 coordinate 90,342,754, forward strand.
TTACTTTAACATGGAGGAAAGAAACATATTTTATATAATCAAATAATTGTCACTTGTTGATTGGTTCAATGGCCACAGATACCTCTTCCCTCTCTTTTTTATTGAATATAGCTGACTTACAATAGTATATTAGTTTCAACTATACAACATAGCAATTCAAACTTTTTATGGCTTATACTTCATTTAAAGTTATTATAAAATATGGGCTATATTCCTTGTGCTGTATATTGAAACCTTGTATCTAATTTGTTATATACATATAAGTTGTACTTCTTAATCCCCTAACCCTATCTTGCCCATCCCCTTCATCTCCCTTCCCACAGGTAACCCCTAGTTTGTTCTCTGTATTTGTGAGGCTCTTTCTGTTTGGGATACTCATTTTAAAATTTTTTTAGATTCCACAAGTAAGTGAAAACATACATATTTGCCTTTCTCTGTCTGACTTATTTCACTAAGCATAATATGCTCCATATCCATCCATGTTGTTACAAAGGGCAAAATTTCATTTTTTAATGACCGAGTAATATTCCATTTTAGATATATACCACATCTTCTTTATGCATTCTGCTGATGGATACTTAGGTTGCTTCTGTTCTGTTTTTAGTTTTTTGAGAAACCTCTATACTGCTTTCCATAGAGTCTGCACCAATTTACATTATATCCAACAGTGTACTAGTGTTCCCTTTAATCTGCCTCTTCACCAACATTTGTTGTCTTTTTGATGATAGCCATTCTGACAGTTGTGAGATGATATGTTATTGTGGTTTTGATTTGAGTTTCCCTGGTAATAAGTGATGTTGGGCACATTTTAATGTGCCTGTTTGATATCTGTATGTCTTCTTTGGAAAAATGCATATTCAGGACTTTTGCCCATTTTTTTATTTTTAAAAATTTTATTGAAGTATAGTTGATTTACAATGTTGTGTTAATTTCTGTACAGCAAAGTGACTCAGTTATATATATATATTTTCTTTTTCATATTCTGGTTTGTCACAGGATATTGAATATAGTTCCCTGTGCTATACAGTAGGACCTTTGTGTTTATCCATCCTTTATATAGTAGTTTGCCTCTACTAATCCCAAACTCCCATTCCTTCCCTCCCCTACCCCACCCCCACCCGCTTGGCAACCACAAGTCTGTTCTCTATCTATGATTCTGTTTTTTTTCATAGATATGTTGATTTGTTAAATCAGGATGTTTGTTCCTTTGATATTGTGTTGCATGAGAGGTATATTAATCACTTATAAGACATATCATTTGCAAATGTTTTCTCCCATACAGTAGGTTGTCTTTTCTTTTTCTGATGGTTACATTTGCTATGTAAAAGTTTTTAATATAATTCAGTCCCATTTGTTTATTTTTGCTTTTGCTTCCTTTTCCTGAGAAGACAGATCCAAAAAACATTGCTAAGCCTTCTATAAAAAGTGTATTGCCTATGTAATATTTTTTTCTAGGAGTTTTATGATTTCCAGTCTTTTTTTTTTTTTTACATCTTTATTGGAGTATAATTGCTTTACAATGGTGTGTTAGTTTCTGCTTTATAACAAAGTGAATCAGTTATACATATGTTCCCATATCTCTTCCCTCTTGCCTCTCCCTCCCTCCCACCCTCCCTATCCCACCCCTCCAGGCATTCACAAAGCACCAAGCTGATCTCCCTGTGCTATGCAGCTGCTTCCCACTAGCTATCTACCTTACGTTTGGTAGTGTATATATGTCCATGCCGCTCTCTCGCTTTGTCACAGCCTACACTTCGCCCTCCCCATATCCTCAAGTCCATTCTCTAGGAGGTCTGTGTCTTTATTCCTGTCTTACCCCTAGGTTCTTCATGACATTTTTTTTCTTTAATTCCATATATATGTGTTAGCATATGGTATTTGTCTTTCTCTTTCTGACTTACTTCACTCTGTATGACAGACTCTAGGTCTATCCACCTCATTACAAATAGCTCAATTTCGTTTCTTTTTATGGCTGAGTAATATTCCATTGTATATATGTGCTACATCTTCTTTATCCATTCATCCGATGATAGACACTTAGGTTGTTTGCATCTCCGGGCTATTGTACATAGAGCTGCAATGAACATTTTGGTACATGACTCTTTTTGAATTGTGGTTTTCTCAGGGTATATGCCCAGTAATGGGATTACTGGGTCATATGGTAGTTCTATTTTTAGTTTTTTAAGGAACCTCCATACTGTTCTTCACAGTGGCTGTATCAATTTACATTCCCACCAACAGTGCAAGAGGGTTCCCTTTTCTCCACACCCTCTCCAGCATTTGTTTCTAGATTTTTTGATGATGGCCATTCTGACTGGTGTGAAATGATATCTCATTGTAGTTTTGATTTGCATTTCTCTAATGATTAATGATGTTGAGCATTCTTTCATGTGTTTGTTGGCAGTCTGTATCTTCTTTGGAGAAATGTCTATTTAGGTCTTCTGCCCATTTTTGGATTGGGTTGCTTGTTTTTATGTTACTGAGCTGCATGAGCTGCTTATAAATTTTGGAGATTAATCCTTTGTCAGTTGCTTCATTTGCAAATATTTTCTCCCATTCTGAGTATTGTCTTTTGGTCTTGTTTATGGTTTCCTTTGCTATGCAAAAGCTTTGAAGTTTCATCAGGTCCCATTTGTGTATTTTTGTTTTTATTTCCATTTCTCTAGAAGGTGGGTCAAAAAGGATCTTGCTGTGATTTATGTCATAGAGTGTTCTGCCTATGTTTTCCTCTAAGAGTTTGATAGTTTCTGGCCTTATATTTAGGTCTTTAATCCATTTTGAGCTTATTTTTGTGTATGGTGTTAGGAAGTGATCTAATCTAATACTTTTACATGTACCTGTCCAGTTTCCCCAGCACCACTTATTGAAGAGGCTGTCCTTTCTCCACTGTACATTACTGCCACCTTTATCAAAGATAAGGTGACCATATGTGCATGGCTTTATCTCTGGGCTTTCTATCCTGTTCCATTGATCTATATTTCTGTTTTTGTGCCAGTACCATACTGTCTTGATTACTGTAGCTTTGTAGTATAGTCTGAAGTCAGGGAGCCTGATTCCTCCAGCTCCGATTTTTGTTCTCAAGATTGCTTTGGCTATTCGGGGTCTTTTGTGTTTCCATACAAATTGTGAAATTTTTAGTTCTAGTTCCATGAAAAATGCCATTGGTAGTTTGATAGGGATTGCATTGCATCTGTAGATTGCTTTGGGTAGTAGAGTCATTTTCACAACGTTGATTCTTCCAATCCAAGCACATGGTATATCTCTACATATATTTGTATCATCTTTAATTTATTTCATCAGTGTCTTATAATTTTCTGCATACAGGTCTTTTGTCTCCTTAGGTAGGTTTATTCCTAGATATTTTATTCTTTTTGTTGCAATGGTAAATGGGAGTGTTTTCTTGATTTCACTTTCAGATTTTTCATCCTTATTGTATAGGAATGCCAGAGATTTCTGTGCATTAATTTTGTATCCTGCTACTTTACCAAATTCATTGATTAGCTCTAGTCGTTTTCTGGTAGCATCTTTAGGATTCTCTATGAATAGTATCATGTAATCTGCAAACAGTGACAGCTTTAATTCTTCTTTTCCGATTTGGATTCCTTTTATTTCCTTTTCTTCTCTGATTGCTGTGGCTAAAACTTCCAAAACTATGTTGAATAAGAGTGGTGAGACTGGGCAACCTTGTCCTTGTCTTGTTCCTGATCTTAGTGGAAATACTTTGTTTTCACCATTGAGGGCAATGTTGGCTGTGGGTTTGTCATATATGGCCTTTATTATGTTGAGGAAAGTTCCCTCTATGCCTACTTTCTGCAGGGTTTTTATCATAAATGGGTGTTGAATTTTGTCGAAAGCTTTCTCTGCATCTATTGAGATGATCATATGGTTTTTCTCCTTCAATTTGTTAATATGGTGTATCACGTTGATTGATTTGCGTTTACTGAAGAATCCTTGCATTCCTGGAATAAACCCCACTTGATCATGGTGTACGATCCATTTAATGTGCTGTTGGATTCTGTTTGCTAGTATTTTGTTGAGGATTTTTGCATCTATGTTCATCAGTGATATTGGCCTGTAGTTTTCTTTCTTTGTGACATCCTTGTCTGGTTTTGGTATCAGGGTGATGGTGGCCTCCTAGAATGAGTTTGGGAGTGTTCCTCCCTTTGCTATATTTTGGAAGAGTTTGAGAAGGGTAGCTGTTAGCTCTTCTCTAAATGTTTGATAGAATTTGCCTGTGAAGCCATCTGGTCCTGGGCTTTTGTTTGTTGGAAGATTTTAAATCACAGTTTCAACTTCAGTGCTTGTGATTGGCCTGTTCATATATTCTATTTCTTCCTGATTCAGTCTTGGCAAGTTGTGTATTTCTAAGAATTTGTCCATTTCTTCCAGGTTGTCCATTTTATTGGCATAGAGTTGCTTGTAGTAATCTCATGATCTTTTGTATTTCTGCAGTGTCAGTTGTTACTTCTCCTTAATCATTTCTAATTTTATTGATTTGAGTCTTCTCCCTTTTTTTCTAGATGAGTTTGGCTAATGGTTTATCAATTTTGTTTATCTTCTCAAAGAACCAGCTTTTAGTTTTATTGATCTTTGCTATCATTTCCTTCATTTCTTTTTCATTTATTTCTGATCTGATCTTTATGATTTCTTTTCTTCTGCTAACTTTGGGTTTTCTTTGTTCTTCTTTCTCTAATTGCTTGAGGTGCAAGGTTAGGTTGTTTATTCGAGATGTTTCCTGTTTCTTAAGGTAGGATTGTATTGCTATAAACTTGTCTCTTAGAACTGCTTTTGCTGCATCCCATAGATCTTGGGTCATCGTGTCTCCATTGTCATTTGTTTCTAGGTATTTTTTATTTCCTCTTTGATTTCTTCAGTGATCACTTCCTTATTAAGTAGTGTATTGTTTAGCCTCCATGTGTTTGTATTTTTTACAGATCTTTTCCTGTAATTGATATCTAGTCTCATGGCGTTGTGGTCAGAAAAGATACTTGAAATAATTTCAATTTTCTTAAATTTACTAAGGCTTGACTTGTGACCCAAGATATGATCTATCCTGGAGAATATTCCATGAGCACTTGAGAAAAATGTGTATTCTGTTGTTTTTGGATGGAGTGTCCTATAAATATCAATTAAGTCCATCTTGTTTAATGTATCATTTAAAGCTTGTGTTTCCTTATTTATTTTCATTTTGGATGATCTGTCCATGGGTGAAATGGGGTGTTAAAGTCCCCTACTATGAATGTGTTACTGTCGATTTCCCCTTTTATGGCTGTTAGTATTTGCCTTATGTATTGAGGTGCTCCTATGTTGGGTGCATAAATATTTACAATTGTTATATCTTCTTGGATTGATCCCTTGATCATTATGTAGTGTCCTTCTTTGTCTCTTCTAATAGTCTTTATTTTAAAGTGTATTTTGTCTCATATGAGAATTGCTTCTCCAGCTTTCTTTTGGTTCCATTTGCATGGAATATCTTTTTCCATCCCCTTACTTTCAGTCTGTATGTGTCTCTAGGTCTGAAGTGGGTCTCTTGTAGACAGCAAATATATGGGTCTTGTTTTTGTATCCATTCAGCCAATCTGTGTCTTTTGGTGGTAGCATTTAGTCCAATTACATTAAAAGTAATTATCAATATGTATGTTCGTATTATCATTTTCTTGTTTTGGGTTCGTTATTGTAGGTCTTTTCCTTCTCTTGTGTTTCTTGCCTAGAGATGTTCCTTTAGCATTTGTTGTAAAGCTGGTTTGGTGGTGCTGAACTCTCTCAGCTTTTGCTTGTCTGTAAAGGTTTTAATTTCTCCATCAAATCTGAATGAGATCCTTGCTGGGTAGAGTAATCTTGGTTGCAGGTTTTTCTCCTTCATCACTTTAAATATGTCCTGCCACTCCCTTCTGGCTTGCAGAGTTTCTGCTGAAAGATCAGCTGTTAGCCTTATGGGGATTCCCTTGTGTGTTATTTGTTGTTTTTCCCTTGCTGCTTTTAATATGTTTTCTTTGTATTTAATTTTTGACAATTTGATTAATATGTGTCTTGGCGTATTTCTCCTTGGGTTTATCCTGCTTGGGACTCTCTGTGCTTCCTGGACTTCATTAACTATTTCCTTTCCCATATTCGGGAATTGTTCAACTATAATCTCTTCAAATATTTTCTCAGTCCCTTTCTTTTTCTCTTCTTCTTCTGGAACCCCTATTATTCAAATGTTGGTGCATTTAATGTTCTCCAAAAAGTCTCTGATACTGTCCTCAGTTCTTTTCATTCTTTTTTCTTTATTCTGCTCTGCAGTAGTTATTTCCACTATTTTATCTTCCAGGTCACTTATCCATTCTTCTGCCTCAGTTATTCTGCTATTGATCCCATATAGAGTATTTTTCAGTTCATTTATTGTGTTTTTCATCGTTGTTTGTTTCATCTTTAGTTCTTCTTGGTCCTTGTTAAATGTTTATTGCATTTTGTCTATTCTATTTCCAAGGTTTTGGATCATCTTTACTATCATTATTCTGAATTCTTTTTCAGGTAGACTGCCTATTTCCTCTTCATTTGTTAGGTCTGTGGGTTTTTATCTTGCTCCTTTATCTGCTGTGTGTTTTTCTGTCTTCTCATTTTGCTTATCTTACTGTGTTTGGGGTCTCCTTTTTGCAGGCTGCAGGTTCATAGTTCCCGTTGTTTTTGGTGTCTGTCCCCAGTGGCTAAGGTTGGTTCGGTGGGTTGTGTAGGCTTCCTGGTGGAGGGGACTAGTGCCTGTGTTCTGGTGGATGAGGTTGGATCTTGTCTTTCTGGTGGGCAGGTCCACGTCTGGTGCTGTGTTTTGGGGTGTCTGTGGACTTATTATGATTTTAGGCAGCCTGTCTGCTAATGGGTGGGGTTGTGTTCCTGTCTTGCTAGTTGTTTGGCATAGGGTGTCCAGCACTGTAGCTTGCTGGTCGTTGAGTGAAGCTGGCTGCTATTGTTGAGATGGAGATCTCCGGGAGGTTTTTGCTGTTTGATATTATGTGGAGCTGGGAAGTCTCTTGTGATCCAGTGTCCTGAAGTTGGCTCTCCCACCTCTGAGGCACAGCACTGACTCCTGGCTGCAGCAGCAAGAGCCTTTCGTCCACACGGCTCCGAATAAAAGGGAGAAAAAGTAGAAAGAAAGAATTAGTAGAAGAAGGAGGAAAGAAAGGAGGGAGGGAGGTAGGGAGGGAGGGGGGAAGGAAGGAAGGAGGGATGGAAGGAAAAAAAGAAAGAAAGATAAAGTAAATTAAAATAAAGTAAGATAAAATATAATAAAGTTATTAAAATAAAAAAATAATTATTAAGAGAAAATTAAAAAAAAAACGGACAGATAGAACCCTAGGACAAATGGTGGAAGCAAAGCTATACAGACAAAATCTCGCACAGAAGCATACACATACACACTCACAAAAAGAGGAAAAGGGGAAAAAATCATAAATCTTGCTCTCAAAGTCCACATCCTCAATTTGGGATGATTTGTTGTCTAAAGGAGGGAAGGAAGGAAGGAAGGAAGGAAGGAAGGAAAGAAAGGAAGAAAGAAAGAAGAAAGGAAGGGAGGAAGGGAGAAAGAAAGGAAGGAAGAAAGAAAGAAAAGAAAAGAAAGAAAGAAAGAAAGAAAGATGGTAAAGTAAAATAAAATAAAGTTATTAAAATAAAAAATAATTATTGAGAAAAAAATTAAAAAAAAAAAACAACGGACGGATAGAACCCTAGGACAAATGGTGGAAGCAAAGATATAGAGACAAAATCTCACACAGAAGCATACACATACACACTCACAAAAAGAGGAAAAGGGGAAAAATCATAAACCTTGCTCTCAAAGTCCACCTCCTCAATTTGGGATGATTCGTCGTCTATTCATATATTCCACAGATGCAGGGTACATCAAGTTGATTGTGGAGCTTTAATCCACTGCTTCTGAGGCTGCTGGGAGAGATATCCCTTTCTCTTCCTTTTTCTCACAGCTCCCAGGGGCTCAGCTTTGGATTTGGCCCCACCTCTGCGTGTAGGACGCCGGAGGACATCTGTTCTTCGCTCAGACAGGACGGGGTTAAAGGAGCCACTGATTTGGGGGCTCTGCCTTACTCAGGCCAGGGGGAGGGAGGGGTACGGAGTGTGGGGCGAGCCTGCGGTGGCAGAGGCCGGCGTGACATTGCACCAGCCTGAGGCGCGCTGTGCGTTCTCCCGGGGGAGTTGTCCCTGGATCCCGGAACCCTGGGAGTGGCGGGCTGCACAGGCTTCCTGGAAGGTGGGTGTGGATAGTGACCTGTGCTCGCACACAGGCTTCTTGGTGGCTGCAGCAGCAGCCTTAGCATCTCATGCCCATCTCTGAGGTCCGCGCTTTTAGCCGCGGCTTGCGCCCGTCTCTGGAGCTCCTTTAAGCACGCTCTTAATCCCCTCTCCTCGCGCACCAGGAAACAAAGAGGGAAGAAAATGTCTCTTGCCTCTTCAGCAGGTCCAGACTTTTCCCCAAACTCCCTCCCGGCTAGCCATGGTGCACAACCTCTGCAGGCTGTGTTCACGTCGCCAACCCCAGTCCTCTCCCGGCGCTCCAACCGAAGCCCAGGCCTCAACTCCCAGCCCCGCCCGCCCTAGCCAGGGAGCAGACAAGCCTCTCGGGCTGGTGAGTGCCGGTTGGCCCTGAGCCTCTGTGTGGGAATCTCCCCACTTTGCTCTCTGCACCCCTGTTGCTTTGCTCTCCTCCATGGCTCCAAAGCTTACCCCCTCCGCCACCCACAGTCTCCACCCGCGAAGGGGCTTTCTAGTGTGTGGAAACCTTTCCTCCTTCACGGCTCCCTCCCACTGGTGCAGGTACCGTCCCTATCCTTTTGTCTCTGTTTATTATTTTTTCTTTTTCCTACCCAGGTACGTGGGGGGTTTCTTGCCTTTTGGGAGGTCTGAGGTCTTCTGCCAGCATTCAGTAGGTGTTCTGTAGGAGTTGTTCCACGTGTAGATGTATTTCTGGTGTATCTGTGGGGAGGAAGGTGATCTCCACGTCTTACTCTTCTGCCATCTTCCCAGAAGCCCCTCCAGTCTTATATTTAGGACTTTAATCAATTTTGAATTTATTTATTTATTTTTGTGGTACGCGGGCCTCTCACTGTTGTGGCCCCTCCCATTGTGGAGCACAGGCTCCGGACGCGCAGGCTGAGTGGCCATGGCTCACGGGCCCATCAGCTCCGCGGCATGTGGGATCTTCCCGGACCGGGGCACGAACCCGTGTCCCCTGCATCTGCAGGCAGACTCTCAACCACTGCGCCACAAGGGAGGCCCTTGAATTTATTTTTGTATATGGTATGAGAAAATGTTCTAATTTAATTCTTTACATAGGATTGTCTGGTTTTCCCCACACCACTTATTGAATCGAGTGTCTTTTCCCCATTGTATGTTTTTGCCTGTTTTGTCATAGATTAATTGGCCATTATGTGAGGGTTTGTTTCTGGCGTCTCTATTATGTTCCATTGATCTATGTGTCTGTTTTTGTGTCAATATCATGATGTTTTAATGACTGTATATTTGTAGTGTAGTCTGAACTCAGGGACACTGATACCTCCAACTTTGTTCTTTTTTCTCAAGATTTCATTAGCTATTTGGGGGCTTTCTTTTTTTCTCAAGATTTCATTAGCTATTTGTGGTTCCATATAAATTTTAGGATTATTTGTTCCAGTTTCATGAAAAATCTCATGGGTATTTTGATAGGAATTGCATTAAATCTGTAGATTGCTTTGGGTAGTATGGACATTTTAAAAATATTAATACTTCTATAATCAATTAACATGGGGTATCTTTTCATTTCTTTGTATCATTTTCAATTTCCTTCATCAGTATCTTACAGTTTTCAAGAGTATAGCTTGTTGCCCTCCTTGGTTAAGTTTATTCCTAGGTATTTCATTCTTTTGGTGTGATTTTAAACAGGATTGTTTTCTTGCTTTCTCTTTCTGATAGTTCATTATTAGTGTATAGAAAAGCAACAGGTTTCTGTGTATTAACCTTGTGTCCTGCAAATTTACTGATTCATTTATTAGTTCTAATAGTTTTCTGTGGAGACTTTAAGGTTTTTTATGCACAGTATCACATCATCTGCAAATACAGTTTTATGTCTTCCCTTCCAATTTAGTTTATATTGCTATAAATTTCCCTGTGAGAACTGGCTTTACTATATCCCATAGATTTTGGAAAGTTGTGTAGCCATTTTTATTTGCACCAAGGTATTTTATAATTTCCTCTTTGATTTCTTCATTGACCCATTGGTTTCTTAGTAGCATGTTGTTTAGTCTCCACATGTTTGTGTTTTCTCCATTTTTCTTCTTGTAGTTGATTTTTAGTTTCATACCATTGTGGTCAGAAAAGATCTTGATTTAACTTTAATCCTCTTAAATTTGTTTAGACATTTTTTATGGCCTAACGTGATCTATTCTGGAGAAAGTCTCATGTGCACTTGAAAAGAATGTGTATTCTGGCTGTTTTAGTATGCAAACCTGTAGCTATCAATTAAATCCAACTGGCTAATGGGTCATTTAAGGCCACTCTTTCCTTATTAAATTTCTGTCTGGATGAACTGTCCTTTGATGTAAATGGGGCACTAAAATGCCCTATAATTAATTACTGTATTATTATCAATTTGTCCCTATATATCTGATAATATTAGCTTTCTATATTTATGTTCTTCCACTACTAGGTATATACCTAAAGGAATTGAAAACTTATGTCTGTTACAACAAACAAATAAACAAACAAACTTGCACATGAATGTTAATAGCAGCATTATTCATGATAACTAAAAAGTAGAAACTACTCACATGTTTACCATCAACTGATCCATAAATAACAAAATGTGATATATCCCTTCAATGGAATATTTGCCAGTCATAAAGGTGAATGAAGTACTAATGCATGTCCCAACATGGGTGACTATTATGCTAACTGAAGTAGTCAGACACAAAAGGCCGTATGTTTTATGATTCCATTTATATGAAATGTTCAGAATAGGCAAATTCATAGAGACACAGCAAATTAATGGTTGCTAGGAGCTGGAGAAAGGAGATAATTGGGAATGACTGCCAAAGGATATAGATTTTTTGTTTGGAAGATAGAAGTGTTCTGGAATTAGATAGTGAGGATGGTTGTACAACCCTGCAAATATACTAAAGATCATTAGACTGTACACTTTAAAAGTGTGAATTTTGTGGCATATGAATTATATCTCAAAACAAATAATGAAATGGTGCACCTAGATAGAATCATCAATGACTCTTAAAACTACTAAGTGAAAGGTTGATGAGGAATTTATAATACATGGATCTGTCTGACAGGCAGTGAACTTTGTTCAAAATTGGACTGTTACTCATTAAGTGCCTCCTCATATTATACAGTGGGAAGAACACACACCATTTAAGAAGTATTCTTTCCAAAAAATTGAACTTGAATTTATAAAGGCTGTAACTACTAGTTTGCAGGAAATATGAAGGATAGAGAAACATGTTAAATTATACCACAAGAATATGAGAAATCAAATCAAGAAGGTGGGAATTTCTATAAGAAAGCAACTCAGGGGCTTCCCTGGTGGCGCAGTGGTTGAGAGTCCGCCTGCCGATGCAGGGGACAAGGGTTCGTGCCCCGGTCCGGGAAGATCCCACATGCCACGGAGCAGCTGGGCCCGTGAGCCATGGCCGCTGAGCCTGCGCTTCCGGAGCCTGTGCTCCGCAACGGGAGAGGCCACAACAGAGAGAGGCCCGCATACCGCAAAAAAAAAAAGAAAAAAGAAAAAGCAGCTCAGTTTCTTTAATAAACAAGTGGTTTGAAGATAAATGGAGGGAATGGTAATGCAGATCGAAGGAGACCTAAGACATAAGCAACATAAACATTTGAACAAGAAAAAAGATATTTTTTCCAACAATTTAGGAAAATGTACACATTGGATATTAGAAGATGTTAAGAAATTATTATACCTCTTAAAGTTAAAAATAATTCCTTAATATCATCTAATACTAAATCTGTGTAACTTTGCATAGATTGTTGACTCCGGGTGATAACTGGAACTTGGGATTCATAGTACTACTTCTTCCCCTTTTGTGTATGTTTGAAAATTTCCATAATACAAAATTTTAAAAAAAGTAAGCCTAACATTCAGTGGCAATGGGTCAGTATTAATAAGTTCATCTACTGATCTCAGATTGTTTAGCTGGAGAAGGCATTGTTGAGTCAATGGGAAGTTCTTTGGCCTTGGAATTAGAAATACTTTGGTTTGAATATGGCTCTGCTACTTATAAGCACTATTACCTTGGGCAAGTAATATACTTTTCTGAATCAGTTTTCCAATCTATGAACAAGGATTATATCACCTACTTAAGAAAGTTTTGGAGGAACATGTGAGATGTGTTTGGCATAGAATAAATGCTCTATAAATGTCAACTATCTTAAAACCTGACTCTAAAAGTAATCTCTATTGAATAAGATTCCTAAATAAAAGTTATATATTTTTTCAATTTAAGTTAATTCTCATTAAAGGCCAATCAATAGTGACTCCCTAACTCCCCATGCATCTCCATAATGTATTAGGGAAACCAAAATAATCAACTCATAATATGTGAAAGTAAATTAATTTATGACAGTTTCTGATTTTGTAAAGTGGCTGCCTGATAAAAGATATGCCTACTTTGAACAAAATCATTAATAGTAAAACTACCAAGAAGTTTATTTCTGAAGAAAGAAACCACCTATTTTATGATATTGGAGGGGGAATAAATAAAAGCCAAACTACTGTAGCCATTAACAGTAAATTCACGGCACATTTTTGAAACTGTCTTTCTGCATGAGATTATCCATCTTTAAGCTAAATTCAAGATACTATACCTAAATTTTGATAAGCATTCTTACTTTACTTTAGTTTCTTTGTCCCCAAATTTGAAACATTTATCACATCATTTTCAAGAGCCAGGAGCTATTCAGATAGCTTATATTTCAAAACTACTAATCGTTTTCATATGTATAGATTGTGTTCCTCATTGTAGAAAATAAAGAAAAGGAACATGATCCCCAAATTTAAATTGTGTAGTCTTCTCTTCCTTATGGCACGCTATTACCTTTGTCAATGATGGTCACTCTATTTTCTTCATAATCAATAACATATATAATTTTATATTCTCTGGGTCCTTATAGTTCTGTTTCCATTTATTTTTATCTAATATAAAACTGGAATATATTCCATATGGAAAAAAACAGTCTTTGACAATCTTCTATGTACATATTTTCTTTATCTTTATGTATTTGAAACGTCAGCTCATTAACTGGGGAAGCTAAATTGATTTAAGCATTTTATTAGTCCTTATTCTGACCCTGAAATTACTTAGTAATATAACATCAAACATATTTAAATTTAATATAGTCTATATTAAACATAGATTTTTCTGTTTATTTTTAAATTAATAGGAGCAAATAGTAAAAAATGGAAATGGAATAAAATAATTTAGACTGAAACAAAAAAAAATAGAATGAAAGCTATGCTTCCCTTACCAACTTACCAATCTTTTCAACCAGAAATGTGTAGTCTATTTTAAAACAAAATACTCTACATATTATTGTGCCACTTGCTTTCCAGTTACCAACATATTTTAGTGATATTTCCAAATCAGGAGAGATAGTTGTGAATCGTTTGCTTTAAAGACTACACAGTATGGGGCTTCCCTGGTGGTGCAGTGGTTGAGAGTCCGCCTGCCGATGCGGGGGACACGGACGGGTTCGTGCTCCGGTCCGGGAAGATCCCACATGCCGCAGAGCAACTAGGCCCATGAGCCATGGCCGCTGAGCCTGCGCGTCTGGAGCCTGTGCTCTGCAACGGGAGAGGCCACAACAGTGAGAGGCCCGCGTACCGCAAAAAGACTACACAATATTCCAATTTAAAACTGTACTATGATTAATTTAATTAGCCCTATTTAGATAGATTTATTTTTATTACATTTTGATGATACTGAAAACAATGCTATGATAAATATCCTTCCATTTGTATCATGGCAAAGTACTACATCTTCTTAGAGTGTTGGATTACTAGTGTAACTGGTACATTTATGTCCAAAGCAGCTTCCAAAATGTTTGCCCTAGTTGACAATGACGACAAAAAGGATACCTGTGACTACTTTCTCAAATCCTGTGGTTTTACCAAATGTATGCAAGTTTTATTTTACTCCAATAGGTAAAACATAAGAGTTTGCAGTTTTATTCCTCATATTTTTCAGGTTATGACTTGAGTGAAGCAAAACATTTTCAAATATTTGGAAGACCTTTATTTTTATTTTGTTTTATTTTGTATTTTTTGTGTCATGCCTATTAGCATCTTTTCCTCATTTTTTCCTTTTGGTTATTTTTTATGATGGATTTGTATAGCAACATAATTAAGGAGATTAGTCTTTTGTCTCTAGGAGATATTGCAATTATTTCCTCCAGATTGTCATGTCAGTATTGAATTTATTTATGATATTTCTTTCATATTTGGAATCTATTTCTGTTTTCAAAAATATTTTCTATTTGGTTGTGTCCAAGTTTTTTTTTTTTTCTAATTTGTTAAAACTACTAGGTTCTATGTAGAATAAATGACCTTTCTCTTTAATGATTATTTTAAAAGTTCTGATAGATTTAATCCTTTTACTTTTATGGCTTCATTTAAAATTTTTTCCCAAATGTTTCTCATTACAAAAATATTTTAAAATGCTGCCATATTAATTATAGAAATTTTGTCTTTTTTTTAAATAAACAGCTTCCAAAGGACTAAGTATTTTCTGTAAATTACATTACTAAACATGTTTATGTCTATTTCAATATTCTCCATGTTGTTCCATTTAGCTATATGTCTATTTTGCAAAGATACTTAACTGTTTTAATTCCCAACACTTTATAATAGTTTTTAGTATCAGCTAATGCTGGTGTGTTTGCACTGCCTTTTTTTTTGCATAATTAACTTGGCTTTTCTCTTATGCATATATTTTCAGGTGACCTAAAGCAAGGGTCTGTAAACTTGAGGGCAAAACTTGGAAAATAATCTAGCAAGGCAGCCCAGGTTTCAGGAGCAAAATTCCAGAGAGAAGAAAGCACATTCAGATGATTCTCAAATTCATACCTGCTTTAAATATTGAGGCATTTTATGATTTGAATATGGCTTGGGCCAAAGGCTGAGCATATGAAAAGAAAGTAGAGGTTGCTAAGAGGTAAATACTCAAGCAAAAGCTTTTGGGGGCCTCATGAGGCTGGGGAGAGAAATATTTAAGTGGGAATTCATTTCAGGGGGAAACAAAACAAAACAAAACAAAAAACAAACAAAACAGAAAAACCCCTAGCAGCTACAGACTTTTATTGGTAGGATGAGCCACTTTCAGCAAAAGGCTTCAGCTTCAGATGCTACTGACTAGCAAGGGTAAATGTGGTTCCAAGTGAGTGGCCCAACTGTTCTTTCTCCTACCCTCATCTTTCAAAGCAACTCTATTTGTGGTGTTTTGCCAGGATGTTCTTTACTCCCTTTTCACTGCACTGAACTACTTAGTAACAAAAGGAAATTTTAATTAATCAGTAGTGAGTTCCTCCAAATTGATCCCACCAACACTATATTTTGCAGATATTTTTTGTTGTTCATGTCATGGAGTTGGCACTCTTCCCTAATTTCATACTGATGCTGTTTTTTCCCCATTTGTCTTTATCTTCTGTTGATTCATTAGGGTTGGGATAGGTTTGTGGGAGCTATTATTTACCTCCATCTTTTCTACATACTATCATCAAATTATTTGCAGAATATTTCTCATAATGTCTAAAATGATTCTTAAATTTGAATTTTCTACTTCATTTTACTAAAACAATCTTTTTATTTTTATAAGTACAATTTTAGAAAAAAAGTGATAGCAATTAAGAAATTATTTGGATGTTTTCTTTTATGTAATTATGTAGCAGCTATTAAAGGTAAATTTTCTATTATGTGTCAAAAACTGTGAAGGGTCTAAGTTTTTGCCCTACTTGCAATGTTACAAGTTAGCCTTCCACACTTTTGTGGATGCTGACAGAAGACATAAGGTACCTGGTTCCGAGACAATAGATATTTTGACTAATGATACAGCATGACATATCAGCATCAGATTTATGTTGGTTCTTCTTGCTCCTCAACCTCTCTAAAGGCAATGAAGAGAAGTCAAGTAGATGCTGCACACCCAGTGGGTTTGTGCCACAGATAGAGAATCTTAAGCCTAGGAAATCCTAATCTTCTCCCATGAGGGACAGGCACACTTGCCCTTTGTGTCAGAGGGAGATTTTATCTCTAACTTCCAAGGCTGTTCATTATGTACACACCTTAGTAAATATAGTCCAGACAAAAGGAGAAATTAGTATCTTCTTATTCATAAGGTATGCAGAAACATGAGTGAACCATAAATTATCTCCCAACACTAAACAAAACCAAAAAATGAACACACACACATCTGTTTAAAGGTCTCAGAAAGTTATCATGCCAGACAGGGCTTGGAAAACAAGATCCCCTTACTTGGGTGTTGGGGGAAAGTTTAAGGAGAGGTTAGGCTATAGGCTGGCCATACAATTTAATTCTTCTCAACTGTTGCAAATTGATAAGAATTAGAGATATCTACACGATAGCTAGGAAAGCACAAGTAGTAAACAAAAGTATATGTGAAAGTACTTTCCTCTAACCTGATTTTTCACTAATATGATCAGTTCACCATAAACTGGGAGAATTTTGCATAATCAGAAATTGATCCTCTGCCCATTCATTTTTTTCACGTATCCCTCCCCTATCTCAAAAAATGATGATCGGCCAACCTGGAAAGCATATGTACTGGGAAGGCTATGATGTAATGCCGTATAATGTAGACAGAAACAAATAGAAAAAAGTGAATTCAAAAGGAACTTTCTATTAGAAAGAAGCTCAAAAGTAAACAAAATCAAGTAGAGCAAATAACCCATGCTAGTGCTTCCCATGGCTCCAATGACTATATCACTTTCCTTTTGATTCTAAAATAATGAGTACAGTACATCTACATCAGCTTTAGGTAGTAAAGAAGGTCCTTTAACAATGTCCAGGTTAGTCATAAAAATAAACTAAAAGATTCAACCTTCGTTATTCTATGGCCAATTAAAAGGCTGAAAAAGTTATGTACAGCATGAAATCCTTGATAATAATTTAGAACATAAAAGAAGATGAACATTACATATAAGGAAAAAGAAAGATAAATTATTTTAGAAAGACATTACATCCTCCTCTTTTTTTGACATCAAGAAAAAAAAACCAACGGCTCTGAAACAATGGATAAAAGACTATGAGATTGTAGAACAAAAAAGGGAAATGGTGGGATTAATGACAAATATTATAAGGTGTTGATTCTATACAAGAATTTTAAATGACACTAGAATATGCAGAGTAATAATGACCACATCAAGTGGTTTAATTGGTGAAATGAAGCTTAGAAAGTTTTTTACCCAGTCCAGATATAGAGAACCAAAAGATTAATGCAATTACTGTGATGAGAGTAGATAGACAAAAAAAATGTTAGTGTACATAAATAAAAGAACAGAAATATAACAATAAATGCTAATTAAAAATATGATGGACTTAACATACCTGATATGAAGAAATACACAGCTCTTTATAAGGAAAAATCATCATCAGGAACATGGTACCTGAGGTCATATTCAGGCATGTTTACCTGTTGGGTGAACTTTGATCCAAATGACTTGAGCTCTCCCATGCCACTATTTTTTTCACCTGAAAATAAAGGTGCTATTATTTACCTTCCACACTTGTTAGGATGATTAATAGAGAAATAGTCTTTAGTGCTAAACACATAGAAAAGCTCATTAAGTAAGCTGCCATTATTATCGGGAAAAATGAAGAAATATTACCATTGTGTAGATAGGCATGGTAAATTATTTTAATTTAATGCAATCTGTATGAAACAAAGAGCTAAATTACAAAGCAAGTATATAACTCTAAATGTAGATTCCTCCTAGTAAATATTAGATATCAGAGTGAAATAAAATAATATCCATAGAGTTTGAGGGTTATCAGTGATTATAAAATAATGCTGTACAAACTAATGTAATTTATGTATGAATATAATACAAATACATACTCAGAGTTGTTTCTTTTTTTAATCATGTGTACTTTCCCTAAATGGGTGCAAGGGATATGACTTGCTAAAGAACATGTTCAAACTCTTATGAAATAATCTAAATAAAGGACTCAGAATTATTTTAAAAATCATTAGAAATATTAGTCAGCCAATCTGTAATGAAATAAAGATTAATGAGATCTTTAAGATTGAAAACCCTACTCAAATGCTCTCATATTACAAATTACTCAATATAAACAAAGATTAGCCAGGAAAATATAAACATAAAATAAGCAGATATTTTAATATCGATATAGAATACACAGTAGAATGTAATAGCATCGTTGTAAATAAATGGTGTTGTTTTATTGAAGAAGTGTTCAATCTGTAATGGAAAAATTTATTCAGTCTCAAGTTATACAGAACATATCGCTAATTACAATGAAAAAGTAAAAGAAAAATATAGTTTAATTTTCTAAACATCTTTTGCATTTTGGACATAGATTCAGGAATAAATAAAATCATAGAGAATATAAACATTTCAATTAAAGGATTGATGTCAAAATTCATATCTTATAAATATTAAAACCCATAGAATAGTTATAAATGTTACTATGTATCAGAAAATTATGTGGTGGTAATTTTAAGGTGTTTGATGTGGATATGGGCAAAAGGGTAATCATATTCTACTAATGAATGTGTGAATTGATAAAATTTTGTGGGGGACAAATAGGATCATAGTAATATATGTATATGTATAAATGTATATATTTACCTATGTCAGAGTTATTTTCAAAGTATGCACCATTTGACCAGACAATATTATCTTTAGGAGTCCACCCTTAATGTAAAAACTGAAAATTACATAAAAACTTCAATACAAGGATAATTATCACTACAAATTTATAATAGCAACAAATTATAAGCAATCTATGTCCACCTATATGGTATTTCTTAAATAACTCTCATACACTTTTATAATGCAACCCAGGTAAAGAACATAAATAGTCAATACATATTTGAACATGTAGAAGAGAAATTATCTATCATTGGTACCTTTATTTTTTATTTTTAAAATTGTTCTAAAATTCAATAGCTTATAACAGAGATGAAACGTTAAAATAAGCAGTTATTTCAGGTATATTGGAATATAGCATTGTCATGTATTACTCGTGAAAAATGGTTTCAACCTTATTGCAATTGGCTATAAGTATTTATACTGCAGATATTTTGTCTGAGCACTCCAGTTCTTAAAACTTTTTCTCAGAGTGATATTTGAATAAATTTGCACAGACATACATACAAGGTTGCCCTTTGAGTATTGTCTAATAATTTAAAATAGAAGCATCCTATAGGACTATCATATAAGTTTTTGTTTAATATTAGTTTACATCCTAAACTTTAAAAAGTATGATGTGTTTTAAAATTCACACCTATATAGATCCATCTGAATTAATATGTATTTAAGCTTCAAATTCATACAAATTTAGCTCCATATTTAGTCAATAAATGAAAAACATGTTGGTAAACAGTATGAACAGCAGCATATATTAAGAGAGAAGGAGAAAGAGAAAGAAAGTGAGGAAGAGGAAGGAAGGAAAGAAGGGAAGCAGGCAGGCAGGAAGGGAGGAATTAGTAAGACTGTGTAGCAAAACATTAATGATGTTTACCTTTGATATTAGGACTTGGGGAGATTTTTCCTTTCCATCTAAAGTGAAAAATGGAAGAGATTTATAAATATTGCCCTAGAGAAATATTCAGAATAAATAGTTACATTTTTTAAGTGCAGGAAAGATAGCAGACCTATGCGTATGTGCATTTATATATATATGCATGTATGGAAATATACATATGTGAACGTATGTATATACATGTCTATCTGTGTATCTATTTTATCTATATATAATAGTTATGAGGCTTTACCACAAATGTTGAAAGTAATAAATCTTGGAATAAGACACTGTCTTTTGATTTTGTTTATTTTTCTGAGATTACATTATTAATTCATTACTTATTTTCTTTTTCACTTTTTATGAAATATTATTTTTAATTTAAACAATTTTAAAGGGAAAATAAAAATCATCTTGGTATGACTTCAAAGAATATTGTATATTTTTATTATTTTCTTATTGTTAGATGTACAATAATAAGAAAATATCTTTGTCATATAACAAATTAAGGTAGTATGAACTGTTTTAGAAATGTATTATCTAAGGTAGAAATATGTTTCGACATAAAAGTTTTGCCCAAGGAGTTTATTTTGTTTTGATACATTTTCTTAGTTCTCAATAGAATATAATATTTATATTATAAAGAATAGAAGGAATATCACTGCAGCAATAGGATAATATATAAGATGCATTTTCTCTTATTCCCCTTTTTCCAGGCATTAATATTTTTAATATTGCTAATAATTCAAGTTTTAAAATGATGCCACCAACTCCAAAGGTAATACTTAAAATAAAAGATGAATCTGAAAGGAACTGGATGTGTAGAAAATCCATGTAAGTCACTACCATATATTTAATACCATTTGTTCCATTAAGCCTCATGATCTTGAACATACATGTGAACAAAATTTATTTGATTAGAAAAAAGTTACCTCTCCTGAGTGTAGTTACATTAGCTCTTCTGTAGCTTCTAGTCATGTGCATATATGAAAAATTTTGTTATGAAAGGGAAACACCCAAAACAGTAACCTGTGGTGATAATACATTTCATGGGGTGGTAGTATAGTGATTTATAATTATGAGCAGATCATGACTTTTCATATCCTATGAATGAAGAAACCAAAGTATGGTGAATTTGGGCACTTTCCCCCAAAATTCCACAAACAGCCATGCCTATCTCTAGCTACATCATCATCATCATCATAATACATTTATTTTTTTAATGTACTTTATGGGAAATCATGTCTTGTATATGAGCTTATATGTAAATTTAAGAAAGGAAATGTAAGCCAAATAAAATATAATTATTAAGCTGAGATAGGATACTGGTTATTAAAATAGATATGTAAATATGTTATAACTTCCTATCCAAATGTCCAAATTTAGTCACTGAAAAGCACTGCAACCATGAAACTCCCCCTGGCCCTCATAAGAAGAAAGAAGCTTGAAATGAAAATATGGGCATAGAAGTCATTTAAATGCAAACATAAAATGAGCCAAAATAACAATATCAGTTTACATAATTATAAAATAGAATTTGAGAAGAAAAGGAGCAAAAAGGGCTATTTGAGGATAATAGAAAGCTCTCTTTAATTTTAAAGTCATGCCATAGTAGTTTTATAGTTTAAACTCCTGCTTTGGCACTAGTAATAGTGTATCCTTGCCCAATTATTAGTCCCTTTGACCTAAGTTCTTTTTTTAATCTATAACAAGTAAGTATCATAGCTCCCTCCTCACTATAAACTTGAGAGGATTAAAGTTTTGTTAGTTAATCTGACAAAAATCTCACAGAATGGCAGTTAACACATATTAAGCAGTTAATAAATTTTCTACCATAATAATTATCGTGTTTTACATATTATACATAATAATAAATATTTTAATGTCATATAATATAATGGAAAATAATAGATATTATTGGTAATATATCAAATAAATTATTTTATTTAAAAACTTACATGAAATATCACAAACCTAATGTGTGTTAAACAAGGCACCAGTAGAATATTTAATGTAAAAATTCTAGAAGTAGACAAAAACCTCATTTTCTATGCATATTTATGTTTATACTTTGTAACTATCTTATTATCCTATAAACAGAGGCATATTTATGTTTATACTTTGTAACTATCTTATTATCCTATAAACAGAGAAAAAATATGTTGCTGAACATTCACAAAAGTTACATTGAAATATAGGTGCAAAGATTCTCAACAACTCTTATCAAATAGAATCCAACTGTGTATAAAAAGAATTATACACCAAGTAGGATTTATGCCAGATATTCGAGGCTTATTCAACATTCAAAAATCAATTACTGTAATCCATCACATCAACAGACTAAAAAAAAAATCACATTTTTATATCAATAGGTGCAGAAAAAGTGTTTGACAAAATTCAACACCCATTCATGATGAAAACTCTCAGTAAACTATAAATAGAAGAAAATTTCCTACAGAAAACCTACAGCCAAAATTATTCTTAATGGTGAGAAACTTGCAGCTTTCCTATTAGGATCAGGTACAAGACATCCTTGCATGTCACTACTCTTACCACTGCTTTTCAATATTGTACTGGAAGTTTCAGCTAATGCAACAAGAGAGGAAAGGAAACTAAAAGGTATACAGATTGGGAAGGAAGACATAAAGCTGTCATTTTTCATAGGTGACAAAATCATCTATGTAGAAAGTCCAAAAGAATCAACCACAAAACCTCCTGGAACTAATAAGTTTTGTAGCAGGATTGCAAGATATAAGATTAATAGGCAAAAGTCAATTATCTTCCTATATATCAGCAATGAACAACTAGAATTTGAAATTAAAAACACAATACTATTTACATTACCACATTCAAAAATAAATATTTCAGTGTAAATCTAACAAAATTTGTTTAGGATCTATAGGAAGAAAACTACAAAGCTCTGATAAATTAAATCAAAGAACTGAATAGATGGAGAGATATTTCATATTCATGGATAAGAGGACTCAATATTGTCAAGATATTAATTCTTCTCAACTTGATCAGTAGATTCAATGCAATTTCAATTCAATGGAATTTCAAAATTCCAGCAAGTTACTTTGTGAATATCTGTTTACAAACTGATCCTAAAGTTTATGAGAGGCAAAGACCCAGTATAGCCAACTCAGTATTGGAGAAGAACGAAGTTGGATGACTGACACTACCTTACTTCAAGACTTACTATAAAGTGGAAACAATCAATACAGTGTGGTATTGGTGAAAGAATAGACAAATAGATGTGTAGAACAGAATAGAGAGCTCAGAAGTAGACCCTCATAAACATAGTCAGCTGATCTTTGACAAAACCCCATTGCAAAGATATTGCATTATTATTGACTGTATTCCCCTGTACATTTCATCCACATGACTCATTTATTTTATAACTGGAAGTTTGTACATCTTAATTTTCCTCACCTATTTCACTCATCCCACAACCTCCCTTCCCTCTGGCAACAACCTGTTTGTTTTTTTCATCTATGACCCTGTTTCTTTTTGTGTTTGTTCATATGTTTTTTTTTTAGATTCCACATAAGTGAAATCATATGGTATTTGTCTTTGTCTGATTTATTTCACTTAGCATAATATCCTCTAGGTACATGCATGTTGTCTCAAGTGGTAGGATTTCCTTCCTCCTCATGGATGAATAATATTGCAAGTATCCAGTGGAATATTATTTCACATTTTTATCCATTCTTTGGCCATGACTGTTCATCTGGATTATATTGATATTAATATAAAATAATTTGACAATAATGAGAGGAAAAATTAATAGAAAAGTCTTTATGTCTAGATATAAATTTTGATATAAAATTATACTAAATATTTACAATTTATCTTATTCATAATGTGTTTACAAGGAAATACACTTGAAAATTTGACAGTGGGGGTGAGTTTTGTATATCAGAAAATAAAAGAAATAAAATGCAATTATTTTTACTTTACAAAACAAGTATCAATAGATTCATTCTATATAGAACACATATTTATTGGATGTTTATAATCAAATGAAAAAAAAACCCTTTTTTACACAGATATGCTAGTTTTGAGACCACCATTTGTTTATGATTGCATTAATATTTCTCCCTCCAGTATTTTTACACCATCCTCTTCGTTCAGAAATTTTTTTCCCTAGCAGTGGTTGTTTGCTTTAAACTCCTTGAATGTGACAATTATTTCTTTGATGTATAGCTGAAAATAAATCATCCAGAAAGTATTTAGATAGACAGTGAAAATATAGCTTATCTGATAAAATTGCTCCAATTTTCTTCATGAATTGAAGAAGCAAGGAGAAAACAAAACAAAATTTTCAGTAAGATATTCTTGGGTTAATCTCTTACCTCTTTAGATTACTTAATGTGTTTTGGTTACGTGATCAGTTTTTGAGATATTCTGTACAAAATCTTTCTCTTATCCAAAATAGCATCTGTGTTCGTAGGGATAGTGGCCAATTTCAAGCTACCAATATGAGCTCACTGAACAAGGAGTTAGAAAGACATACATACAGTTAGCTCCAACCTAGACAGAGCAGAATAGGTTTTGTTCAGAATCATAAGCTGAACACTTAAAGTAATTCACTCTTTTTTGGAAATATTCTTGGACTTTCAGACCTCATCCCATTCCCTGCTCTTCCCCTAGTTGATAGCTAAGTGGGTAAAGGGAGGCTTACCAATCTCCTTTCTCAATCCCCGAATTTATTGCCTAGTGATGAGGATGGAAGACAGAGAACAACAAGATTTAGTTTAATTTATTAATGTCAATCTATACTCAGAATGTGAATATTTAAATAAAAAATACTTTTTTTTTTCCCCAAATGCCTTGGTTTTCATATCCATGAGTGTCCTGCTTCTGGCTGCTGTAGTCACAACAAGGCCCCTCGATCAAAAGGTCATTCTTTATTCTGATGGCATTCATATTATAAGTTTTTATTCTGTTTAAGTAATTAGTTTGAATATTAGGGGATAAATTGGCACTGAGATTGAGATGTACATCATGAAGTCTGGTCTCTCTTCAGGCTTGGTCAAGGTCTACGCAACTCTGGCCAGTTGGCTCTTTTTTACATCTTACTGACACTATGGACACTTCTGCGTCTTGATCATGTTCTCTATCCAGCCGCTGAGAAAGTCTGTGTCCCTGAAGTCCCTTCTGTGGAGTCACCATGATTCTTGCTGTATCAGAAGCCATGGAGGACTTCTCTTAATTTGGTGTCACACTACGTAGAAATGAAGGTTAGTTCAGAGCCGTATCTCTTCATGATCTTGCTGTCAAGGTTGCATTTACTCTGGGTCTGCTCCCTTGATGAGGACTCTACCCTTCTTCTAATCTTTCCCCAGGATTTCAATCAGAAGGTGGAGCAAATAACTCCTCCATTATAAGCTTTTGAAGCTCAGAAATATTGTGACCATGACACAAAACTTGCTATATTCCTTTCTTATCTCTATCTTCTTTCCTTACAGAAAACACTGAGAATGAGAAGGAAATCTTGCTTTTATTTTTTTTCCACCTTGTATGCATGATTCTTTCTAAGTTTTATTGAGATATAATTCATGTAATATAGAATTTCACATAACTTAAATGCACCATTTTAAATGCTATAATTAACTACATTCACAAGGTTATGCAATCATCACCACTATGCTATTCCAGAATATTTTTATTACCCAGAAAGAAACACCATAAATATTATCAGTCATGCCCTCCAGTCCCTGGGAACTACTCTACTTTCTGTCTCTATGGTCTTATCTATTCTGGACATTTTATATAAATAGGATCATACAAAACATGGCCTTTGTGTCAGGTTTCTTTCACTTAGCATAATTTTTTTCAAAGTTTATCCATGTTTCACACCCATTAGGATGGCTATAATGAAAACAATGAAAAATACCAAATGTTCAGGAAGATAACTGGGTGCCTCATACTTTGCTGGTGTGAAGATAAAATAGTGCAACTACTGTGGAAAATACTTTGGCAGTTCTTCAAAAAGATAAACATACAGTTATCATACCACCCACTCTTGGGTATGTACCCAAGAGAATTGAAAACATTTTACACAAAAACTTGCACATGAATATTCACAGCAGCATTATTCATAAGAGCAAAGAGTGGAAACAACCTAAATGTCCATTATCTGATGAGTGGATGAAAAAGAATGTGGTATAGCCATACAATGGGATATTATTGAGCCATAAAAATGGAATTTAAACATATGTTTTCAAAAATATTATGTCCTATTTCTGTCAGTATTTTTGTTTTCTCCCTTTCCTAAAAGAAATAATGATAGGATATAGATAGGTAGACACGTATTGTATTACTAACAAGATATATATAATCAGAGAATATTTTTGAAAATATTAAATCCTGATAGCTGACAGGCTAATATGACAGTGAGATATGTAAATATTTATTTCAATAGTATATGAGAAATTGTTCTGTATATGAGAGTGGTGTATCAGGCAATATGCTATCTAAAAGGTGACCTTAATTTAACTTGATAATGCATAATTATTTATCAGGGGACAAGCAGGAAAGAGGCTGGCATTCCATGCAATGAGGAAGAACACTTGTGAAGAAACTGAGGCATAAAATAGTTTGTAGCTGAGTTATGGGAAATAACAATAGACAGTGTTCAAGGACAAATCCAATATGGTCTTGACTAAGATAGGGAATGTAGGTTTTATTGTACAAACACATGTACAAATGAAAAATTGTGTATGGGAAAAGAAGAAGCATGGAAGAGAGAAAGGAGTCCACTTAAGAGGCCATTTATATATTAAGTTAAAGATGGGTGAGGCATCTAGATTGAGAGCACTCAATACCAAAGTTAAGAAAAATGATCTGGACTCTAGACACAGATTTAGGATTCAGTCATTATTTATTAATTATTGGAGAAATTGTAGCAGAATGCAAATGTATTACTTTGCATTATATTATATTGAGATCCACATATACACACACTCACGGTACTCGGGTTTATGGATATTCAGCTTGAATCATTTAGAATTTCAGTGTGTAGAGGAGGAATTTAGAGTCAACATATCTAATGAACACTTAAATATTCATAGAAATTTTCCCACTGGAATATTTTAAAGCAAATTGAAGTTTCAATATTATTGAAATGAAAGTGTAATACATAAGATTATAAGCATTTTGTGTTATTTAAAATATAAAGTGCTTATGTGAGTTTTACATTAGCTCAAGACTCGTATCATTTTGTTAATGATAGCATCAGGTCCTAGAAGTACTATTTGTGTAGTGTCATTCTATAGAAACAATGATTGCTCTGAAAATTTTAGCTAGAATCATCCTATTTTGATCTATATTTTTGTTACCCTTGGGCCTAGAATTTAAATCTGCTGAATTGCAGTTATCCCCTTTCATTGCAGATGCTTAACAATTTGGGCCAGCATTTATATACTTTTAATGCCTTGCCACAGTTAATTTGCATGTCTATTTCATATTCCATATTAACTCTTTTGTTTATTTATTTATTTTGCGGTACGCGGGCCTCTCACTGTTGTGGCCTCTCCCGTGCAGAGCACAGGCTCTGGACGCGCAGGCTCAGTGGCCATGGCTCACGGGCCTAGCCGCTCCGCAGCATGTGGGATCTTCCCGGACTGTGGCACGAACCCGTGTCCCCTGCATCGGCAGGCAGACTCTCAACCACTGCGCCACCAGGGAAGCCCCATATTAACTCTTTTGGATATGTGGAATTCTCCTGAAATAATTCATTGATGTATAGTTCATTAGCATTCACTAGGAAGCTCCTGCTCTGAACAGATTTTAAGGAAGATAATTACTAGTACTGAAAGATGGCTTTTGGTATATTTTCTATATTAGGAAATATGCTTTACATTAACAACTCATCAAATATGCATAATACCTTATTAAGACCATTATTATTATTTACTGAGCAAATATATGGAGTTGACTCTCTTTGAGTGGTACAATATACACATATTAAAGGTATAATGCTTAAGTCCATTGATACCACATTGCAGTTAACTGTTTAACTTTATAAAGTGGTTTTGTAAATGATTCTGCTGATTAGGGTTTTAAAGACTGTAGAAGGGAATTAGGGGAATAATATAAGAAAAAGACTAATGACCTCATTAAAACCTGTTTTGCAGAAACTACATGCACTATAATGCACACAGTAGCAACAATTAGTCAAGCAAATAGGCAATGAGTTCTGATTCTCTTACTTCACCAGTAAATTCTGCCAGTACATAATTTGTGAGGCATAACATTACCTGCTAATGACTCTATGATACAGTTCAGATAGATTTTTTTACAAGGAGAATCAATAACTTTAGAAAACATTTAGAAAGTTTTACTTAGATTACTAATATGATTAAGTGGGGGGGGGGGAAAGACAGCTATAATTTATTTAAACCTTTGTCTTACCAGAATAATGACTTTTTAATGAAATAAATCCATAGTGATTTCTACCCTAAAGAATAGTTTGTTAAAAACAAGACAACAGACCCCAAATGAAGTCACTTATGGTAAGCCCCATGTCACCAAACCAAGACTTAATTGCAGCTTTGGTCTCTTCCAGAAATGGAATCTTAAACTAGTCAATCAGGAATTAGTAAGGTAGCCCTAGTAAGGTAGTCTGCCCAATAGACCACGTGCCATCCCCTAAAGGAAGTGACCTTGCCACAGCCAATCCACTTTTTCTAGTATAACTTCCTTGTTCCCACTTCCTTCTGCCCTTAAAAGTCTTTCATTTTGTACAGCTCTTTGGAACTCATTTCTATCTGCTAGATGGAATGTTACCAGATTCATGAATTGTTGAATAAAGCCAATAAGATCTTTATAATTTACTCAGTTGAATTTTGTTTTCTAACACGTTTAATAATTTTCCAGTGATTTTGCTGTGATGGTTGTACGTGTATTTTTACTTAGTTTTAACAACCACAAATGTATTTCTAAATATTATTGCTAAAGAAAAGAACATCTACAGCGAGCAAGGCATGACAAAACTAGCTTCAATTTTGAGCAGATTATACTTTGTAGTTGCATAATGCAATTTTAAATAGATTTTTTCCACCTGAGTACACTGCACTGCACATTATGTTACTGTGAAGGATTAGTATACACTTCTGTGGTCTTGTGGACTCCTTTGCCTGAGTGGTGATAGAGGATCTTAGGTTTCCTCAGGCTTACTTGCTTCCAGATAGAGCTTTGACTTAAGATCCTCGGGAGTAATTTTAGATGGAGCCAGAGAAAGGAAGTGAGAACTCGAGAACTCAATGGTGTGAATTATGGTTTATCTTTGCACTTGAATTTCTTGTCTCTTGCTGGTGTGAATTATAACTTTACTACCAGTTACATGTAGATTTGGAGGCTGTGTGTGTGACGAATATATACATAAGTCTTTAAGTGCTTTTAACTCTGCTAATCTAACTAAAAATTCATTGCTGTCCTTTTTAAAAAACTCGTCTGTATTTCTACCTACACATTCAGCAGAAAAATCATTTTGTATAGACTACCCTTTTTTTCTGTATGTGTTTTTACAGACTTAATTGGAGTTCAAAGATTCCAATATGAAATATTATCTTAACCATAAATCTTATAGTCTTTTTTGCAGCTTTACATTTTGAAGCTTTATCCTTAAGTTTATCTAGTAATAATTGGTGTTTCCTTCATTCAGTTCCCTGGAAAACATTCAGTGAAGCAAATTGTCAATTTTATAATATACTAGCCTTAATGGGGTAATTTTTAGACATCCAGGGAAAATTACATATTTCCTTGATTTTATTTATATAGTTTTTATGATTCATGCACAGATTTATTTATTTTACAATTGTTTATTTGACTCAATCTATACTCACTGATGGGCTGATATTATGGAAACCATAGAGACAGCTAGGCATAATCCTTCCCCTCAGCAGCATGGAATTTTCTTTCACTCACTTAAAAGGAAAACTAAGGAATTCAATCATCTTTAACACAGGCCAAATACTTCCTTTTTTCAGGAAGTATTTTTCAGGAAGTAAATTACCTGATGTTGCTTATCTAAATCTTTAGAGAATATTAATATCAGTCAGTTACTCATTTGGCACATATTTATTGACACTCACCATGTTTTGGCACTTTTCTAATAAGATCAAGTAAAACAATGATAAATAATAAAAGCTCCATTCCCTACAGATGTTTCATTAGGATCTAAGACAGGAAAAAAAGATAAGAGACAGCTAAAATATTGTGTGATGGGTTTAAAGGAAGTAGATAATATTGGATAACATTGAAGGAGCCTCTAATCTAGGCTAGACTTTGTCTAAACTAGATTGGGTTTTGGATGCTATCCTAGAATAAATGACACCTAAGAGGAGACCGGTATTTCAAACACTTAGTGGATGGGTTCAGAGAAAGAGGACAAGTATTCTAGAGAGAGGAAAAAGTATGTACCATAAACCTGGATAAAACAGTGGCATTTTTAAGTAACTAATAAATGTTAAATATGGAAAATGGGATGATAGTGATAAGAGTGGAAAGGTAAATAGGAGGCAGATCATACCATATTTGGATGTCAGCAGATGAGTGATGGTGAGCCAGTGAACTGCTTTTTAAATAAACAGCAATTCAATCAAATGGATGTTTTTGGAAGCATCACTCTGTACACAGTATGGAGATTGAATTGGAGGGGGAAAGTGTTTATTAGAGGAAAACTGTTGAAGTGATTCAAGTGAAGGATGTCAGTCATCTAAACAGAGTTGTTGAAAATTGGAGAACCATTTAGCAAAAGAAATTTACAGGACTTTGTTACTGAAGGGATAGGAGAGATGCAAATCAAACATGACTGCCAGCATTTTGTGTGTTTTTTATTTTTTAGGTGGATGGGATTGCCATCATTCTGCCTATGAAACACATTAGGAGGAGCAGAATTTTTTTTAGAAGATAATGAGTTTTCTTTCAGATCAATTAAGTTTCAGGTGGTCATGGGGGCATCCAAATGAAGATGTTTAAAAGTTTAGCTGGAAATGTATAGGCAAAATGTACTGATCAAGGGCTTAGATGAAATTTGCTAAGGAGAGTCTAAATCAAAAGAGAAAAGAAAGGTGTGAGAAAAAAAAAGCCAAGAAGGACAGAAAGAAAGAGCTGCTACAGAAATGTGAACTGAACCAGGAAAATCAGATACACTTAAGAGAATACTGCAGCAAGGGGAGTTGTCAATGCTATCGAGAAGTCAAGAAAGATAACAATTGAAGTGACCATTGGAGTTAGTAACAACAAAATTATTTTTACCTTGCAAAAATGTTTTTAGGGGTTATGTTAGGTATGGTAGCCAAATTCTAAAGTGTGGTTCAGAGAGCGGGTGGTGAGCAGGTAGAAAAAGCAAATTTAAATTAACACAACACTATCTGAAAGTTTGTCTGATTAGAGAACTAGCAATACAAGAAACAGTAAGAGTAAATAGAATCACAGGGAGCAATTAGCATCATGTTAACCCTCCTTCTACTCAATTTCTTTTTTCTCTAGCTATCTTTTCAGGATGTATTATCTTTACATATCCTCCAACTAAATATTATCAGTAGTAGATCCTCTTTGCCTCCAAGTAGCATGAAATACAGATGCAACCAGATATATATTAAATAATAATCAAGTAGGGTTAATACCATCAATGTTTAGAATACTACTTCAGCCACTGTCATTGCTGAATGGGAATGACAAAGGGTCCAGACATAATTTAAAGCACTATTTTACTTTAAAAATCTAACTGGCTTTTGTATCCCAGAGCTCTATTCTACCACACAAAGGCACTTCCTTAATACCTTTGCCTTTAGAGAGTGACCTGAATGCTTTCTAGACATGTGGAAAATGCCCCCTATGAATACCCACACCTCCAATTTCATTCTCCCACTCTTCTTGGGTCCCTCTCCCTTAAACAGTTGTCCTCCCCTGATTACTGATGGTTTCAGCCATCCATCCCTTCTAGAGATGCCCTAACTCTCCCTACAGAATGATGAAGTTCCCTTTTCTCAGTTCTTTCTTCTGTCTTATAATACCCTAGTCTTTGGTACCTGCTAATTCCAACCAGTTCCTTTTGGCACCTTAAATAAAAGGAAAACAGTGCTCACATAACACTGAAAATGGCTTTCCATGCAAATATTGAATTCTGGCTCTTCCATGGGAGAGAGAACAAGCTGGGGACTTCCATGTCCTAGAGATAATGTCTTTTTCTCCATTTCTTTTGTGAAATAAAGTATAGGTTAACATCATTATGAAACATGGCTTTTCATTTAAAGGAGAAATACAGAAAATGTTTCTATATCATTATAGAAAAAAATGCATGAGGTAAAAGACCTTACACTACCTCTCACTTATAGCTTTGTAATCTAGGTCATGTTACTTAAGGTCTCTAATAATCAATTATTTTGATCAGTAAAATAGGGACAACAATAATGTTTACCCACTAGGACAATGGTGAGAATGAAGAAAGATAATGTAAAAAATTCCTGGTATGTGGTAAACTCTCAATAAATGTTATCCATTATTATTAATGACTTTCACTTTTAGCAAGTAATAGTCTTACTTTCTAATCTTATAATGCAAAAAAGGACCTTTACCACATTTTCACCTAAACTAAGCTTTCAAGCTTCTTTAGGTCAGAAATGGTCAAATATTGATGATTTCATATTGTTCAATCTAATATTATCCAGAAATGAATGATGCCACATGTTTGACTATGAGATGGCAGTAGGAAGTATTTTGAAGGACTATGTTCCCTTTTCCTACTGTACTTAGAGTGCAAGAGAACTTCTTTTATAAAAGAAGGACAGAAAAAGATATTTGCTAGTGTGATGAGGTTTAAAATATGATTTCTTTACAATTTAAAAATTGTGTTTATGATTTTATTTGGATTTGAATTTGTTATAAAATTAAACATTAGTAAAATTCTTTGTATAAAGCTTTATTTCTTGGGCACATCTTTCATGATTTAAACACCATTGTTAGTTGATGTTAATGAATTTTCTAAAGATCAATTTAACATTTCTTGAACATGTGGTCATTTTAGTTACACTAAGCCTCATTTTAATAGTGCCCCAGATGGAACTCCCTTTTTTAAGCATTGGCTTGCAATAAATATTAAACTGAGTAATTGTAGACAATTATAGACAATTGTTGACAATTGTAGACAATTCTAATTGTTCTCTCTGACTATAGAATAAGGAAGCACTCAGTTGCACATAACACTTTAGATATAATTTAATGGAAAATGTAATTTTCAATACATATTTCTCTGTGGTCACAAGGAAGCAAAATGGGAAATAAATGTTCTCTATTCAACAATTAAAGTTTTAAATATGATTTCCAGTAATTACTTTGAAATCCCCAGTTGATATACCTCAGGAAACAAGAGCACTTCTTAAGCTGTCTTTTCCTATAGTCCATGACTTTCTGTTCAGGAAACAAACTAGTGTTTAAAAATGCCAAGGAAATTTTTAGCCCAAATTTACTATTCTTGGGATGGGAGAACACACAGGAGTAGGACCCTAGAATTAAGTTCAAACTCAAGTAGACAGTCTATGATATTATCTAACAGAATAATATCATGCAGAAAATTCTAGGATTCATCTGTTAAGAATAAGACAGCATATTTTTAAAAAAATGGAGGGGGAACCTCTTTCAGCTACTGCTTCTGCTCCCTTCTTGTCCTTCAGCTTGTTACTTTCCCTGGGGCCCTTTTTTTCTCAGTTAACTTTTCTTTTTTCTTTTTCTTTTTCTTTTTTTTCCCACTTTTTAAAGTCTTTATTGAATTTGTTACAATATTGCTTCTGTTTTATGTTTTGTTTTTTTGTCTCTGAGGCATGTGGGATCTTATTCCCCGACCAGGAATTGAACCCTAACCCCCTGCACTAGAAGGTGAAGTCTCAACCACTGGACCACCAGGGAAGTCCCCTCAGTTAACATGAAAGAATTTGTAGTGCTCCTCTCAATCTTCATGCTTCTATAAAGGAGGGATTCTTATAATGAATACATATTCTGCTATTAAATTTCTAAATAATGTACTGCAGATTTATTGAGTGCCAATTAGATACAGGGAAATGTTATGTTAACACATAGAGAAGAGTATTGTGGAAGAATGGTAATGAAAGAACGAATGTAACATTTTTTCTCAGACGACAATTCAAAACTTTGTGTTATTTAGTACAAGTGCAGGATGACATGTCTTATAAGAAATTTGAATGCATTACTTTCGATAAAAGCACATATCTGCCTCTTATTTGGCAACTTGTTAGAAAGAAAGATATTAAAAGAAGAAAAGGAAGGAAGGAAGGAAGGAAGGAAGGGAGGGAGGAATCAAGCAAGCTAGCTTTGAGAGTGTTGCAAAATAATGCCTCACTGCATAAAAATATGGACTAAAATTTGGAGTATTAATAGAGAGTTGGGAGAACCTTCATTCCTGTCAGCTAGCTGCAAGGGCAGAAAGGTCTCAGATGTGTCTAACTCTCAGTGGATAAATCAACCCCAATTTTAAAAAGGATTTTTTTAACTTTAAAAGGTCTATTTCTATGCCACAATAAATGGTTTGGGGATTATCTAACACTTTGGATTATCTGCACCATTAGTGAGGATAATAAAGAGCTGACTGCATTTTCCACTGAAATAGCACGGTCTATTACGCTCATGAATAGTCTGAGAATGAAGCATTGGAAAGTCTTTCTTGCTGTGTTTATGCACAACAGTTTAATTGACTGCAGTGTGCTTGATGGGATTTTTAGGTAGTTTACAATTGATGGTACATCCATCACTTATTCAGTGATTATTTTCAAAATTATCAAAACTGGTTATAGTAGATAAGTATATAGATATGGTCTCAAGAAGCTTTTAATTTCTATTCTTAGAAACAATGAAGCATTGCTTCATAAGAGTCTTGTCCTGGGTTTCTCTGTTTCAGTTTTCTTGACTGAAACATTTTTGCCCTGCTTACTTTTTCAATGGCATAGAAAGGAATTATCAAATACTAATAATTTTCAGGAAATGTATTTCAAGTAATGTAAAGGAAACCAATCTCAGTTACCAGAGTTTAAAACTCTGATAGACTGGCAGAAATTCATTTTACCTAAAAATATTCCAAGCATTTCTGCTTATGGAAATCATAAAAAATGAGTTTTTTCCCCCTAAACATTACCACATGTCTGGGACTTAAATATCCCTATCAAACTTATGATAAAGATAAAATTCCTTTGTGTTCCTCCCCAAAGCTATTTTTGTTATTTTTCCATGGTCCACGAATAATAGTGATGCTGGAGAAAATGGCATTCTTCACTCACTAAATCAAGCATGAATTTGCAATGGCATTTCATGCAGAATGTCTGGCATAGATCATATTACTCCTTCTAATTTAAAGTTTTACAAATAACTGTACAGTGTATTATATCTTTAAAAGAAAATAACCCAAGTCCTAGGACTCTTGAATAGTAACATTAACTGCACCATTTACCTCACAATGACAATACTTAATTAGAAATAGCCTTTAGTGCATCCTTCTGCATTTATTCATTTATAAGGAAATAATAAAAAGAAAATTTTGATACTGCTAGTACGAGAGGTTTATATAAGTGGCTTTAGGTGAAATTTTCCCTTATAACAAAGTTCATTCATTCATTTATTCTCCAGTGTTTTGTCTTTGTTGTTCATAATATCTCAAGCTCTGTTATAATTGGTAAGGAGATGTTTTAGAAAAAGGCAAAAAAAACTTTCCTTCTCATAGAACTTACATTCTAGTGGAGTAGATAAGCAGAACACAATAAACTACTCTGCTCTGACTTGAACAAAGTACCACAAGTTAGAGTGGCAAATCTTGCTTCCTGAGTGGCAGCCAGATGATGCAACCCAGGAGGGTGGGAGGAGTTAACCCTCTGATGAACTTTATTCAGGGCAAATTGAAGATGGTAAAGAAATAGACAGATAATATTTCTCATTTCTCCTTTCCATTTATTATTACCAAAGAGAGGAAAATTATCTTCAGGTTGAGGGTGAAAAAAATTTTCGATGAACAAAAGCCAAGGGAATTTACTATCAACAAACTCTGACTAAAGAAATTTCCAATATATGAGCAACAGAAAAATAAAAAGATTTAACCTAAGGATTAATCTTAAAAAATATAAAAGCTTTTTATGATGAACAACCTCTTGCTATTCTAAAAACAGAAAAAATTATCACAAAAAACTCTTATGTACTTATCATTGTTTCAGCAAGGGTCAAAGAAAGCATGGCTGATCTTGTTTGACTTATTTTCTGTTGAAAAAGAAGTCCCCTATTTAATTAATTTGAATTGAATCCTAGCATCTATGTCATTTAATCCAAAAATATTTTAAGATATAGGAATTCTTTAAAATAAACCATCAGTATATTATTTTAAACTAGAATAAATCAGTGTCAGTAAAATAGAATAAATTGGGTATCAGTAAATACTCAACGTGTCCAAATTCCCTTGATTAAGTGATACTTCTTAACATTTTATCTGCTCGAATAAATATTCAAACAAGGCTTATGCATTGCAACTGGTTTATATATCTATTACACTTCTTGTAAGATATTGGTTTTAAACTATAGGTTCTCTCTCTCTCTTTGTGTTAGAATTTACTTGTTGAATAAATGAAGCCATATGTTTCACAGAATTTCCAAGGGTTGGGTTTTGCTAATTATATTCCCATGGTGCCATTTAACATATCTAATAGGTTTTTTCTGTAAATTCCATACTTTGGTAGACAGACCTTAGGACCAATAATTTCAAAAGGCTGTTCTAATTTCAAAAGGTGGTCTCATTTTTGTGATCTTAGCAAACAATGAATATTATTGTTTAGATCCATTTTTTAACTAGGAATTGTTGCAAAAATGAATTCTGAAATTCATTTTTGTTATATACAAAATTAATTTATAAAGAGAAATGATTTGGTATCATCAACTATTTGGTTACTCTAAGGTACTCTTTTATAGGAAAGGCAGAAAAAATGTCAGTTTTCAAAATAAAGAGTTAAAAAATTAGTATTCTCCTATGGTGATTTTTTTTTTCTTTTAGTATCACTAGAAACTCATGCATTAACACAAATTTGAATCTTTTAGATGTATTGAATTTTTATTCTTATTGATGATAAAATTGTCTTATCTTTGCTCAAAGTGTAGGGTCACCTCACTTTGATTCCTGAGTTCTTCTGATATAATTTAGTACTCTTTAAGTGTTTTCGTACTTTCTGGTATGACAAGAGATTTCAGGATTAACTTTTACCTTTTCTATACCATATCTTTAATCAGCTTTTTATCTCCCCAAGAATCACTTGTTCAGAGTAAGTATTGATTTATTTTGGATTTATTAGTATAAATATATATGCTAAAATTTTAAGTACTCACTATAAGAAAAGAAGTAGAATATATCCTATGCAAGCTGGTAGAAAACTATGAAATAAGAAAAAAAATAGTTAATTCAAAATACAGTAGAAACTTTAAAATGAAACAGAAAACATGAAACAAAGAGACAAAATAACATATAAGCAACAAATTTAAATTTGTGAGTAATAACAATTACCTTAAATGATATAAAATAGCTGATAAAAAACCCCAAAAATCTTGAATTGGGTTTTAAAAATCTAGCCTTTTGTTCTTTGCAAGAGACATCTAACATCTAAGAACACTGAAACTTTGTTATTAAAGGGATATAAAGAGAGACAACTGGGTAATACTAGCAAAATGAAAGTTGTGTATATATTACTATTTGTGACAAGATAGATATTAATGCAAAAACACTTTCCCAGAGGTAACAATAGCCACAATATAAAGATAAACACTTAAACTTAGAAAGAAAGTATAAAATCCTTAAATTTATAGATACCCAACAGCATAACCTCAAAATGCAGAAATCAAGAATTTGATATTTATAATGAAAATTCAGTAAATCATAATCATATGTGAAGGTTTTAACTTCTCTCCCAGTAAACAACACATTAAGAGAAAAAACATCACTAAGGCAAGAGAAGATAAATACATTAACAAAAAGAACACTGTGCCCAAATGGAGGAAATACTTTAATTTTTTGGGTACAATATTACCCCCTTTATGCATTTTATACAAATGTACAAAATTACTAATTCCAAATAATTTTACAATGACAATGAAACATTTAATAAAGGGACAATTTAATTCTTCCACAAAATCTTCCAAAATATATAAAAATATTTTTATGAGATTAAAATAGCTTTGAAACCAGAGTCCAGAAATTAATAGTACAAGACATCTAGAGTGACATATCTAGTTGTTAAATTTTGAGGGGAAGTAATGGGTCTATCAAGGTATCTTTTGTGTGTTTCCTCTTCTTCTTTCAAATAAGTCAGCCAGCAGGTAACATACATTCTCCTCCTTCTTTCTTACTTTGTAGGGGTAGACTCTACTGATGATTTAGGAAATAAAATCAGAACAGTGTTATAAAGGAAATCTATTTGGAAGTGCAAAATATAGACTCTTTTGGAGTGAACAATGCATGATTTTACACTTTAAACTGTAAACTTTTGGAAGTATTTTGTAGTCATGAGAGAGACTTGTATGGTTGTGCTGTTTGTCTCTACTATTAGAATCTGGACATGTAGCCTTAGGCATTAAATGTCAGCTAAGCAGCATTTTAAAATTGGCAATCAGTACATTGAATGGCATACTTGGCTATAGGCTAGTAGCTGTTTCAGTTAGTTGCATGTATCAGATATTTAGTTCTGAACTCAAAAGAGGTGAAGATATCATTTAAGCAAACCAGGAAAGATAAAGAGGCTATTTGAGCAATTAATAGAGGTCTTGATCTTCATATGTTGGACCATGGAGACCTCAAAGACACATGCTTCTCATTGCAGAATGAGTATATGCCAGTCACCTGGGCCTCAGAAAAGGTGTGGTCCATGGAGGCCATCTTAGCTAAATGGAGGAGAGTTTTCTGGAACACTGATGTGGAATAGCACAGGTGCAGCTATGCCTGCAATCACAAGTCTGGCAGAGATGGTATCATATCTTTTTAGGTATTGTTGAACAGAACAATATTTGTGACTCTAAAACTGAAGGCAGCTGGGTTTTTCCTGTACTAATAGCACTAGTGTAGTTTTAGCTTTGAACTCTCAGTGACTGTGATAGGCAGAGCTCCCATCTTATGCTTTATTGTATAGGTTGGATAGAACACAAAGACAATTCATAGACCTGGTAACCAAGACCTCCACCACTCCATCATCAAGCAATGAGACCTTCAGGGGACTTCCCTGGTGGTCCAGTGGTTAAGACTTCACCTTCCAATGCAGGGGATACAGGTTCGATCCCTGGTTGGGGAGCTAAGATCCCACATGCCTGGCAGCCAAAAAACCAAAACATAAAACAGAAGCAATATTGTAACAAATTCAATAAAGGTTTTGAAAATGGTCCACGTCAAAAAAATATTAAAAAAAAAACCAATGAGACCTTCAGAAAAATGTTTTTGGAGCATCTTCTCCAGAGACTAAAGTTTGATTTGTTTTCTAAAACATGGTGAATATGGGGCCATAACCTGATTTCTGCTTATTTTGGGTGCATTATTATCTCTTTCGACTCTATAAAAAGCAAAGCACAGAGATATCAAGTTCTAGGTACAATAGAGCAGCTTAAGAAAAAACAGATGAAGTACAAATCCAAGTATGTGTGTGTTTACCAATATTAATTCATAATTTTAATATTAATACAATTAATAATACCTATAATAACTAAATTTATAGTCATGTTTTATGCATAATTCTATGATATTAACATATATTAACTTGTGTAATCCTCCAAATAAGCCTGAAAGATAGATAGTATCCTTGCCATCACTGTTTATAGATATGCAAACTGAAGCACAGAAAAGTTAAATAACTTGCTGGACAGTATAAGTGATGAGATTGAAATGGGATTTAATCTATAGTCTATGCTGTTAACCACAACAGTATGCTAAGTCTGTTACTGTAATGAAATAAAGACTGTTTTATTTTCTTGAAGTAGACAGCTCCTGATATATAAATTGTAAAATAAATAATTAAGAATATTCAGAAAGGCTCTGAAAAAAGTGAGTAAAGAGAATGGAATAGCCTTCCCTAAACATGTGATAAATCTTCAAGAATTAAAATTTGAATTTGGCACATGAAAAGACAGAAAAAAGTTGAACAGAATAGAAAATCCAGAAACAGACCCAATTATACATAGTGTTTTATTATGCAATAAAGTTCTATCTCAAGTCTACAGTGTAAAATTGGACTTTTTGAATAAATGATATTTAGACATCTGGTTAGTCATATGGAAAAGATAAATTTTGTTTCCTACTTCACCAAATTGTACATTAGGATAAATTCCAAATGGATTAAAACTTAAATTAAAAATATGAAATAATAAAAGTACCAGAAGTAAATGTGGGTACATGTTTTGGGGGAGAAGAGAACAAAAAATTTGGATCACTATAAGCATTTTTAAAATGCAACACAAAACCTGGAAGTCATAAGTTAAAGAATGATAAAGTTTACCACACTAAAAATCTAAAAAGCAAAATACTATAAGCAGATAAAAATATTAATGATATATTGGCAAAATATATTGGCAGCTCATCACAGACAAAAGGGCTAATGCCTTAATATACACAAGATTACAGGAAATTAATGAGAAACTCAAAATACAATGAAAAAAAAAAGAAAGAAATGACATACATGGGCATTACTCAGAGAAAGAAAGATAAATGGTTCTAAAACATATAAAATATGCTCACACTCACTCATAATTAGAGAAATGCAAATTAAACTATCAATACATTGAGATGCCATCTTCATCTAATAGATTGAAATAAATACCAACTTTGAACAATATACTAGTTGGCAAGATTGTGGAGATGCTGCCTTTCTCACTAATTTTGGGGGTGAGTATAAAATGCTATAATGCATATACAGCATATTTTGGAAAAATATATCAAAATATTAAAAAGGCATTTGTTTACCCACTTGACAAAACAATCTCACTTTTGGGAATTTATTTTTCCAATCTATCTGCCAGCTTACAAAATAATATTCAATACTATTTGTGAAGATTTATAATTACAAATTATTGAAAACAGTAGTCCATCA
This sequence comes from Leucopleurus acutus, assembly GCF_964270905.1. Lineage (NCBI taxonomy): Eukaryota > Metazoa > Chordata > Mammalia > Artiodactyla > Delphinidae > Leucopleurus > Leucopleurus acutus. The sequence continues at coordinate 90,383,620 of NC_139145.1, forward strand.
TTTTTATCATTTCCATCAAGAGGGCACAATTTCTATAAAATATTTATCATATACAAAATAAAATACTATATAGCTACAATGTTTCATCAGATTTCCTAGTTCTAAACCAAATGATATTAAAATTAAAGAATAATAAAATTTAGCAAAGATCTGAGTGGCCATCTATTCTAAAAGCAGGTGGGAAAATGATCAGAAATAATTATCATAGAATTTGAACAATTATGTATTAACTAAATCATTCCTTAGGCATAAAACAATTGTAGAGACTGTTCTTTTAAGTCAATGGCAAGCCACTTCTCTGATTCACTAAGGTAACTTTACTATTTAGTTTTTTACCTAAATTGTGAAGATAAGCCCTACTGTATTTTAGAATTGAGAAAGACTTAGTCTTGAACACATCACTTACTCTAATGAAATACAGCTAAGTTTTCATTTGGCATACCCATGTAAGATAAATATTTTCTTGTGTTATGATTGACATTTGATTTTGATTAATCACATCTCTTGCCTAACATGTATTATTGCCCTAACCTAAAGACAGAAGATACTGTATTTTTGCATTCTTTTGTTTTGTTTTGTTTTCCTGCAATTAGGCTTTATTACCACGTGGTGGTGATGAAAATTCCTTCTATCCTTCCACTTCAAGTTTTTTTGTAAAAGAATGGTGAAGTTTTTACCATCTCCTTACCTCATTTAAAAATACAACCTCTTGGGCTTCCCTGGTGGCGCAGTGGTTGGGAGTCCGCCTGCCGATGCAGGGGACACGGGTTCGTGCCCCGGTCCGGGAGGATCCCACATGCCGCGGAGCGGCTGGGCCCATGAGCCATGGCCGCTGAGCCTGCGCGTCCGGAGCCTGTGCTCCGCAACGGGAGAGGCCACAACAGCGAGAGGCCTGCGTACCACCAAAATAAAAAAAAAAAAAAAAAAAAATACAACCTCTTTTAATGAGGCCCAAACACTCAAATGTTACAACTTACCTCTGCTAAAATGTATAGTATTTTTCCAGTTTTACTGAGGAAATAATTGGCATATATCATTGTATAAGTTTAAGGCATATAGCATGATGGTTTGATTTATGTATATTATGAAATGTTCGGCTAAAATCCATCTTCTCATATAGATACAATAGGAAGAAAAAAAGAACAAAGGTAAATAATTTTCTCCTTGTAATGAGAACTCATAGGATTTATTCTCTTAAATTTCCTATATATAATGCAGCAATATTAACTATAGTCATCATGTTATATAATACATTACATCCCTAGTCCTTGTTTATCTTGTAAATGGAAATTTATTCCTTTTGACCACCTTCCTCCAATATCCCCTTACACCATTCTCTGTATCTGGCAACCACAAGCATGATCTCTTTTTCTATGAGTTCAATTTTTTTGTTTTATTTTCTGGTTTGGAATCTTTTGTTTTTTTTTTAATTCCACATACAAGTGAAATCATACAGTATTTTGTTTTGTTTTGTTTTTTGTTTTTTGCAGTACGCAGACCTCTCACTGTTGTGGCCTCTCCTGTTGCGGAGCATAGGCTCCGGACACACAGGCTCAGTGGCCATGGCTTACGGGCCTAGCTGCTCCGTGGCATGTGGGATCTTCCCGGACTGGGGCACAAACCCGTGTCCCCTGCATCGGCAGGTGGACTCTCAACCACTGTGCCACCAGGGAAGCCCCCCTACAGTATTTTTATATCTCTGTCTGACTTATTTCACTTAGCACAATGCATTCAAGGTTCATCCATCTTTTTGGAAATGATAGGATTTTATCATTTTTTATGGCTGAATAATATTCCATTGCATAACACAATTCTAATTTCATTCATCAATCCATGGACACTTAGGTTGTTCCATGTCTTGGCTGTTGTCAATTTTGCTGCTATCTTTTTGAGCTAGCATTTTCATTTCCTTTGGTATTACTCCCACGAGTGGAATTGCTGAATCGTATGGTAGTTCTATTTTAAATTTTGTGCAGATGCTCCATACTGTTTTCCATAGTGGCTGTACTGGTTTGTAATCTCACCAGCAGTGCGCAGGGTTTCCTTTTCTCCACATATATGCTGGCATTTGTTATCTCTTGTATTTTTGATGATGGCCCTTCTAACTGGAATAAGGTAATATCACTTGTGGTTTTTATTTGCATTTCCCTGATTATGAGTAATGTTGAGCACCTTTTCATGTGCCTGTTGGCCATTTGTTTATCTTCTATTCAGTTCATCTGTCCATTTTTTAGTTAGATTATTTGTTGTTGATGATGTTGTTTGTTTCTGTTTTGCTATACAAGTTGTAGGAGTTCTTTATATATTTTGGATATTAACCCCTTAGCAGATACATGGTTTGCAAATATTTTTTCCCATTCTGTAGGTTTTCTTTTCACTTTGTTAATGGTTTCTTTTGTTGTACAGAAGCTTTATAGGTTGATGCAGTCCCACTTGTCTATATTTATTTTGTTGCTTGTGATTTAGGTGTCATAGCCAAAGAAATCATTACCAAAACCCATGTCAAGAATCTTTATTCCTATGTTTTCTTCTAGGAGTTTCATGGTCTTACATAAGTCTTTAATCAATTTTGAGTTAATTCTTGTGAATAGTATAAGATATGTGTCCAGTTTCATTCCTTTATATGTGATTATCTAATTAACCCAGCACCATTTATTGAAGAGACTGCCCTTTCTCCACTGAGTATTCTTGGATACCTTGTCAAATATCAGTTGCCTGTATATGCTTGGTATTATTTATGGGCTCTTGATTCTGTTACATTGGTCTATTTGTCTGTTTTTACGCCAGTGTCATACTATTTTGATGACTATGTATAACATGAAATCAGAAAGTGTGATGCCTCCTGCTTTGTTCTTCTTTCTCAGGATTTCTTTAGCTATTCATGGTCTTTCGTGGTTCCATATAAATTTTAAGAATGGCTTTTTCTACTTCTTTAAAAAATAGCATTGGAATCTTGATAAAATTGCATTGAATCTATAGATAGCTTTTGGTAGTAGACATTTTAACAAATAATTCTTCCAACCCATGAACACAGGCTACTTTTTTGTTTATTTGCACCTTCTTTGATTTCTCTCATTAATGTTTTGTAGTTTTCAGAGTAGAGAATTTTACATCCTTAGTTAAATTTATTACTAAGTATTATATTGATTTTGATTTTTTAAATGGAATCTTTTTTACATTCATTTTTAAACAATGTATTGGATATTTTATTTGGGATATATTTTGATTCGAAATTATGCCCTGTAATTTTCAGTGTATTTTTGCCAACATCAATTAAGTGCATGTATGTGAGAACTTCTGCCTATTGTTGAAGAAGTTCAGTACAACTGTTTTGTTAATAATGCAACTAACCACTCCAATCAAGAATTTGGATTGATAGTCACATTTTATACCTAAACATGAACCTGGTATCTTCTTATTTTGTTTATAGAATGTAATACAAAAGGTTATGTATCAAGTTATGGCTGTGAAAGGGAATGAATTTAGTCTGTCTTATTAATGTCACAGCTGCAATGCTGAGAGCAGTCAGCATCTGCTTCTTGGCAATCACATCAGTTCTTTCTTTCTTACTATACAAGTTCAAATGGTAGTCACTTTGAAATTCTAGAATAAAATGCTGATAGACAGGGGGCCTTGCCATCACCCTGGATAATCACCTGCCTCTTAGTATTTGCCACTTAATTAAAACAGCATCTGAAATAATGAAAGGAGGGTGCTGAAAATGTACACTAGGAAACAAAGGCTGCAGAGAAGCTCTGGTTCCTGTGGTTAGCCAAGCATTATTATTTATTAATTTATGGATTGCAGTGCCCATGTATCAGAGTACTTTATGACAACAGAATCAACAATATAGCCTTGAAAACAATAAAAATCCAAGAAGGTATGCTCTCCTCAAACAAAGAATAACAGTAATGCACTTTTGATTTGATAGAGAGAAAACTCTAGACACTCTGAGCTTCTTGACAAATACCATATCCAGAATTTTAAATTCTCAGGAAAATTAAATTGCTTTGGATGACCTTTGATCAATTTCAAAAGAGGAAAATTGTAATGCTTTAAGCCAAAGTCCATTTTGGATTAGCACAGTTTATTTTAAACCTTAATGTTTATATTTCCTATATCAGTTTTATAAATATGTCTGATATTTCTATCAGCTTTTCTGTAAATGTACCTGTCATTTTTGTCCACATTAAATAAATAAAATATATTTATTTTTTCAACTCAGAGTAAATTTTATTATCTTTAATTATGAGATAAATAGTATCTTTTGATTTCTCTTTTAAAACATTCTGTATGTATGTAGAGCCTAAGAAAAATAAAAGTGGAAGGAAAGTCATTCTGTTTAAAAAAGCCTAACTAAATCACTGAAAAATAAATAGATTTAATATAAAGTTTATTTAACTCTATACAGTAGCTGTAGCTGAATACATTCCATTCTTTTTGTGATATATTGGGGAAAGTACTGACTGTTGTCTCCTCAAAGGCTATTCATGATGTCATGATATATCTTTACTCCTATGGCCTCTAAAAATGCAATCCAGAAAACAAATGATTTAATAATCCAAAAGGGAAAAGAAAAAGAAAAACTATGTTTACTGCCATTGAATATAAAAGTACTATTTCACAGAATAGATTAAATTGAGAAGTCTATTCAAATTTTATTTCAATGTTTCCCTCCGTGAAATTATTAAGATTGACACACAAAAAAATCCTTTATATCAAAAGTTAGAGAGGAGGCAATGTCAAGGAGAAGGTGGGGATGTGGGAAAATCAAAAACAAAAGAACATAGGATTCAGTATACTAAAATACCAATACCAGTATTGATATTAATTAATAAATATACTTTTGGGAAAGTTGGTTCAAGATTTTTTTTGAGGCATCTTCTTTTTGAACAACCTCGAATCATCAAATATGTCTCTTCATAAGCATTAAAATCAAAGTTTGTCTTCAAATGCATGGAGAGTATATATACCCCTGTTTAACTTTAGGTTTTCTGCACATGCAAAAGGATATTTTATGAATAAATTGAAGGTTGAATAAATAAATTGAATAAATTGCAAACAGTAGCAGTATACATTATTTTTGGTTTTAATTTCATTGTCAACTTTATTTTAGTCTGATCTAAAAAATTTAGTTATAAAATAAAAACATTTGATTTGTGTTTTAATTTGACTTGGAATTTGGTAATAAACAAAACTCTCCTCAAAAAATTAATTCCATTTCTTTTAACAAATATTTATTGCTTTTCTCCAATGTTTAAGCCACACTGCTAGAACTGGGGCAACAAAAAGTCAGACGTGGCCATCGACCATTACCCTGAAGCTCATTAGAAAGGTAAAATAACAGTTATGAAATGATATAATCAGTAGAACTTTAGTCTGTCTGCTTCCAATGGCATAATCGATCGAGATAATTGGACAGTCGCTATTTCTGGTAATGACACTCATCTAGTGGGAGGAAATGCCCATAGCAAGAAGTTAAATCACCTGGAACCAAGTCCTCTGAGGGGATTGGAAAGTAGACTTCTAAGGCAAGCCCATTTGAAATAGGAAATAGCAATTTTACATGTGACTGAAGAAGGAAAAATGTTTATCTACCTGAACTAAAAGTTAAAAATAAAGATAATTTCACCTATGGTCAAATTCAGGAAAGTAGAAGGGCCATATGGATTTGTTTAAAAAACATTGAATTATTCTTGGAGCTTATTGTTCAGGGGCAAGAAAAGGTGGGGCAAGAAAAGGTAATGTCCTGGGAACCAGCAGAATAGACATATGTGTGAATCATGCATTTGCTATCAGTGTAACTCTGAGCAAGCCTCTTAGATAAGTGATGATCACTTACCTTAACTGTAAAATCATAGTTTTGAAATAAATAATCTCTCAAAGTCCATTTTCACTCCCCAAAAAACTATTATTAAGACCGCAGTAAACCCCCCTCCAGAAAAGTTAATTAAAAAAAAATTTGGTGTCCATAAACATTCAGAAAAAGAACTTAATGAATAAAAGTTATATTACAAATAATTTTTATGCAAATGATTCCAATGCATAGTTATTTGTAACATTTTATAATGGAAATAAAATACACAGGTTGTAGTAGGACATTGAATTAATAGATTTTCATACATCCATATCATGGGAATAATATGCAGATATCTAAATTACATTTTTCAAAATATTTAAGTACAAGGTAAATTTCTGTGATATAAAACGTTTGATCAAATATGTATTTAACTTGTATTTTTTGTTAATACCATATGATCTTAATTTAATTAAATAACTGTATCTATATACATAGTTATAACTTTAGCTAGATATATGCATGCACACATAGACATATATTTGTATCAGTATAAATATACATAGCTAAACCCATACATACCTTCCCACAAAATAAATCCAAGATAGCAACATAAAAAACGTTAATTATGTTTATCTTTAAAGAAATCATAGGTATATATCCTTCACTGCAGTTTTCTGTATTATTAATTTTTCTACAATAAGTCTATACTGGTATTATTTTTAGATAGAAAATTATAATTATTTAATATATTTAGTCAACATTTAATGTTTTGAACATTTACTCTGTGCAGACATTACGTGAGGGGTTTTATATGCATGTTTTCACAACTAACTGTGAAATATAAACTATTTTATATCACATTTTACAGCAAAGTAAAGTGAGGATTAAGGAGATAGCATTTACATGGAATAAAATATATCTTTTTAGAAAGTTGGGTGAAGTTTCAATGCAAAGTATTGGTGTATAACAAAAAGTAGAGTAAAATATTAATCAAGGCATCGAGTTTTTACTATTTCCATAAAAGTCATTCATTTTTTAAAAGTCAATTTTGTTAAAATAAGAACAAAGCTCTTCATGAGTCAACTGCAAAATGGTGTAAAAAATAATTTCTTATCAATATAGGACAGGGAACATTAGAGGGAATAAAATGATCATTTGTAAAAGAAAGAATGGCAGTTGAGGTCCATTTTTTGTGTTACTGTATATGACGGATGAGTTAATTCTTCTGACTAATGAACCGAGTCTTTCTCTTGGCCAGAACTAATGAACTAGGATGTTTTGCAGACTCAATATTGTAAGGTAACCACTCCTCTGAAATAGACATGGGCCTTGATGACAGCAGTCATATGTTAAATAATGATCATGGTGAAACCTTCCCTGAAGTCACTCATCTTTTTCTTATTTTTTCTTAACAGTGTTTGAAAGATCATGGAGGGAGGATATTAATGGAATATAACTAGGAGAAAACAAGGGATTACCTAGTTTCAGAAACATACGAGATTTCTTTATCATTTGGGGGATCATAATTAAAATTAGGAATGCAGCTTGGTAATATTATTTATATAATTTCACTCTTCACTCGTCAGCTTTTGTTCAGTCTTTACTTTTGTCATCTCAAGTACATGCATAATCCAATGATGGTAATATCATATGGTATGATCTTCTATATATAGGAGAAAGTAGAATGGTAGAGTAATCCCCAAAGATAAAGATGTCCCTGAGAAATATGGAACAGGAAGGGTTATCAGGACATCTGATGAATGTGACACTATTTGAATCTTAAACATGATTTGCAAACTATTCTTAACACTCACAGGGGACATTTCAACATCAAAGACACCTGGACAAGGAATATCACTTTTTTTAGTATTGTGTTTGATTATCCATGCACAATCCATCAACTAAAGGAATAGCCAAAAGAGGATGAGCAATGCTACCATGCTATAAAACATTTCTTGACTTACTATTGCTTATTTATACTGTCCAAGGTTTCAGAAAAATGGTCCTGCTTTAAATTGTGTCAGATTCCAAAAGACCTCCTATATATTTGCATTTGGCACTGTATGGCAGCTGATCAAAAAAAGAAAAAAAAAAAGAGAATTTAGCACATACAGTGCAGCCCAGTGAAATGTTTAGAACAAGATTCTCAGTATTATTTTTTCAGCATATGCAAATATCTGTCCCCCAGCTAAAAAGATAAAAATTTACTTAACGAACATACAGAACTTGTCGTGTGCTTGGCATTCTTCTTAATTTTTATAAACAATAACCCATGTAATACTCATAAAAACTCTTTAAGAATTGCTCAGTTATTATGTCCATTTTAAAGATGAGTAAATAAGATACCAACAAAGGTTTAGAAATTTGCCAAGTTACATAGCTGGAAGTGGCTGAACAGGGTTACAAACTATGCAGTAATGGCTTCAAAGTCATCACTTTTAACCATTAGGCTTTGGTCTGTGTCCCTGTGGGTGTAATATCCTAATCAAGTAAAGCACTAGCAGAACCACCAAGGTTTCAACCCCAGTTCTACCATTTACTAGCAAACACTGGATAAGTTACCTTAGCTTCTATTAGTCCCAGTTTCTGTATGTATAAAATGGAGATCATAGCATTGATCTAATTTAACTGTTATGGGAATAAATGGGATAATGTAGGGACCCTGTTTACTGTTTCCTCCTTTTTCTCCAGTTTTGGAAGAAGTTGAAGAAAGGATAATGGAAAAACTAATCTTGTCATCTAGATCCTTTCTACCCCATGTCTCGACCTGCCATTGCTCTTTTTCATTAAGATTATCAGATGTTTTCCTTAATTGGATAGCTCTTAAAACAGTAAGCTTGTGTATTTTTCAGAGAGTTGACAGAATAGCATCTTTTTAGTTACTATGACATGGAGTCATTGCAATAAATAAGAATCTATGCAGAAAACTATTACTCCGGGATCACTACACAAGAGCGAGACTAGCTGGGATTTAAGATGCCTTTACTAACCCATGTTAAAACTCTGGCACCTGATTCCTACATACTTCTTGGATGTCCTCGAAGAAAAACTGAGAAAACACACCGTACATTTTTTCTTTGGACAATCTTCCCCCACTTATATACAATACAGAATAACTAAGATGATCAAGGCAGTAATTTTCCTACCCTCCCAGATCTGTCAGGAAGCTGTCAGCTGAGCCATTTCTAGACAAATAAGGGAAGAGCATTTTGACTTTCTACATTCTTGCCAGTTGTCTTTCACATTTTAGTTTCATCTCAAGACTTCCTATTTTCTTAGTAATCACTGAATCTCTCTCATTACTGAGCAAAGTCCAGAGATTGCTGTCTTACTTTCGTTATCTATCTTATATTGGGCTTTCTGGGCCAATTCGCATTTAATTGATAATACATTCTCTACTGTTGATTGAACATTATGCCTTTTAATAAACTAGTCCCTTCAAAATGCTTTTTCTTTTAAGAAAAATATGTTGTACTAACTTATCTCAATTGTAATGGGGAATTTTAATAATTTATCTCATACTTACAGGAAAGATAGTCTTCTTTATGTGTTCTCTCTCCAGCTTGTTATGTTTCCTATCACTCTTCATCTATTTTATAGATGTATTTTCTTCATTATTTCTTAAAGGGAATACATTCTTGGTCTCTAACTGATGACATATTTAGAAAATTTATGCTGTTGTTTTATTCACTTGTGTATTTCTTCATGCTCAGTTGGTAGTTTTAAAAAATTATATTCTTGCATTCACCAATTCTATTGTATAATATCCTGTTTCAAGCAACACTAACTCAGCTGATCTATGAATTTCAAAAGCCTTGTCCTTTTCCTGATTATTCTCCTTTTCCTGATTATTCTTCAGGTAAACCACATCTGTATACAGATTGCCTGAACTCTTTGTACACTTGCATTTCCTCTCTTTGTCACTTTCACTTATAACAATAGCACATATATTTCTTTCCTTAATATATATATGTATTTCAAATTCATAACTGTTTTTAATCTCAGAATTTACATTTGATTACCACTGTGATTCTTAAAATTAATAACTTAAAGTAGTAAAATTCTCCATCATTTTTAGATAGGCTTAACTTGCATTTATTTTATACTGTGAGTTTTATAGCATTTTTCACTACCTTCCATTTGAAATAGTTACATATAAAATTTCATAAAGTAAAATTCAAAAATAGCATGAAATCAAATGTAATGCATTTAGCAATTGGCACCTGACATCTGAATCTCCAGCTGGTTAGATATATACACTCATTCTGAGTGTTTCTCTGGAGAAGGTAAGTATATGTGATTTGCCCTATCAGTGATTTAACCACAATTCTTTAATTAATCATGTTTTACACTGATGTTAATATGTGAATTTCCTATCTTAAAACAATAATATTGGTAACAATAGTTGTTTAAAATTCAAATATATTGTTTTACTGTTATACTGTATGACTTTCTTTGATGACTTTATTATTTATTCATTAAAAGAAGTAGCACAGTTGTAAAAATAGTCTCTCTGGGACAACTGTGAAGATTCTGTTAAAATGGAGGAAATGTCTGTTTAATTGATCAGTGAATTTATATCCACTCATCTTCTGTAAAGAATGATGTCTCTGGTAAGGGGAAAAGCAAAAGACAACAACCAGCACAAAAGCAATTTGTGTACTTCTGTGATTCAGTTTACCTCACTGTAATATAGGTATTTCTTTCTTAGACACTAAGCTTATATTAATTACTGTGGTCTCTTAGATATGCTTGTTTCTTTGATGTGTAGCTGCTTTGTAGAAAATCCTTATTTTATTCTTGAACAAACAAACCTTACACTAGACAAACCCAATCATACATTGATTTGTACTTTCCCTTAGTAGGCTTCAATTCTCTTTCCACCAGAGGCTTTAAGAGACAGCTAGGTATGCTTCAGGTATTTTTTACCTTATCCACCCTTAAATTAATGAGCATGTCTTCTTTAAAAGTCTATAGTAAATTTTACCCTTATTAATACATCTCTTCTCATCTATTCTGGAATTTGGGAGATGTGATTGCAAAAACAAACTCGGCATCAAATTAATCACAACAGTAAACATTTTGATCACTTTATGTCAAGTCTCTAAGTACAGGTGTTACATATGTGATCAAAATTAAAAGTATCTGTTCTTCCAGAATGGAAGCTTTTGAATATGGACTTTTTTAGTTGTCTTGGTCCTCAATGAATTTCCCATTTCTGTAGTTATTAGAATAGAAAAAATCCATTGGTAATAAAATCATTTTCCTATGAAGTTATTAGTGGATATATAATCTGAATTAATCATTTTTATAACTCTTATTTTCCTAGTGTCTCTACATTGTTGCAAGCAATAGTATAGGAATTTCTGGAATTCATATTCCCTGAAAGCATTAAACAGATTAGAAGAATATAAAAATCTATAGAATTATAACTTGGAATATTGAGTGACAGGTAGAGGTGGTGAAGTAACAGGGTGGTAAGCAAAACACAAAGAAAATACTGTTCTATTTAATAAGTAATTTACAGCAAGAGTAGTAATTTATAGATGTAATTTTTCATCATCACGAGGATGAACCAACTATTTCAAGTAGAGAAAATCACCTGAGTAATTTTTTTGAAGTGTATGAAATCAGAGAATGAAGTGAATTTGAAAGAAAAAGATTACCTTTTGAGATGGGCAAACTATAGTTCTTCACCTATTTTTGTACAGCCTGTGGGTTAAGAATGATATTTGCATTTGTAAATAGTTTAAAAGAAGAAAATTTTGTCACCTACCTGTGTAAATTAATGAAATTTAAATCAATTGACCATATATGTTTGGGTTTGTCTCTGGACTCTGAATTCTATTCTGTTGGTCCATATGTGTATGCTTATACTAATACCACACTGTTTTGATTACTACAGCTTAATAGTAAGTTTTGAAATTTGGTGTGTGAATCTTCCAATATATATACTTTTTCTTTTTTCAATATTGTTTTGGCTATCTGGGGCCTCTTTGGTTCTATATGAATGTGAGGATTGACTTTTTGATTTCTGGTATAGTTTGCTAGTGCTAGGGTGGGCAATAGGGGTGAAATAAGGATGGGATTTTGTGTTTTCATCTAAATATTCTATTGCCACTTCTTCAACCCTATTTGCCACCAACTTATAAATATGAACACTCATAAACTGCTTCTTCTGAACCTAAGCTTGTACATCTAGTTTTTAAATATGTAATATCCAACCAGTGGGGAGAGAGAAGCAGGGAGGGGCAATATAGGAATAGGAGATTAAAAGAGGGTTATTATGGGATTCTATGAAATCATGTGTGTGAAACTTGAAAACTGTAAGACACTATAGAATTTAAAGAATCTTTCATTCAATTTAAAAGAAAAATACTTGCCTAGAGAATCTGATGGAGTTTGAAGTTCTGTTTTGAACAACATAGTGTTGGAAGGATCATCTCTCTCCCCTGTATAAGGTGTCAGTAAAAATGAATTTCCTCGTATCTCCTTCTCTCTCTCCTCATTGTCACACATAGTGCTTAGCATTGTACCCTCTAATGGATGAAGTGGAAGGGGAGCTGATAGTGTGCAGGAGAGAGGAATAGGAATGTTGTTTCTCAGTTAGACAATAGTTCCCATAACTGGGAGAAAATCTTTAAAATCTTATACTTGTATTTAAATACTGACAGTGACTATGACAAAAAATTTTCCTTCCTTTGAGAGAGTTTTTTCAATTTTGATTCAGAGAGAGAAGAACATGATAGACTTCTTTAGGAAAGGGCTTATGCCTTGATGATGAAATTAGTGAGAAGTCTCCACACATGCGCTATGGTTTCCAGATGATTTCCTTTGCAATGTAGGTGACAGCATTTTATTTTTATAAAAAATATTTTTATGATTATATTCATGGGAAGGTTGAGAATGTTATACCATGTGTGCTTACACTGCTGACATACTAAATAAAAAGTACATAAATGTTTTGTTTCTCAGGACAGAAAGCAATATGTGAAACATGAACATTACTATTAAACTAGTTGTTAGACATAAGAATGTTAACATGATTGAATAAAATACATAATTTAATTAATTTTGACTATATGTAGGGCAATTTCCAGTACTATGATTATGTAGAATAATCAGTTTGTTAGCAATATGTTCTATGTTGAATTATAACATTTTAGTCTGTGTAAAATTACAAATCATTTTTAATAAAGATATCACTGGGCTTTAGAAATATTTTTTTTGAATTTTATTTATTTTTTATACAGCAGGTATAAAAAATAGTTATAGTTAGTTATCCATTTTATAGGTATAAAAATAGTTATAGTTAGTTATCCATTTTATACATATTAGTGTGTATATGTCAATCCCAATCTCCCAGTTCATCACACCACCAGCCCCCCCCAACCAATTTCCCCCCTTGGTGTCCATACGTTTGTTCTATAAATCTGTGTCTCAATTTCTGCCCTGCAGAATGGTTCATCTGTACCATTTTTTTAGGTTCCACATATATGTGTTAATATAAGATATTTGTTTTTCTCTTTCTGACTTACTTCATTCTGTATGACAGTCTCTAGATCCATCCACGTCTCTACAAATGACTCCATTTTTTTCCTTTTTATGGCTGAGTAATATTCCATTGTATATATGTACCACTTCTTCAATATGCATTGGTCCGTCAGTGGGCATTTAGGTTGCTTCCATGTCCTGGCTATTGTAAATACTGCTGCAATGAACATTGGGGTGCATGTGCCTTTTTGAATTATGGTTTTCTCAGGGTATATGCCCAGTAGTGGGATTGCTGGGTCATATGGTAATTCCATTTTTAGTTTTTAAGGAACCTCCATACTGTTCTCCATAGTGGCTGTATCAATTTACATTCCCACCAACAGTGCAAGAGGGTTCCCTTTTCTCCACACCCTCTCCAGCATTTGTTGTTCATGGATTTTCTGATGATGCCCATTCTAACTGGTGTGAGGTGATACCTCATTGTCATTTTCATTTGCATTTCTCTAATAATTAGTGATGTTGAGCAGCTTTTCATGTACTTCTTGGCCATCTTTATGTCTTCTTTGGAGAAATGTCTATTTAGGTCTTTTGCCCATTTTTGGATTGGGTTGTTTGTTTTATTAATATTGAGCTGCATGAGCTGTTTATATATTTTGGAGATTAATCCTTTGTTGATTCGTTTGGAAATATTTTCTCCCACTCTGAGGGTTGTCTTTTCGTCTTGTTTGTAGTTTCCTTTGCTTTGCAAAAGCTTTGAAGTTTCATTAGGTCCCATTTGTTTATTTTTGTTTTTATTTCCATTACTCTAGGAGGTGGATCAAAAAAGACCTTGCTGTGATTTGTGTCAAAGAATGTTCTTCCTACGTTTTCCTCTAAGAGTTTTATATTGTCTGGGCTTATATTTATGTTTCTAATCCATTTTGAGTTTATTTTTGTGTATGGTGTTAGGGAGTGTTCTAATTTCATTCTTTTATATGTAGTTGTCCAGCTTTCCCAGCACCACTTATTGAAGAGACTGTCTTTTCTCCATTGTATATCCTTGCCTCTTTTGTCATAGATTAGTTGATCATAGGTGTGTGGGTTTATCTCTGGGCTTTCTATCCTGTTCCATTGATCTATATTTCTGTTTTTGTGCCAGTACCATATTGTCTTGATTACTGTAGCTTTGTAGTATAGTCTGAAGTCAGGAAGTCTGATTCCTCCATCTCCTTTTTTTCCCCTCAAGACTGCTTTTGCTATTCGGGGGCTTTTCTGTCTCCATACAAATTTTAAGATTTTTTGTTCTAGTTCTGTAAAAAAAGCCATTGGTAATTTGATAGGGATTGCATTGAATCTGTCGATTGCTTTGGGTGGTATAGTCGTTTTCACAATATTAATTCTTCCAATACAAGAATATGGTATACCTCTCCATCTGTTTGTATCATCTTTAATTTCTTTCACCAGTGTCTTGTAGTTTTCTGCATACAGGTCTTTTATCTCCCTATGTAGATTTATTCCTAGGTATATTATTCTTTTTGTTGCAATGGTAAATGGGAGTGTTTCCTTAATTTCTCTTTCAGATTTTTCATCAGTGTATAGGAATGCAAGAGATTTCTGTGCATTAATTTTGTAACCTGCAACTTTACCAAATTCGTTCATTAGCTCTAGTGGTTTTCTGGTGGCATCTTTAGGATTCTCTATGTATAGTATTTTGTTATCTGCAAACAGTGACAGTTTTACTTCTTCTTTTCCAATTCGTATTCCTTTTATTTCTTTTTCTTCTCTGATTGCCATGGCTAGGACTTCCAAAACTATGTTGAATAATAGTGGTGAGAGTGGACATCCTTGTCTTGTTCCTGATCTTAGAGGAAATGCTTTCCATTTTTTACCACTGAGAATGATGTTTGCTGTGGGTTTGTCATATATGGCCTTCATTATGTTAAGGTAGGTTCCCTGTATGCCCACTTTCTGGAGAGTTTTTATCATAAATTGGTGTTGAATTTTGTGAAAAGTTTTTTTTGCATCTATTGGGATGATCATATAGTTTTTCTTCTTCAATTTGTTAATATGGTTTATCACACTGTTTAATTTGCATATATTGAAGGATCCTTGCATCCCTGGGATAAATCTTACTTGATCATGGTGTATGATCCTTTTAATGTGTTGTTGGATTCTGTTTGCTAGTATTTTGTTGAGGATTTTTACATCTATATTCATCAGTGGTATTGGCCTGTAATTTTCTTTATTTGTAGTATCTTTGTCTGGTTTTGGTTTCAGGGTGATGGTGGCCTCACAGAATGAGTTTGGGAGTGTTCCTTCCTCTGCAATTTTTTGGAAGAGTTTGAGAAGGATAGGTGTTAGTTCTTTTCTAAATGTATGATAGAATTCACCTGTGAAGCCATCTCGTCCTGGACTTTCGTTTGTTGGAAGATTTTTAATCACAGTTTCGATTTCACTACTTGTGATTGGTCTGTTCATATTTTCTATTTTTTCCTGGTTCAGTCTTGGAAGGCTATACCTTTCTAAGAATTTGTCCATTTCTTCAAGGTTGTCCATTTTTTTGGCATAGGGTTGCTTGTAGTAGTCTCTTAAGATGCTTTGTATTTCTTCAGTGTCTGTTGTAACTTCTCTTTTTTCATTTCTAATTTTATTGATTTGAGTCCTCCCCCTCTTTTTGCCGTTGAGTCTGGGTAATGGTTTATCAATTTTGTTTATCTTCTCGAAGGACCAGCTTTTAGTTTTTTTGATCTTTGCTATTGTCTTTGTTTCTATTTCATTTATTTCTGATCTGATCTTTATGATTTCTTTCCTTCTACTAATTGGGTTTTGTTTGTGCTTCTTTCTCTAGTTCCTTTAGGTGTAAGGTTAGATGTTTTTTTGAAATTTTTCTTGTTTCTTGAGGTAGGACTATATGGCTATAAAATTCCCTCTTAGAACTGCTTTTGCTGCATCCCATAGGTTTTGGATTGTCATGTTCATTGTCATTTGCCTCTAGGTATTTTTTGATTTCCTCAGTGATCTCTTGGTTATTTAGTAACGTGTTGTTTAGCCTCCATGTGTTTGTGTTTTTGATGCTTTTTTCCCTGTGATTGATTTCTGATCTCATAGTGTTGTGGTCAGAAAAGATGCTTGATATGATTTCAGTTTTCTTAAATTTACTGAGGCTTGATCTGTGACCCAAGATGTGATCTATCCTGGAGAATGTTCCATGTGATCTATCCTGGAGAATGTTCCACTTGAAAATAAAGTGTAATATGCTGTTTTTGATGGAATGTCCTATAAATATCAATTAAATCTGTCTGGTCTATTGTATCATTTAAAGCTTGTGTTTCCTTATTAATTTTGTCTAGATGATCTGTCCATTGGTGTAAATGTGTTTGTTAAAGTCCCCCACTGTTATTGTGTTACTGTCGATTTCCTCTTTTATAGCTGTTAGCAGTTGCCTTATGTAGTGGGGTGCTACTATGTTAGGTGCATATATATTTATAATTGTTATATCTTCTTCTTGGATTGATCCCTTTATCATTATGTAGTGTCCTTCCTTGTCTCTTGTAACATCTTTATGTTAAACTCTATTTTATCTGATAGGAGTATTGCTACTCCAGCTTTCTTTTGATTTCCATTTGCATGGAATATCTGTTTCCATCCCTTCACTTTCAGTCTGTTTGTGTCCCTAGGTCTGAAGTTGGTCTCTTGTAGACAGCATATATACAGGTCTTGTTTTTTGTATCCATCCAGCAAGCCTGTGTGTTTTGGTTGGAGCATTTAATCCATTCATGTTTAAGGTAATTATCAATATGTATGTTCCTATGACCATTTTCTTAATTGTTTTGTGTTTGTTTTTGTAGGTCCTTTTCTTGTCTTGTGTTTCCCACTTAAAGAAGTTCCTTTAGCATTTGTTGTAGTGCTGGTTTGGTGGTGCTGAATTCTCTTAACTTTTGCTTGTCTGTAAAGCTTTTGATTTCTCCATTGAATCTGAATGAGATCCTTGCTGGGTAGGGTAATATTGTTTGTAGGTTCTTCCCTTTCATCACTTTAAATATGTCATGCCACTCCCTTCTGGCTTGTAGAGTTTCTGCTGATTAATCAGCTCTTAACCTTATGGGAGTTCCCTTGTATGTTATTTGTCATTTTTCCCTTGCTGCTTTCAATAATTTTTCTTTGTCTTTAATTTTTGCCAGTTTGATTACTATGTGTCTCAGCATGTTTCTCCTTGGGTTTATCCTGTATGGGACTCTCTGAGCTTCCTGGACTTAGGTGGCTATTTCCTTTCCCATGTTAGGGAAGTTTTCAACTATAATCTCTTCAAATATTTTCTCGAGTGCTTTCTCTCTCTCTTCTCCTTCTAGGACCCCTATAATGCGAATGTTGTTGCATTAATGTTGACCCAGAGGTGTCTTAGGCTGTCTTCATTTCTTTTCATTCTTTTTTCTTTATTCTATTCTGCAGCAGTGAATTCCACTGTTCTGTCTTCCAGGTCACTTATCCGTTCTTCTGCCTCAGTTATTCTGCTACTGATCCCTTCTATTGTAGTTTTCATTTCAGTTATTGTATTGTTTATCTCTGTTTGTTTGTTCTTTAATTCTTCTAGGTCTTTGTTAACATTTCTTCCTTCTTCTCGATCTTTGCCTTCATTCTTTTTCCGAGGTCCTGGATCATCTTCACTATCATTAATTTGAATTCTTTTTCTGGAAGGTTGCCTATCTCCACTTCATTTAGTTGTTTTTCTGGGGTTTTATCTTGTTCCTTCATCTGGTACATAGCCCTCTGCCTTTTCATTTTGTCTATCTTTCTGTGTATGTGGTTTTTGTTTCACAGGCTGCAGGATTGTAGTTCTTCTTGCTTCTGCTGTCTGCCCTCTGGTGGATGAGGCTCTCTAAGAGGCTTCTGCAAGTTTCCTGATGGAAGGGACTGCTGTTTGTTAGAGCTCCCTTGAGACAACCCAACACTGGAGCCTACCCGGGCTCATTGATGGGGCTAATGGCGGACTCTGGGAGGCCTCATGCTAAGGAGTACTTCCCAGAACTTCTGCTGCCAGTGTCCTTGTCCTCACAGTGAGACACAGCCACCCCTCGCCTCTGCAGGAGACCCTCCAACACTAGCAGGTAGGTCTGGTTCAGTCTCCTAAGGGGTCACTGCTCCTTCCCCTGTGTCACAATGTGCACACTACTTTTTGTGTGCCCTCCTATAGTGGAGTCTCTGTTTCCCCCTGTCCTGTTGAAGTCCTGCAATCAAATCCCACTAGCCTTCAAAGTCTGATTCTCTAGGAATTTCTCCTCCTGTTGCTGGACCCCCTTTTTAAGCCTGATGTAGGGCTCAGAACCTTCACTCCAGTGGGTGGACTACTGTGGTATAAATGTTCTCCAGTTTGTGAGTCACCCACCCAGCAGTTATGGGATTTGATTTTATTGTGATTGTGCCCCTCCTACCATGTCATTGTGGCTTCTCCTTTGTCTTTGGATGTGGGGTATCTTTTGTGGTGAGTTCCAGTGTCTTCCTGTCAATGATTGTTCAGCAGTTGTGATTCTGGTGCTCTCACAAGAGGGTGTCTATTTCAAACCTTCTGCTGCACTTTCTCGTCTTCCATTTTCTTTGGCTTTACTCCTGATGATAACTTCACTTCCAAATGACATCTGGGGCTGGGAAATCCAAAATCTGTAAGGCAGGTCAGCATGCTCTAGAAATTTCTTATCTTGAGTAAATTCTTAAAGGAAAAGAAGGAAGATTATTTCTTTTATTTCATTTCAAATAGTTAGCTGTTTAAGAAGCTGAAATGAGAGTAGGTAAAAAGAAAGACAAGAGTTTGCTTATATATTACTAAGAAAAATATCTGATTGAAAAGTACACGTTAAAGAGGTCATGAAATGATGGTTTGGAAGATTATGTTCTTGCTTTTCTTATTGACACAGATAAGAAGTATAATCAAAGATAAAGTCATCATATCCGAACAATTAGATAAGATTATTCTATCATTCAGAAGCCCTGTTTTTTATCCATAGCTCAAATTATAAGTAATTTTCTTCTTTAATTATATTTAAAATATAATTTTATATGGATGTCACAAATTTGCTTTACTCCATTTAAAATTTAGATACTTTAATTCATCCGTGTAGTGATTGCATATTATTGAAATGTCCAGCATTAGCTTTTGATCTGAAAATGATGTCAAGTATTATGTGCTCCTATTCTCTGTGTGAATATAAGTAAAAAATAGAATAAACCGAGGCATGAAATTCTTATCCCTCTAAGGAACCCCCCCACATTGATGTTGCCTCTTGCATATGTCTCTTTTAAATAGGAAATTTTATTATATATTAATATAATAATATTATATTGTATTATTTTTATTAAATTTTATTATATTTTACAATGAAGGGAATAGTTGGCAAACAAATGATGGCTAAGGACAAATCACAAATCTTATACCATTGTTTTAATTAAAATGCAATCTGTTTAGATAATGTATAATGTTTTTCTTCAACCCCCACTCCCAGAGCTGAGAAGGGTGAGAAAGTTGAAAAATGAGCACAGATGTAGAGTTTTCAGTGAATACTGCTACTAGACAGTTGGTAAATCCCCAGACAAAAACCTGGAATTGTATGTAACTAATAGCCAGACTTTCTCTCATGCATTTACATTTGTACATTCTTTATCCATTAGATAATCCAGAGACTCTGCTTAGTTAATTTTGATTATCTATATAATTGTCAATATAGCAACAACTCCAGATGAGAACAAAAGGAAAGAAATGGGGGGCATTTGGGCCTATCTATAATCATGACAATTGTCATGGGAAATATGGAGGTAAAAATTTAGAAGAAGATAGAATCGTACCCAATGAACACATGGGTATAACTCTGAAAATTTCACTAGCAAAAGCTCTTACCAAGATTTGTCTTCTTTACCTGATCTACTGTTTGGCTCTTTAAAAACTGAAGTTGTACATAAAGAAAATTTGAATTAATTATTTCCTAGGAATCTGAAATGCAACTACCTGAGTAGTTAGGAATTAGTCTATAAGGACCGTATTTTTCTTTGTGTGTTGGGAGAGGCATTTTCAAGTATTAGAATAACTGAGTAACCATGCTATGTACAATTCTTTGAATTTCCCAAGACCCAAGTCATACCAGTCATACCTCTTGCTCTTTGATACTAATATTTACACTGCAAATGTATAAATCAAAGTGCAGTTAAGCAAAAATTTTATCACATAGAAAAAAAGCTCTCATATCAGAGAAATTTGGATTGTTTTAGAGAATTGTGCCTTGTCATATAATGTGACTTGCATATAATTCACAGTTTAATTCAGGATTAAGTCATATTTTCCTGTTATTTATAATTCTCCATTCTTGAATATGGTACATGTTTCCATTTTTCAACATCTTATTTTACATCCTGAATGAAAGTTTTATAATTTTCTTAAAAAATAAATATTTTACACATATGCATCCTAGGTATATTTTAATTTATATTGATATTTTAGGTGGTATTTTTAAAATTATGTTTGCTACTTTATGTTTCTAGTACATGTAATGCTATTGAATTCTGTGTAGGAATTCTATTCATTAGTTTGCTTACATTTTTTTTTTTTGGATTTTTGGTTTATTTAGGTATTTGATCACTGAATAATGAAAACTTGTTTTTTAACCTTTAAATTTTTGTTTCTTCCTGTATTATTTTACTACCCATGATTCTTACATATACTGAATAGAAATATCAGCAAATGTGAATTTATATCTTGTTAACTTCTTTAAGGGAATTCTGTTTTACTGTTAAATATGATGCTTGGATAGATTTTAGAAAATAACAATTATCTTTTTAAAGAAGTTCTCTTGTGGTTTTAGTGTACTAATATACATTGTCATGAAAAAGTATTTGGATTTAATAAATGTTCACATCTTTTGGAAGTTTTTTAAACTAATTGGTTGACATAATTACTCACAAATTTAAGTTTTCCATTTTAAGTCATTTATGCAATCATGGGATCAATTCTACTTGTTCCTAATAGCTCTCATTTTTATTTTTTTTTACCATATTTTTCTCATTGATGATAGCATGACCAGGAAGGATGACTTTATATTCTTTCATTTGAAATGATCTCCCATAAACCCAAAGAGCACTTTCTTATGTTAAATATCTGGACTTTTTCATGATCAACTCTAAATATATAAATCAACAGGAAAAATTGTGTGAAAAATCCTATGTTGAATTTTGTCTTTCTGGGGATTCTGCCATTCTTTTTCAGGGAACTTGTTCAGTAAAGGCCCAGATAGTGAATATTTTAAACTTTGAGGCCCATACAATCACTGTCTCAATTTCTTAAGTCAATTGTTACAGTAGAAAAGCAGACATAAACAGTATATTAAATGAGTATGGCTGTGTTCCAATAAAACCTTATTAGGGATACTGAAGCAATCATTGGCAGAATTGAAGACAGAAATAGACCATTCTACAAAAACAGTTGTAGATTTCAATACCACACTTTCAGTAATAAATAGAACATTTACACAGAACATCAAAAGGAAACTGGGGACTTGATCAACACTATAAACCACCTATACCTAATAGACACACAGAATGCTCCATACAGCAACAGAAAAATATATATTCATCTCAAGTACACATGCAACATTTTCCAGGACAGACCATATGTTAGGCAATAAAACAATTCTCAATATATTTTAAAATATTGAAATCATACTAAGCATGTTTTAGGACCACAGTGGAATGAAAGTAGAAATTAATAGCCGAAGGAAAACTGGAAAATATGTGATAATTAAACAACATTGTTTTAAAAATTATGGGTCAAAGAAGAAATCACTAGAGAACTTTAGAAAATATTTTGAGATGCAAGAAAATAAAATCACAACACACCAAAATTTATAGGATGCAACAAAAGCAGTGTTCAGAGAAAAATGTATAGCTGTAAATGCCTACATTAAAAAAGAAGAGGGCTTCCCTGGTGGCGCAGTGGTTGAGGGTCTGCCTGCCGATGCAGGGGACACGGGTTCGTGCCCCAGTCCGGGAACATCCCACATGCCACGGAGCGGCTGGGCCTGTGAGCCATGGCCACTGAGCCTGCGTGTCTGGAGCCTGTGCTCCACAATGGGAGAGGCCACAACAGTGAGAGGCCCACGTACAGCAAAAAAATAAATAAAAAGAAGAAATATTTCAAACCAGTAACCTATTGTTTTTTTAAGGGACTAGAAAAATAATAGCAAAGTAAACCCAAAGCAATGGAAAGAAGGAGATAATAAAGATCAGATAAACAAATTGAAAATAAAAAAACAATGGAAATAAAACATGAAACCAAATGTTGGGTTTTTTTTTTTCAAAAGTTAAACAAAATTGATAAACTCTTAGTAAAACTGGAGAAAAAAGAGAGAGAATGTATCATAACTAAAATTGGAAACTAATACAGAAGTATTACTATGACCCTATAAAAACTAAAAGGATTATAAGAGAATACTATGACAAAATTTTTATAAAAATAGATAATCTAGATGATAGAAAAATTCTTAGAAACATACAAATTTCCAAATTGTACTCAAATAGAAAATCTAAGCACATCTATAACAAGTAAAGAGATTAAGTAATTTAAAATCTCCAAACAAAGAAAAGTCTGAGACTAGATGGCTTCACCAAGTGGTAAATTCTACCAAACTACAAAGAAGAATTAACCCCAGTTCTACTCAAACTCTTCCCAAAAAATAAAAGAGGCGGGAACACTCCTAACACATTCTATGAGGCCAGAATTACTCAGATACACAAAGTAATAAAACTACAATCATTACTTCTTGTTAATATAAATACAAGTCCCAACGAAATAATAGCAAATCAAATTGAACAGTACATTGAAAAAGTGATACAACCTAAACAAGTATAATTTATCCCAGGAACACAAGGGCTGTTCAACATAAGAAATCTAATCAATGTAACACACCACATTAATAGAAAAAGGGAAAATTCACATGATTATCTCAACAAATGAAGAAAAAGCATTTTTCAAAATTCATTTATTATAAAAAAAATTCAACAAACTAAGAATAGATCGAGCTTCCTTAACAGGATAAAGAGCATTTATCAAAAACCCACAGTTGACATCACATTTATGAGAAACTGAACTCTTTCCCCATAACATCATGAAAAAGTAAAGGATGGCCACTTGTACTGGAAGTTCTAGCAAAAGCAAATAGTCAAGTAAAAGAAATGAGGTCCACAGTGGAAAGAGAAAAATAAAGTTATTTTTATTCTTAAGATGACATAATTCTATATACAGAAAATCTTATAGAACATCTCACCCCACACCGACCAACACACACCCAAACATATACACAAACTACTAAGCTAATAATCAGATTCTGCAAAGTTGCAGGGTCAGTTGTTTTCCTATACACTGTCAATGAAATACTGAAAAGGAAATAAAGATTAAAAATTTCATTTATAATAGCATCCCAAAGAATACACTGCTTAGGAATAAATTTAACCAAGGAGGTAAGATGCTTGTACACTGAAAGCTACAAATCATTGTTGAAAGCAGTCCATGTTGAAAGACATCCCATGTTCATGGAATAGAAGTCTTAATATTATTTAGATGGCAATATACCCCAAACTACCTACAGATTCAATGCAATCTCTATCAAAATTCCAATGGTGTATTTTGCAAAAATGGAAAAGCTAGATACTTGCATTCATATGAAACTACAAGGGGCCTTGGGTAACCAAAATAATATTGACATAAAACACAGTCAGATGACCCACACTTTCTGATGTCAAAGCTTATTGCAAAGCTACTGTAATGAAAGAAGTGTGGTATTGTTGTTGGCACACATAAAGACTAGTAGAATAAAATTGAGAGTCCAGAAATACATCTATGGTCCATTGAATTTTGACAAGAGAACCAAGATCATTTACTAGGGGAAGGAATTGTCTCTTCAACAAAAAATAGTGCTATAATAAGTGAATAATCATAAAAAGATAAGAAAAAACGGACCTTAATCTCACTCCATAGGAAAAACTCAAAATGAATCACAACAAAAATATGAGTTAAAATTATAACAAACTATTAGAAGAAATTAGAGATAAATTTTATCACTGAGAATGTGGCAATGAGTTTTTAGATTTGACACCAAAACCACAAAGAACCAAAGAAAAAATAAATTGTACTTCATAAAATCCAAAATTTTTGTACATCAAAGGACATTATGAAGAAAGTGAAAACATAACTGACAGAATGGGAGAAACTATTTTCAAATTGTATGTCTGATAAAAGTTTAGTATCCAGACTATACAAAGAACTCTTACAACTCGTCAAAAAAAGACAACCTTATTAAACAATGTATAAAAGACCTGGACAGATATTTCTCCAAAGAAGATACATATATGGCCAAGAGCATGAAAAAATGTTTAAGATCATTGGGTATTATGGAAGTGCAAATCAAAACCACAATGAGATATCACTTTACACCCTCTGGGATGGCTTTAATCCAAAAGTGAAAATAACAAGGATTGGCAAAGATGTAGAGGAATAGCAATCCCAGTACATAGCTAGTGAGATTGTAAAATGGAGCATCCACTGTGGAAAACATTTTAGTAGCTTCTCAAAAAGTTAAGCATAGAAATAGTATATGACATAGCAATCCCACTCCAAGATTTAGACCCAAGAGAAATGAAAATATATGTCCACACTGAAACCTGTACTGGAACGTTCATAGCAGCATTATTGATGGTAATCAAAAGGTAGAGACAATATTCATCAGTTGATGGCTGAATAAATACATTGTGATACACATCTGTGTTGTTCAGACAATGACATATTATTCAGCCATCACAAGGAACAAAGTATTGACACATGCTACAATGAGGATGAAACATTTTGTTAAGTAAAGGAATCCAGACACAAAAGGTCACAACTTGTATTATTCTTTTATGTAATATATTCAGAATAGGCAAATCCATAGAGACTGAAAGCAGATTAGAGATTACCAGGGGATGGGTGGAAAGAGAAATGAGGAGTGATTACTTAATATGTACAGGGTGTTTTACTGAGGTGATGAAAAGTTTTGAAACTAGACAACGTTGTGAATATACTAAATACCACTGAAATGTACAATTTGAAATGGTTAATTATATATTTTATAAGGTTTTTTTTAAAATTTTATATCAGAGTATAGTTGATTAACAATGCTGTATTAGTTTCAGGGGTACAGTAGAGTGATTCAGTTATACATATACATGTATCTATTCTTTTCAAATTCTTTTACCAGTTAGATTATTACAGAGTATTGAGCAGAGCTCCCTGTTCTATACAGTAGGTACTTGTTGGTTATCTATTTTAAATATAGCAGTGTTTACATTTCAATTCCAAACTCCCAATCTATCCTCCTGGCCCTTCCCCCAGTAACCGTAAGTTCTCAAAGTCTGTGAGTCTGTTTCTATTTTGTAAATAAGTTCATTTGTATTATTGTTTTTAGATTCCACATATAAGCAATATCATATGATATTTGTCTTTCTCTGTCTGACTTACTTCACTTAGTATGATAACCTCCAGTTCCATCCATGTTGCTGTAAATGGCATTATTTCATCATTTTTAATGGCTGAGTAATATTCCATTGTATATATGTACCACATCTTCTTCATCCATCTTCTTTATCGGTCTCATTGTTTGCAAATATTTCCCCCCATTCTGTTGGTTGTCTTTTCATTTTGTTTATGGTTTCCTTTGCTGTGCAAAGGTTTTGAGTTTAATTAGGTCCTATTTTCAAATTTTTGTTTTTATTTCCATTACTCTAGGAGATGGATTGAAACACATATTGCTGAGATTTATGTCAAAGAGTGTTCTGCCTATATTTTCCTTTAAGAGTTCTGTACTATTCAGTCTTACATTTAGGTCTTTAATCCATTTTCAGTTTATTTTTGGGTATGGTGGCAAAGAATGTTCTAATTTCATTATTTTTATATGTAGCTCTTCGGTTTTCCCAGCACCAATTATTGAAGAGACAGTCTTTTCTCCATTGTATATTCTTGCCTCCTTTGTCATAGATGAATGGACCATAGGTGCGTAGGTTTATTTATGGGCTTTCTATCCTCTTCCATTGATCTATATGTCTGTTTTTGTGCCAGTGCCATACTGTTTTGATGACTGTAGCTTTATAGCATAGTCTGAAGTTAGGGAGCCTGATTCTTCCAGCTCTGATTTTCTTTCTCAAGATTTCTTTGGCTATTCAGGGTCTTTTGTGTCTCCAAATTTTAAATTTTTGACTCTAGTTCTGTGAAAAATGTCACTGGTAAGTAGATAGGGATTGCACTGAATCTTAGACTTCCTTGGGTAGTAGTATAGTCGTTTTGACAATATTGATTCTTCCAATCCAAGAACATGGTATATCTTTCCATATGTTTGTATCATCTTCGATTTCTTTGATTGGTGGCTTATAATGGGTTGGCCAAAAAGTTCGTTCATGTTTTCCATAACATCTTATGGAAAAACATGAATGAAATTTTTGGCCAATCCAGTAGTTTTCTGAGTATAGGTCTTTTGCCTTCTTAGGTAGGTTTATTCCTAAGTATGTTATTCTTTTTGATGCAATGATAAATGGAATTGTTTCTTGAACTTCTCTTTCTGATCTTTCATTGTTAGTGTATAGAAATGCAACAGATTTCTGTGTATATATTTTTTATCCTGCAACTTTACTGAATTCATTGATTGGCTCTAGTAGCTTTCTGATAGCATCTTTAGGATTTTCTATGTATAGTATCATATCATCTGCAAACAGTGACAGTTTTACTTCTTTTCCAGTTTGGATTCCCTTTATTTATTTATTTTTTCTTCTCTGATTGCCCTGGCTAGGACTTCCAAAACTATGTTTACTTTAATAAAAAATTACTAATGAAAATAAAAAGATTAATCTAAATATGTGAGAACAAGTTGTACATAAAAAAGAATATTAATATTTCATGTAAAATCAAATGCAACAATATATAGTATTCATAATATTAATAGCAGGTGACATGGAATTGGGGGAAAAGAATCATTAAAATGATAAAGAAGGATACAGTACTCATCACAGTTTTGAACTCATGCCTCAAATGACCTACTATCAAAATATATCACCAGTTATAAAGGGAAATAACAATAAGTATACAGTTTAGTACAATATAAGAGAATATTAAGCTCATACAAGTCAAGTCAATTGTGGAATATTTTTAAAATGCAAATGAATAAATTTGCTTAATTCTAACTTGTCAGTAGCTAATTATTTAAGGAAAAAAGTGAAGGAAAAACATGATCTCAAAAAACATCTGGACACACATAAATTAGTGAATTATTTAAAACTTTAAATGACATTTTATTGTTATATTATTTTAAATAATATATAATTAGGTATACTCTTTATTTTATGAGAGACATTTAATGCTAATACTAAAACCTGACACAGATTCCTGACATAGAAAATAAATCTATAGGCAAATCTTACATACCAATAGATGCAAGAAAATTTAATGCAAAAGTATCCTGTAATTTATGTAAGGACTTTTATAGTCATGCAAGGAATAGCATTAAGTCATAAATTAGATTAATGAATTCAATCTATAAGTTAAATAAAATTCAGCAAAAATGTGTACTATCCTATATACACTATGAGCCAACATGAGCCTGTGACTTTTTGGACACTTTTCAAAAAATTAAGTATAATTTTATGATTATTTTCATATAATTTATCTACATATGTTATTAATAATATTCCATAAAATAATTGTTTTTATTTTACTGTTTTTAATTTATTATTGCTTGAGTATTAATACTATTACCTTTTTAATACTTGTTGTGTCTGGTCAATTTACTGAACAGTCAATACATCCTATGATGTTTGTAATTTAATCATTTCATTTTTTATTGTTGTTCAATTGTATCACCAAGACAGAATGATATGTCTGTATTCTTGCAATGATTAAATGCTATAATTCTATTTCCTTATTACTAAATTGTCTATATTTACAGGGTAATTTTATGTAATGTTGAGATAATATGAATTACAATGCTTGGTGATTATGTGAATGCCTCTAATGTTTCACTATTTAGTTATTAATTTGAGAGGGACATACTTCTTTTCTCAGTTTATCAGTACTCTGTGCAGGAGTTTATTCAATAACCATTCAGAACATTCTAAATTAATTTTGTGCTTTATTGAACTTTATGGAAATTGCAGTGGTAGAAATATGTATGTGATTTTTAAAAATATGCTACCTGCTGCATAAAACAAACCCCAACATTTCAGTTGATTTATACAATAGAGGTTTATATTTCACTCTTGCAGTAATTAAATATGGTTTTCCTTGTTCAGCACGAAGTTTTTCTCCATATGGTAAATCAGGGATCCAGTATCCTTGCACTGTATGCTTTTACCATTTATTAGGACCTCTTAAAAGGAGTTTGCTTTAGTGCCACTGAAAGTGCTACTTTGGTGCTCCTGAAAGTGTGCTTTAGTGCTACCTGTCATTTCCACTCTGATGCTTTCCCAGGGAACTAGTTACATAGTCTGACCTATATTCAAAGGAGATAGGAACGGGGTAGGACTGGAAAATACTCTCCCTGGATGGACAGCATCTTTTAAGCAGCAACTCTTTTTATAAATGTTGGAACATGAATAACTAACAGTTAATGCTACAAGAGTGACTACCTATAATTGCTAAGACTAGTTATTTTAGCATCACTCATTTCTACCTTAATCTCTTTTTTAAAAAAGAACATAATGCAGTGGTACTAGAATATTATATTTATAACCACAATTTGTCTACTCTTTCTGTACTGATAATATTTTGTGAGGTTTTCAGTGCCAGAGCAAGGACAAAACTATTAAAGATATAATAAATATTTTAGTGTATATTAAATGCAAAGATCTTGATAAAACATAACATATTTAGTTATTGAGTGACACGTTATTCATTTTATATAAACTGACTGCATGTTTATAAATCATTATACTCAGATTCAAAAAGTATTAAGATTTTTATATAAAAAAAATCAATACCTATTTCTTTAAACCAAAGTTTTGAATGAGTAAAATCACTTTGTATCATTTCAATTGCTTTCTCTGTTGTAATATACTAGGTAGACTGTCCATGTGTATTTGCACATAATGAACTAAATAATTTCAGACAGGTCTGTGAATCTATCTTGAAGACAGAGGTAAAAGTGAAGCACTTAGACTGGTTGATTTACCTTTGAATATTTAAGACCCACCTCAGTGATATTTAAACAATGTAGTAGTCTTCAAACTTGTGACAAAATCACCTGACAGGCCTATCAACAAGAAGTGGTCTGAAAAATATAGACTTCAGTGAGATTTATAAATAGAAAGTTTACTTTTTTTTTAATATCCCAAAGGACAAATTTGCCTAGGGTATTATATGACTGAAATGGTGATCCATTTAAGATCTTGATCTTGAATTATTGTTTGTAGCTGGTTGTAAGAGCAAATTACTTTCACAAGAGTGAGCATGAAGATTGAGAAAAACACAGTATGGCAGTTTTGCTAATAATTACAACCCTAAGCTACTTGATAGATGAGTATTGGTAATTAAACCATTGGATGTAATGGGGACCTATATGATTCACTTCTCAAGAAAAAAAAAAGGGACATGAAATAACAAATTAATGTGATACTTAAGTGAACACTCTGTGTTCACACATTTTCCAGCATTAGAGGGCAACCGAAATAAATACTCCAATCTCTTTTTTGGTTTAAAGCAATTGGAAAGGATATTAATGGGGTCTAATATCAATGTTGACAGATAGCAGAGAATAGAGAAATGAAAGGCTGTAGTAATGAAGCCATCATAAAGAGGGATGGAAAAACTAGGCAGGTAAAATTTGAGAAGAAAAGAGGAACTATATGGATTTCACTTTTTCAAAGATGTAAATGAAGGAATAATTATAGTGTGTTGCCAGATTCTCTCCTTATTCACTCTTCTCCCTTTCTTCCTCCTTCCCTCTCTCTCTTTCTTCTTTCCTTCCTTCCAGCTATTGCATATAATATTAAAAGGATTATTCTTTGATTTATTTATTTTTTTCATTTATTTGGATAGTCTATGGAAAATACTTATTAGGCAGGACACCTTTCACTACAGAGAAGCTTAAGAAACAATAGAATGACTGTGACATAAAGGATGCATTGAAGGAAGCAAGGGTCCAGAGTTAGGGATATAAACTGTGGTTGGAGAAAGTCACAACTAGGGATAAATTTTGTCTTGGTTCCCCTTCCCTTTCCCTATATGGATTTTCCCTCCCATTTTTTCTTCTCATTTAATTTCAGGCTTTTAGTATTTTTAAGATGAGTGTAGGTACATCTACATAAAGAAATGTAATATGAAAAATATAAAAAAGAGGAAATAATAAAATCCACTCAACTCAGAGTACTGAGTTCTAACTGTGCTAGAGCAGTTCCTGAAGATCACATAATACTTTTCTATTTCCCCATATGTAGTCAGAATATAAAACTGATCCAAATTATATTGTTGCTTTTTTTTTTTTTTTTTTTTTGCGGTACGTGGGCCTCTCACTGCTATGGTCTCTCCCGTTGTGGAGCACAGACTCCGGACACGCAGGCCCAGTGGCCATGGCTCACGGGCCCAGCTGCTCCGCGGCATGTGGGATCTTCCCGGACCGGGACACGAACCTGTGTCCCCTGCATTGACAGGCGGACTCTCAACCACTGCACCACCAGGGAAGCCCAGCTTTTTTTTTTTTTTTTTTTTAAAGAAAGCATCTTCGGTAACAGTGGAACTTAGAACACTTCTTAGAACACTTAAAATGAATCATGAAGTCCTGCAACAAAAAGTGAAAAAATATCTTACCAAATTATAAGAATAATTGTACTTTCACTCAATATTCACAAATACAAGTATAAAACTTCTATTACCTAGCCTCTGTGTCTTTAATTAATCCTGTTTCATTAACTCCAGTGAACTCTTGTGAGAGTAGAATGCAAAGTAATGTTTCTGAAAGTGTTCATTCTGATGCCCAGGCTCCAGCAATTTTTATCAAGCCTAACAACTCATCAGAGTCTTGAAGGTATCTCTGTGGAATTTTACACCACAGATGCATTGTGCTTTTTGGATCAGTTATCTGTATCACTTTCATGCTATCCCAATAACTAATCCTGAAATTTGAGTAATTTTACACAATTCTTTTAACCAAGATTATTGAAAAATATTGTGTACAGACATCCTCAGTTCTTTGTCTCGTCCAAGCTAATTTTCTATTTCTTTACTATATTAAAGTATCAATCCAGGTAACTGAAATGAATATTCCATTTTGATCTAAAGACTTATGAATAGGCAGAAGACTAGACAAGTTGTCAAAGTCCCTTCCTGTCTAGAGAATTGGCATTTGGAAATATAAATAAGTAAATCTTTCTTTTAGTTTACATGTTGGATAGTAATTTTATTGTGTCATTTTTCTGAGACCTTGACACATTTATTTGCATTTTTAATATTCTTTCATTGTTTTTATTTAAAGATTTTTTTGATGTGGACCATTTTTAAAGTCTTTATTGAATTGGTTACAATATTGCTTCTGTTTTATGTTTTGGATTTTTGGCCGCAAGGCTTGTGGGATCTTAGCTCCCCGACGAGGGATTGAACGCACACCCCCTGCACTGGAAGGCAAAGTCTTAACCACTGGACAGGGAAGTCCCTCTCTCATTGTTTACTTTTTCCTGCTACGTATTACAGGTAATACTAAGGTGTCTCAGAATACAATACACTCTTTCCTCTTAGAACCTCCTCTTTTATCACTCCAGTATTTGATTCCTATAAAATTTGCATTTATTTGAAAATCTTTGGTGTAAAAAACTTTAGTATCTGAAAGCCGTTTTGCTAGCTTATGACAAGTCTTCAAGTTCAGGCTTATCATGTCTCCATTCATTTTTTTCAGTAGGGTAGAATCAGGATTTGGGGCAAATACATTTAAAATTTCCAAGTACTATGCATTTATTTTTCAATTACAAGAGCTCCTTGTTTTCTGTTTTTCATTTTAAATAAAAATTGTATATGTAAGTTGTATAACATGTTGGTTTGATATATATATATATATATATAGTTAAATGATTACCACAGTTAAGATAATTGACGTATCATCTCCTCACATAGTTACCATTTTGTGTGTTTGTGACAAGTCCACTTGAAATGTCCACTTCTGAGCATATTTTCAGTATTCAGTACAGTATTTTTAAGTACATTCATATCTGTACATTAACTCTTTAGATTTATCTGTCCTCCATAACTGCAAATATTTACCATTTGAGCAACATATCCACATTTCCCCCATGCTCCTAGTCCCTGGTAACCACTGTTCTACTATCTGCTTTTATGAATTCAGCCTTTTTTTTAGATTTCACATATGAATGAGATCATACAGTATGTGTCTTTCTCTGTCTGATGTCTTTCACTTAGAATAATGTCCTCCAGTTTCATCCATGTTGTCACAAATGGTAGAATTTCCTTCTTTCTCATGGCTGAATCATATTTAATTGATGGAGAAGATATTGGAAATGATACATCTGATAAAGAGTTAATATCCAATATATGCAAAAACTCACACAATTCAACATCAAGAAACCAAATGACCCAATTAAAAAATGGGCAGAGGACCTAAATAGACCATTTTCCAAAGAAGACATACAAATGACCAATAGACATATGAGAAGATGCTCAATGGCACTAAGCATCAGGGAAATGCAAATTTTTATTATATCTGTTTTATGTCAAGTGTAAATCCCCCATGGATATGGCACTATATTAGCTGATTCTTCCTTACAACCCAATGTGCTCCACTAATTAGTAAGAAGCATGATTTGATTTAGAGTAGCAAATCAGAGTTCACATTTCTGGTTTTTACTTCTAATGTGTGACTTGGAAAAAAAAAACAACCTTCTTCATCTTACATCAATATTTCCTATTATAGATTTTGAGAATACTAAATATTTTTTTACCTTGGTATCACAACAATTATTACATTTTCAGACTCCAGTGAAGAAGTACCACGTATGAGTAATCAGATAGCCACTGTTACCAAGAATGATGCTTAGAAGTTGAACTTTCTTTCTGACACTCATAATCCCACACTATTCCTTCAATTCACATTACTTTCCACTAAAAAGAGCTTCTTAGAATTACTTTTACTGCTTCCTATATTACTTAGTAACTAACTTTGTTTCTTTATCAATTCAGTTAAACAAAAAGTATTGTGTCCCTAATGTATCCAATACAGTGTTGGATATTTGGGATACAAAAATGAAGAAGTTGAACAAGAATGATAGATTAGAAACAAAATTCAGCCATAAGCTATCCCACTTCTTCCATTCCTTTGCCTATCTCTTATCTTGACTCAGCATCCTCCAATAAATAGTAATAAATCAATCTTCCCTGCAGCCAAAAAAATTTTGCTAAAATTTTGACTAGTTCAAATTACTTTCAGGATAAATTCCAAGTTTCTAGGCATAACTATATAGGACTCTTGAGGGCACAGCCCCTGTTTCTGTCTCCATCTTCATCCCCTCATAATTCACACTTCACAAATTCCATGCTAAAATACAAAATGCTTGTAATTTCCTGTTCACTTTGTCCTGTTTTGTGCCTCTCTCCTCATTTTCTCTCTCCCCAAGAAACTCACTTTCCACCATTTTTAGTATTACTATTCTTCCTGCAGTTCAGAAGACTTCTCCTCCAGGCGTCCTTTGTTAAATATCAGATTCAGACAGTAATTTTTGCATGTGGTCTCACATCACTAGTGCATCTATCTATCTTAGCATTAATATATATATAGAAAGTGTCCATTGGTGTTTCTGCCTACTGCTCTAAACTTAAAATCCTGAAGGGCTGGAATCATTTCTTCTTCATTTTGTTCACGCCT
Source organism: Leucopleurus acutus (assembly GCF_964270905.1). Classification (NCBI taxonomy): domain Eukaryota; kingdom Metazoa; phylum Chordata; class Mammalia; order Artiodactyla; family Delphinidae; genus Leucopleurus; species Leucopleurus acutus. The sequence goes on from NC_139145.1 coordinate 90,417,805, forward strand.
TTCCTCTAGCTCAGTGGTTGGCAAACTGTGTTTTTAAAGGGATAAGCAGTATGCAGCATTTTAGGATTTGTGGCCATAGGATCTCTATCACAGCTACTCAGTTCTGCTGTTGTAGCATCATAGCAGCCATAGGCAACAAGTAAATGAACAAACATGGTTATATCCAATAAAAATTTTACTCACTAAAACAAGCTTTCTGGCCTTAGGTTGCTGACCCTTGCTATAGCATTGTGCTAATAAAATAGTGCCAAATAAATGAATAAGTCCCTGATTTATTCCTGTGCTTGAATTCTAACTGGGTAAAGTGCCAAGTACTTGGTTCCCTCTGGAAGAGCCCTGTTGCCTCTATCGCCAGCACCCTACATTGACAGTCACTTATCAATGCCTGTATATCCTCTCTGTGCCAACGACTCAAGCAAAGATGACTCAGACATGGGCTTTTTCTCTCCTAAGGCCATGTGTGTCAGGGAGAATTACAATCAGGTGCAACTAATGGAAAAACATACTCCATTGACTTAAACAATCAAGAAGTTTTTTTTCTCTCATATATCAATAATATCAAAGTATAACGTTTGTGACAGATTAATTATGCCTTTAAGGACTCAAATTCTTCTTTATCCAGTTGTATTCTTTTTGCATAAGGTCTTTGTCCTCATGTTCACAAGATAGATGCTGACTATCCATGCATTATACCCATTTTTCAGGTAGGAGGAAGGGAGAAGGAGACTAGAACACCTGCTTATTTCCACGTGTGTAATGGTCTATATTGCATGACTTTTCCTAACTTCAATGCAGATTGGGAAATAGTAGTAACACTGTTGCAATTTTTATAATAGAAGACATCTGGGACCTAGGGCTGAATGGATATTGAGTGAATTTTCCTAAAGTATATGCTACATCATGCTACCTCTGTGTATTGTTCTGCAAAGTAGGGTGTTTTATTACACTTGAAATTGGCGTAAAATCCCCAGCCTTGGCCAAATAATTTTCATAATTCCTTTAACATCATGAGATTTCATTTAAATTTAATGTTAAATTAGGTCTATTTTATCACCATGTAAATTTAATATTAAATTAGGACTATTGTGTGTGCAAATTATCAATTTTGTTTATCTAGCCCTCACTCTCACTTAACGTCTTTACTATGAGAACTCTTGACATGGAAACAATTTCCTCCTATTCTCCCTAAATGTTAGTACTTTTTTTGTTATAAATTTGTACATGGAAAAAATTATAACATATGGTCTAGAATTTGATATTTTACGAGCAATTTATATTTTCAAAGTACTTTAAAAATCATGTATCCGTTAAACTTATTTGAATATTATATTGACCCACTTTTTCTTTCATTATGAATAAAAGGCTTTTAGTAGAGAACAACAGTAATCTAATGTTATAGTTAAGGAGATGAAGTATTTCACATTCATTTTTCCATAATGAAATCTCTAAGCCTTCACATCTAAAAATGCATACCTAAAGAAAATAATTTGGTTGTAATTTCACATTTCATAGACATATTGCATTAGACCTGTCACTAAAGAATTATCTGCTTTGTGGTAATAATTGTTATTAATTATCAATATTTCAAAATAATGAGAATACAGTGATGAAATATATGTCATCACATAACCCTCCATTGAAAAATAACACGGTAGGGAGAAAGTAGAAAAAGCTAAAAGGCAAAGGGAAATTTGATTCCCTCTTAGAACTAGAACACCATCTCTTCTATGACTCTGCACAGGTATTTTAAGATTTCTGCCTTAGTGGTTTTATTTTGCTCTTTAGGGTTGTATGTATAAATAACCTACTGTTTAGAAAGGACTTATATGAAGACTGAAATACAAATGGTAAGTAATATAACTTTACTTTCAAAAAGGTTATCAACGGGGCTTTCCTGGTGGCACAGTGGTTGAGAGTCCGCCTGCCGATGCAGGGGACACGGGTATGTGCCCCGGTCTGGGAAGATCCCACATGCCGCAGAACGACTGGGCCCGTGAGCCATGGCCACTGAGCCTGTGCGTATTTAACTATGAAACTATGTATTCAAGAGAGACTGCTGTTTTCAAATTATTATAGCAACAAAGATAGCATTATTTATTATAGTCTGGTTAAACTTCTAACTCTACAAAGAATATAGGAATATATATATTTAGAGTTACCTTCCTTCAGTAGTAAGATATTAAAAAAAGCTTTCCTGTTTTGAATCTTTCCTCCCTTGTTCTTTTCAGTTTACCTTTTATTATAGAATTAACCTGTGACACCCCAAAATTCAGCTCTTGCCTAAATGAAAATTAATCCCTACGTCTCAGGCTGTTCTTTTAGTTATTACAATCAGCTTTGATATTAACAAGAGAATAAATATTGAAGTAAGACTTATTAGGCTTGAAATCAACCTCCACTACTTTTATCTCTTTTTATATCTTAGTTTTACACTTATAGAAAAATTTTACAAATAGCAGAGTCCCATATTCACTTCACCTGATTCCCCTTTATGTTAGCATGGTAACAAAACATGGTTTTGTGGCAAAACCATGGTACAATTATACAAACTAAGAAATTAACACTTATACAATTAAATATAATAACTGTATATATACTAACCAATGTATTCACACAGTCTTATATTTATTTCTGAATCTATCCACCCATATATATTTTAAAACCATAAGTTCCCATTGATACTTCCATTAAATGCAACATTACAGTACTCATTCCTCCTTTCCTTATTTGTCACTTCTTTCTCTTACAGTAAGCAATTGACTCATGATCTAAGATACATTTACTTAGGTGTTCAACTGTAGTATACGTTTAACAGAGTTTCAGAATTCTAATACTTACTCTAATGAAAAAAAATATACTCATCCTTAAACCACTCTTACTAGAGCATTTTAGTAGGTTAGTTAATTTACTTTAGGAATTATGACTTCACAACAATAACAAAGCACTCATTAAATGTATAGAAAAAGAAAAGTTTTGGGTCATTATTTCTTTGTTTTGCTGTTTCCAAATAATGCAGTCTATTTTCATGGCTAGATTTTCATGTAAAGCTAATGGTATTCCTATGTGCCACAGATTTTGATTTAAGTGCAATCTCTCCCCTATAGGTTTTTCCAGCAGAGAAAGGAAATGGGTCTCAAGCCTCTCATTGCATGACTCCTCTGCACATGCCGACTTAGCTACCATGTCTGGACAAGTGAGTACACCTTTAGACTCAAGCACAATGGCATATAGATGTACAAATTACTGCCATTATTATAATTGCACTACTATGCCCTATTGAATGCAGTGAATTACCATTACATTATGAAAGCTATCTTAGAAAGTGTGTGAATAATATATTACATTTTTACAGAATAAATGAAAATGGAAGGAATGGCAATGTTAAATTAAAAATGCAGTGAATGCATATATTTTATTATACACTAATATTCAGATAAATGCTGACAAGTTTTATTGATTTTTTTGCTCATTTCGCTTATAAAGGTCAATTTTATGTCAGTTTCTAAAAAAGAATAGTTGTTGACACTTTCTAGGCAAAACATAGATTAGTGAAAATTCCCCATTCTCACAATGTCTTTATAGCACATTATTTTTATCTTTTCTCTTTAACTAGCCTGAAAGTCTAGTTTTCAGCCATATTTTTGTTTGGTTGAAATTGCAGTTCTCTCAAGACAAGGGTATGTAAAAACAAGAAAATGGATATAGTGAGAGAAAGGCATAGATTCTCAAGCATAATTAAAATGAGGTTGCAGGAATTAGAGACCAATTATATATAGAAATAAGAACTTTATTGTTTCCTCTGATAATATTTTGCTTTATTATTTTTGTACTCCAGTAAGTTTTAAGCACCATTACCAGTTATATCTCTTAAAACTGATGAAACAACAGAGGATAATTTACTGATCATTCAACTCTGACACAGAAAATAGTTCCTGAAACTCTCAAGAACTGGAATGAAAATATTAAGAAATTCTATTTGTCAATTAAGTTTCAGTTTCAATCATTTGTGAAGAAATACAGAAATCATTATTTTCTAAACCATAAAAATGATAAAATGAGGGGTAATATTAACCTAGGATATTTGGTTATTTAAAGTCTTTCAATAAATTATTGTTTAGAGAGTCAATTTTTCCAGTTAATAAAATATATATATTTTGTTACTTAAACTTTTATTGATTCTTATAATTTTGAATTGAAATCATCCTAAAATAGTTTAACCTAAATATCTTACAAATTCAAAGAGAGAATATTAAACACAATCTCAACCTATCCCTCCTAATTCATTTAAAACTGTTTAAGTACATACCCTGTGGTACTTATTTTGGTAAACATTCTAGAGAGGTGGTGGGGGTGAATTAGGGAGTTTTCCCAGTCTAAAGTGTGGAATCCAGACACATGTCTCCAAAGCAATTCTAAGCAACACCAGTCTATCAAGAAGCTTGAGCAGTTAGAGGTAATGCCTTTGCTGGCACATTCAGCAGGTGGTAAACTCTGTTAGCAAAGGTCATCACATTCACAGAAAAGACTCTGACGAGTACAGTTTTCTGGTAACTGACTATACTGCTGAACTGAATGAATAAGCATTTTCAGAACTCTAATGGAAAGCTGATGAATTCATAAAAGTGGTAACAAAAGATCAAGATGAAAAAAAAAGTTAATTACATGGGACTGAGTGACCTGATGAGGATGATTATAATTTTTGTGACTTTCTGTTTGAATTACTCCCCCCCCCCCAAAAAAAAAAAAAAAACGTTATCATATGCAAAGCTACCAGCTTAAGCAGACAATGCCAAAGGGGACGGTGGACAAAACTATACAGACACCATCCATGCCAGAAGGTACACTGAGGCCGTTTGAAGCTAAAGCGTTTGTGACAGGGAAGGTAACTCAGAACTGGCCAAAACCAAGAGGATGATTTCAAGTGGGTTTTAGGGGACAGCTGTGGAAGTCAGAAACAGTGCATATGAGGCTGAAGACAAACACAGGATGATAATAATAAAGAAGATTTGCTTGTGTCTCAGAATCTAAGGAAAGAAGAACGTTTTCAAACAGGCAATATCTAGTTTATACAGTTCCTATTTTTGTTCTTGATATTTCATTAAAAATAATAATATTATTATTTTCTAGTATTTATATAGTGTCTGCTCCATACCAGACACTGTTCTAAGAGCTCTGTAACTCACACTCACGGCAATTCTCTAGAAAATTAATAATAGTATCCTATCTTGTGGGGGGAAAAGATACATAAGAGGACTGAGTAATTTGCAAAGGTCACATTTGAACTGGGATTCAAACCCGCCTTGTCTGACTCCAGTCTTTTCTCTTTCTCCCTGTGACATACTACTTCTCAAATATTTAATCAAATGTTACCCTTTTCTCTCTAAGGGAAAGATGGCCTTAACTTAATGCTGTTCCGTCTATCAAAAGTGCTAAAAAGGTTAGTTTTGGTGTACTGACATTATGAAGGATTTGTTCAATAACTGAAATCTTTGTTAGCAGAAGTTTGCCAAAATACTATTTTTAAAAGATAAATATGGATTTTTATTTATGATAGGGTCTTTCTTTTTTCCCTCCATCTTCCCTTCCTTCCTTTTCTTTCTTCTTCAGATAAACTTTGGTTTTGGTTTTAATTATCTTTGTGATATTCTGAAAATAATATTAATGTACAAAAATTAAAATATGTCAATAATATAGTCATTCATTAAATTTATCACCACTAGATGTCTCCAAAAAGTTTGTGTGTGACAGATTTAAAATTCTGATTCATCTACCAATAAACTCTCAAAGCCAGAATAGCAGATATCTGAAAACTACTTCAGTTTGTTTCAGGGATGAAACTGGAAGAGTTTGCTGAGCTCTTGATTGAGCTCACTTAGGTGATTCCACAACATTGGTCATAATTTCTACCTTTATCGTGGTCTATCTAAATATCAATTTAAATTTATTTCTCTTCTGAGTTTTCTGCATTTTGCTATTCTTTGTGTGTGTGTGTGTATATGGGTGAGTGTGTTAGCACTTAAAATGTCTCTTGTAAGGATTAGCATATACTACAAGACTATCCAAATATTAAGTCAGTTTGGAATTTATCATGTTTAATCATTGAATTCCTGATTTTTAATTGAGACTAAAAATATATTTTCTGCTGAGTTCATTCATTCTTATTTTCAGCCAAGCTCATGCCTAAGTCTTTGTCCATATGATTTGCTAATGACCTAGGCAATTCAGTAAAAATGATTATAGTTCTATATCATAGTTCACACTTAAATTTTTTTCCTCTCTGCTTGTTGTAGACTAAATATTCCTAAAATCTTTTCTACCCTATTGATTCTTCCCCACATAGAGGTAGCAAAGACATGGGGAAAAAGACCTTCTAACAGGGCTGAGACATTTTGATCCACTTCAGCTCTGCTCTGCCTCACCTCATGATTTAGAAAAATCAATGGCATATCAGCTTAGTAGTCACTGATCCATGAGGTAATTGCACCTTCTAATATCTTCAACTTATAGCTTCTAAAATGGGCAAAGCCAGTGACCAGAGGATGAAACACATTTTTTTTTTTTTCAGTTTTGTGATCAAATTGAGAAAATAGTCATCTCAGTCTGTATTTCTGAAGGAAAAATAACATTGCCTCAGAGGTGTAAAGATACTATTAAACATGCTTTTATCATATTAAGTTTATTATTTTCCCAAATAACTGGCTTTATTATGCTATAGATTATATTTACCCGCAAAACGTGTGTGCAGTTTTCTAACCTAATTCATTATAAAAAGCGGTCTAGATTTCAGTATGGAGAACTTGGCACTTAATTTTGTTGTTAAATATGGTGGGAAATTATCCCCACTGCTTTTGTTATGCTGCTTAGAGACATCTTAACTAACTAGATAAGAATTCATCTTTAGGAAAGAGATATGGGCTTAAGTAAATACTAAACAAATTGAGTATTAACACACAGGGAGAAAGTAAGATTGATGATCTGACAAAATATTAATTAAAAGAAGGAACATTGCCAAGGTTTTCTTGTATAATTCAATTCCACATAATTCAAAGGCAAAATTAATTTACTGTTTCTTATTTGACAACAAAGAAAGAGCTTTATAATGCTTATTTTTTTTAAATGTGTGCTCACATGACATGGTAAAACTCCATAATCAAAAACATAGTTGTTTAACCTCAGAGGTTTGCATTTAAATTCCAGAATTCCACAGAGACGATAAAGCACTTCTTTGAAACGAAATGAGTTTGCACTTATTTCTGCAGGTTTTTAGGCATATGCAAACATCAAATACCAATTTTGGTATTAATTAAAGGAAATAATCCTAAAACATTTTGCAATTTTTACTTTGAGCATTTGCCCGTTCGCACAGCCCAACACATGCTGAATATTTTATATACAAGTGATTTATTATAAAATTTACCAATGATGGCTAATACTCTATTTTATTTTATTTATTTATTTGTTTGTTTGTTTGTTTTTTGTGGTACATGGGCCTCTCACTGTTGTGGCCTCTCCCGCTGCAGAGCACAGGCTCCGGACGCACAGGCTCAGCGGCCATGGCTCACGGACCCAGCCGCTCCACGGCATGTGGGATCTTCCCGGACCGGGGCATGAACCCGTGTCCCCTGCATCGGCAGGCGGATTCTCAACCACTGTGCCACCAGAGAAGCCCTAATACTCTATTTTAAAGTTTACTTGCCCAAATATGAGCATTTTAAAAGATTAAATGTTGTTATGTATTATAAAGCTGAGTGTGCTTACTAATTTAATCCTGAGAAGCCCCTTTAAACATATTTTGTATCACTATCATTTTCAAAAATGTAATTTTAAATAATTTTCCTTTCTGTTAAAGACCACGCAATTATTGCTTGAAAATATGTAATTCTTCTGTTTAATGAGGTAGAGCAAAATAAATTTTGATTCCAAATGTATACTTAAATGTCTAGCACTGGGCTTCCCTGGTGGCACAGTGGTTGAGAGTCCGCCTGCTGATGCAGGGGACACGTGTTCGTGCCCCGGTGCAGGAAGATCCCACATGCCGCGGAGCGGCTGGGCCCGTGAGCCATGGCCGCTGAGCCTGTGCGTCCGGAGCCTGTGCTCCGCAATGGGAGAGGCCACAACAGTGAGAGGCTCGCGTACATTAAAAAAAAAAAAAAAAAAAATGTTTAGCATTAAGGTGGTGCCAAAGTGAATACCCTCAGAATTCTAAATATATAGAAACTTTGTAATTGAAGTCTGAATTTTCAACAATAATTGATTCTGAGGTACTGGTTGTATTGGTTATGTAGCATTGATGTTGCTTAGAAGATGTAACATCCTGGCAAAACTTTGAACTTAAAATTTTCTACCCTGGAAATATTGTTCCTTAAAAGAGAACGTTAGAACAGAAAAGGGACTTTGAAAACAAATTCTTTGGCTCTTCTAGAAATCAGAGCTAAGACATAAACTTAGGTTCGATTACTTTATTAGGTAGTACAATACCAGGGAAGCAGAATAAGAGAGGAGTGAAGGAAGGATAAAGGAAATCAATAAGAGACTGTGGTACTAAGCTGCTACTTGTTGGAACCAAATTCAAATGATGGTGTGCTCTCAGGAGACTCTTCTGAAAGTCTACAGAATTCCTGGTCCCAAGGAAGACCTACATTAAATTTCAGATATTATTTTAGATTACTTAAACATCATCTGTCCATTTCCTCTGGAAGAATCTTCCAAACTCTAAGTCATTCACATAATCTTAAAAATATTTAGTATCAATAAAATGTAATAATTCATCAAAACTGATAAAATTGTATTTAGTAAGTTGCTTTTGATTTTATGTAATTGCCCTTTAACTGAGACATGTTTTAATGCACTTTTCAAATATGTCTTGAAGTGTCTTATTGACTAAACATTATATGAAACAGACTGATGCTCCACAAAGATAATTAATGACAAAATGGCAGTGTGTTCATTTTATAGAATTAAAGATGCCAAACTAAGCTCCTCAAAGAGAGCAATGATTAAAGGAAACTGTATTATTTATTTGATTCTCCTCTCCAATTTGCTAAAAGTTTCATTTTAAACTGAGGATTTCAAAGTGCCTCTGTTTAAAAAAAACAAAACAAAACAACAAAATTCAATCAGATACAGGCTTCTGTCTTAGCAAGTTCCCAAATGCTTAGTTTCCAGCATGCTAAAGGGATAAAAATCAATGATACAGCCCAAACCTATCCCACTATTTGTTTAATCTGGCAGTATAGCTATTTAGAACTGGAGCGAAGGAGATACTTTAGTTTGGACATTACTTGAAAATTGAGAAAACCATTTTTTAATAACACAAGCCTATTGTACTGACAGTAATAATACAAGTTTTGATGACAAATTGTCTAAATTTGAGAATGATATTTAAAAGTTACAGGCTTATTTCTTTTTATAAAATGTGTAAACAAATGAAATATATTTATGGGTCTGTTGAAAGTCTAAAATTGAAAGCACTCAAAATATGTTAAGCAATCTGAATTATAACTCATTTTATAAACTTATAGTGCTTAAGGGGAAAAAAGGTACCTGGATTCACAGCTAACATGAGATTTGCAATACAAAATAAGTGAACAAGGAAACCAGTGACATAAGCCCTAGGGTAATGCTACTTGCTGGAATAAAAGAATACCACATGATAATAATTCCAGAGAAGGACTTTGCAACTACACAGAAAGTACATTTAAAATATGTATATAACTTATAGTAATGCTGTCACTTCACACAGAAACTTTTATAGGCATACTTTCAAGATATTGCAGGTTCGGTTCCAGATCACCACAATAAAGCAAGTCACACAAATTTTTTCGTGTTCCAGTGAATAAAAAAGTTATGTTTACACTATACCATAGTCTATTAAGTATGCAATAGCATTATATCTAAAACACAATGTACATACCTTAATTTAAATCTACAAAAACAAAAGAAAATTACAATAGTAACATCAGTGATCACTGATCATAGATCACCATAACAAATACATGAAATATTGCAAGAATTACCAAAATGTATCAGAGACACCAAGTGAGCTGATGCTGTTGGAAAAATGGTGCTAATAGACTTGCTTGACACAGGGTTGCCACAAACCTTCAATTTGTTGAACTTATTTACAAAACAGAAATAGAGTCGCAGATGTAGAAAACAATCTTATGGTTACCAAGGGGGAAAGGGGGGTAGGGATAAATTGGAAGATTGGGATTTACATATACACACTACTATATATAAAATATATAACTAGTAAGGACCTACTGTATAACACAGGGAACTCTACTCAATACTCTGTAATGGACTATATGGGAAAAGAATCTAAAAAAGAGTGGATATATGTATATGTATAACTGATTCACTGTGCTGTACAGCAGAGGGTAACCAACACTGTAAATCAACTATACTCCAATAAAAAATTTTTAAAAAAACAAACCAAAAAAATCCCCTTCAATTTGTAAAAAAACACAATATTTGCTAAAAGTAATAAAGTGAAGCGCAATAAAACAAGGTTTGCCTGTAATCAGATTTGGTACATTTCAAGTGTCATAACAGTATAAGAAAAACAAAGATGTTCATCATTTAAATGATTTAACTGCTCTTCATTTTGAATAAAAGGAGCTTGAGAATTTTCTAGCTCCATGATTTCTCACACCTAAAATATAACCATTGGGTATTTGCTCTTAATTACCAGCTCTACTACAATCATATTTCTCATTAGTTGGGAAATGAATCTTATCAAATCAGTATTAGAGTCAATGACATTTAATCCTTTGCTAGGAATTTGGCTTTTTGAATTTGTTTTCAAAACGTGATGCCCTTCTTAAATATGTGCTTACATTTATGTTGGCACTAATGTTATCATAAACTATTTTGCACTTCATATATTGCTAAAGAGTATGTTTCGTTAATTAAAGATTTTATTGAGTACTGAAGGATACAGTACTAGACTAATAAATGATGCAAACAAATAAAAAAACTGTATAAACACCCTATATTGTGTCCATGACACTTCTTCAACAGCAGGGGAGAAAAACAATAATTATTGCATCCTTTTTTCTCAGTGATTGCTCAATGACCTTGTTTAGCAGTCTCAAGAGTAATACAGCAATATATTATCAATTTTAAAAATTCATATTTGTATCTTATATTTTGATAATAAATATTCTTTTTATTCATGCCTGTGACCAGATTCATTCTTTCCACAATATTCTCCATGATAATAATGGTAGAATATGATATATTATGTATACAACATTCATTAGCTCATTTAAATAAAACATTCAATAACATTTTGTGTAGCATTTATGCCACTGAAGAGTTTATATTAAAGTACTGATTTCATGTAAACTTAAATTAAGCATTATTAAGGCATATTATCATTAAGAAATGTATCAACAATAGTTCGAGAAAAGTATTTGTAAGCAAAACTTTCAAGCTGCCTGTTGTATAGGTGGTCAGTTTAGCATAATGAGCCCAACTGAAAGTGACAATCAAGCCTTTATTTACTTACTGTGACAGAGCAGGCAAGAGGCAAAAGAGACAGCTGCCACATTCCCAGTGTTCCAGTGTTCCCACAGAATGGTACATGCCAGTGATCAGATGACATGCAGTGTAGGTTACAGATGGGGGAAAGATGCTTCAGTCAAGGCCCCCTAATACAGAGGTTTCTGCAAAGTTATAGCCAAAAATGAGCTCTCCAATAGGAGGTGCCTGGGGTGAGAATTCAGATATGCCCATGAGCATGGCTAGCCTAGGAGTGCTGAGCTCTTCACTGCAACTCCCTCTTGAAAACTGCGTACACTTACTGTGCAACAAGTCTGGTGAGGTGAAGGCAGTTTCCTCTCATGAGGCCTGCCAGGAAAGCCCTAAAATTGCCTATAGTTCAGCCTGAAAGATGAATTTTGGCCTAGAGATGGATTTCTTAAAAACAAGTTTATTTTTTTTAATGACAAAAAGCATAATCCAGTTCATTTATATTATGAACACTTTAAAAGCTAAAGTAATAAACTTTTATGTTAATATTAAACTATATTTGTTTCCAATAACTTCACAATGTGTAATCCATCTTAAACATCTGGCTTAGAAGGAACGTTATTTGTTTACCATTTCTATTGTTCAGAAATTTTTCATCTTGTAAGTGACAAATTCATGAGGAAAATCCAGGAACTCACTTCCCTAGCTTTCTTGTAGTTATCATGTAAGCATATGACTTAAACTCCTCCAACTTAGATTCGTATTTTACTGAAGTGAAAAACAAAGATCCACTTTTGGTTATTATAGACAGATACACTGAGAATACTCTCTTTCTCCAATTATCTGAAATGTTGGATAAAAATATTAAAACCATAAATTTAAAATGCATTGTTGACTAGACAAGAAAATAAGAGGACCTCAAAAGCCAAAAATCAATTAATAGTTGAAAAGTTAAGAGAGAAAGAAAGAGGTGGGGGGGAGAGGGAGGAAAGAAGGAAGAAAAAAAAAAGGAAGATTTAAACCAGTTTTAGCTCTTTGGATAACTGCTGAAGTTAAATAGTTTCTCTCTGTCTCTCTCTCCTTCTCTCTTTCTCATTTCTTTATTTTTGTATATGTTAGTTGTTCACAATCTCAGCGTTGGTATATGATACACTGGTCTTACCCTTGTGTCACTGTCATGTCTCTCATTTTAATATAGTGCTTTTAGTTTTAAAGTTTACTTTGTCTGACATTAGTATATCTACTCCAGCTCTTCTTTGTTTAGTGTTTGCATTGTAGACAATATCATTTAAAATTGTATTGACAAACATCAAATATTTTGGAATAAATCTTACATAAAATTTATAAGACTTCCACAAGAAAACTAAAATAACATTGCTCCGGGAAATTGAAGAAGACCTAAATAAATGGAGGACTATATCATATTCATGAAATGTCAGATTCCATATTATAAAGATGACAGTCCTCTTTACATTAATGTATTATATGTATATGTAATGTGTAATTTCAACATACAGATGGTTCCCAACTTAAGATGGTTCAGCTTATGATTTTTTTACTTTACCATGATGTAAAAGTGATACACATTTAGTAGAAACTGTACTTTGAATTTTGATCTTTTCCCAGGCTGTCATTATTAGGTGTGATACTCTCTTGTGATGCTGGGCAGTGGCAGCAGCCACAGCTCCTAGTCAGCCCCGCCATCACGCAGATAAACACTCCATACACCTACAACCAATCTGTACCCATACAACCATTCTGTCTTTCACTTTCAGTACAGAATTCAATAAATTACATGAGATATTCAACACTTTATTATAAAATGGGCTTTGTGTTAGATGATTTGCCCAACTGTAGTTTAATGTAAGTGTTCTGAGCACATTTAAGGTAGGCTAAGCTAAGCTATGCTATTCAGCAGGTTAGGTGTATTAAGTTAATTTTGATTTACAATATTTTCAACTTACCATGAGTTTTGAGACCTACCCGTTGTATGTCAAAGAAGATCTGTAATCCCTTTCTTTTTCTTTTGTGGTAACTGTTTATTAGATTAGTAACTTTACATAGCCATGCAAAGACTCCAAAATAGTCAAGGAAATCTTTAAGAAAAAGAACAAAGTTGGAGGACTTACACCACCATACAGTAAGACATATTATAAAACTATAGTAATGAGAGCAGTGTGGCAATTACCTAATTTATTTAATCAAATGGAATATATTAGTATTCCAAACATAGTAGCATGTAAATTTGACTGGCACAAAACATTAAAGCTATGATATAACTTACTTTTTCCTAAGTTTATGTAATTTGTTCTTAGCAAATGAGAAAGTAGTTTATTGGTATGCTTTAACTGTTTTAAATATTGGTCTTGGGACAGTTTTATAAAACTACATGTGTTTTGCTTCATCAGACATTCTCCTTAGAAAATAAAATAATCATAAATCAAAATATGAAAAATAACTTAATAAACATGTAGTGAACAGATAATATACCATTAACAAGGAATATATATCAGGGAGAGTAATGGTTCCTCAGCAAATAAATTGTTACTGTAATTCCCAAGTTAAGTTGATTAGTGGAAATTGCCATGATGCATCAGTATATGTTCCACAAAGCATTTGGTAAAATCCCATAGCCAATTATTTTTAAAAAAACACTCAATAACGTCAGAATAATTCCTCAATTCAGTAAAGAGTACTTTACAGAAACCTAGAATCAACAAGGGTGCATGGAATTCAGTGCACATTATCTGTGACTTATAAACTGTATATCCCTCTCTAAAAAGAGGGTGTTCTATGTATGCTTACCTAGAAGAATCAATGAGGGTTATGAGCCTGGTACATCAAACTGTCTGCCAACATTATCTTTAATAGTGCCCAATTTTTTTATTCATCCTTTCACTAATTTATTATCATTAATTCATTGAATACTCATTAAGAACCTACTTTTTGCAATGTATTGCATTAAGTATGGGTGCAGATAAAAGACATGTCAGATACAGAACTTGCTTTCTGATAGCTCTTAAAAGTGTTTTACCTATATATTTGTGTTTCATAAGTATGTGTTTATGTGTACATTATCTGTATTCATATGCATCTTTGTCAGGTGGATTGGCTTGATAATTTTGATGCTCATGCATAAGTGTGTGTGTCTCTTTGTATGTGTGTGTATATAGTAGATGGGGGGGCAGTGGTAATCATTTAATTGAATTGACATAGAAATCTAAAATTAAAACAACCCATCTAAAACTATAAATGTAAATGTTTATTTTTAAAAAGTTTACTGAATATTCTTATATGTTTATAACTAATGAAATTCACTGGGGAATATATGAATATATATTGTAAAACACAGTAAGTGTGTAAACTTTATTTTGATAAATTTTATTTGAAACAGACATTTGGCTTCTGAAGTTGCATAAGATAATTCAATATTTTCTCATTATGACAACAAGGATAATATGTATGTTAAGTTTAATGGTACTTTCAGAATGCATAAAGTACAGAATTTCTTAGGATTGTATGCTTATAATTATTACTTTATCAATCTGTCCCTATGGATGAATATTTTAACTTAATTTTGACCAAATTAAATGCCAGAAATAATATATTCTATTTCATGTTACTACCTACTAAAATCATAATGCTGATTTATTGCTGTGATCTCCTATTTAAGGCATGAACAAGACCTATTAAACTCTCATTCCAGATGGGAAATTTTTATTATTAACAGATGCATTCTAACTGGGGAGTCTCATGCTGCTATGAAATATGCATCTTACTTCATGATGCATTTATTCACTGCGTGTATATAGGGACCAAGAGGTTGTTCAGCTCTGAGTCCAGGCTGTATTCTTGGCTCCTGTTTTCATCAGCTCCCAAAGTGATTCTGCCCCCCTCCTCCCCAGTGACCTGCCCATTGTTATATTTCTTCCTGTGTAAACACTGTGTTACCAGTGCAGATGAGCACACTCTCCTCCTCTCTAATTTGCTCCAATAAAATCCCCATTTTTCACAAACAGGAGGACATTCATTTTTCCTGCCTCATTTTTCAAGTACCAAATCATGGCATTTCAAATTTTAAGTAAACAAAAAGTCCAATTTTTCATAGTGACTGCAACAGTGTTGATGTATGAACCTGAAACACCAAATGATTTATTCCTGATGATATTTGAAGAAGCCCCTTATATTTTTAAAACATGCCAAAATGATTTGTTTTGGCATTGCATTATAGCCTTTGTTTATGTAAGTTCTTAATAGGCTATGTTTCATTATCCAGGGTGTAGGTCTTTGTTATAAATTAGATCCCATCTGCTACAATCTCATTAGAGGTTCAAAGGACAGATAATGCCATGGACTTCTTACTTAAATAAATCTAATAAGCTTAGAAGTAGCCTGGTTGACTTACTGTAATCTTGGAAGCAGTAGAAACAATGACAAACATGAAACTTCTATTTTTATTTTAACTGTTAGAGTGAACTGCAGTGCAAGTATGTCTAGACAGTCTCCAAGATGGACAGAGCCTGTTTTTTTGTCTGGATACCCTGAGAGAGAAAAATAAGTGTCACAGCAACTGCCTTTTCAGTTTTGTTCCAGTCCCAGAACCATAAGGATGTGTTTTGAGAAGAAAGCACTTGTAGCCAACATAATGCTACACCTGTCCCCTGCACTGCCTGGTGTGAGTGGACAGTGATAAATGAAAAGGGCTGTGAGAAGCGAGTGTTCACTTCAGGTTTGAGGTTTCTATCTTTCAAGATTGATTTGCTAGGAACCCACAGCTTAAAGGGTGCCAAAAAGTACTCATTATTGTTTTTTCCCATGACTGTAGGGGAGTAGAGTGATACAGTTCAGTGGTTACAAGGTTAAGATCTAGAGTTAGAATGCAAAATTGTGAATCCTCCTTTAGTCTTGTTTATCCTTTGGAGAGGGGCAACTCTTTAGTTCTAATTTTATGTTTTGTATCAATGTGTAATTGAAATAAAATAACTGTACATCTTTAAAGAAAGCCATTTCTTGTGCTCTGACATGTATAGCCACCTGTGAATCCATAGCAAGCAAGATAGTGAACATATTCATTACACCCAAAAGTTTCCTTTTGTTGGTTTGTAGTTCATCACTGCTTCCCATCTCTGCCTTTATTCCCTTGTCCCAAGAAACCACTGATGTGCTTTCTGTTACTATAGATTAGTCTGTATTTTCTGAAATTTTGTAAAAATGAAATTATACAAAAATTCAAAAGATATACAGTATATATATATATATATATATATATATACTTGACTGGGGGGAGTCTCTGGTTTCTTTCACTAAACATAATTATTTCAAGAATTATTCATTTGCATGTATTAATTGTTTATTGTTGAATAGGATTCCATTGTGTGGGTTTGGCACAATGGGTTTCTTCCCCAGTTGACAAACATTAGATTGTGTCAAGTTTTTAGCAATTTTACAAATAAAGCTAGTATGAATATTCCTGGACAAGACTTTTCAATAAAATACACTTGTTAAATTGAAAGATAGTTCATTTACAATGTTATATTAGTTTTAGGTGTACAGTATAGTGATTCAATATTTTTATAGATTATATTTCATTTAAAGATATTACAAAAGAATAGCTATATTTCCCTGTGCTGTAAAATATGTCATTGTTGCTTATCTATTTTATCGATAGTGGTTAGTATCTCTTAATCACATAGCCCTATCCTGCCTCTCCCCTTTCCATCTCTTCAGTGGTATCCACTAGTTTGTTCTCTGTATCTGTGAGTCTGTTTTATTATACACTCATTTGTGTTATTTTTAGATTCCACATGTAAGTGATAACATTGTATATTTGTCTTTCTCTGTCTGACTTATTTCACTGAGCATAATACCCTCTAGGTCCATCCACACTGTTGCAAATGACAGAATTTCCTTTTTTATTGCTGAGTAATATTCTATTGTGTGTGTGTGTGTATATATATATATATATATATATATATACACCACATCTTCTTTATCCTTTCATCTGTTCATGGACACTGGAGTTGATTCCATATCTTGGCTATTGTAAATAATGCTGCTATGAACACTGGGGCACATGTAGGTTTTTGCGTTAGTGTTTTCTGGTTTTTTGGATATATACCCAGAAGCGGAATTGCTGGATCATATGGTAGTTCTATGGTAGTTCTATTTTTAGTTTTTTGAGGAACCTCAATACTATTTTCTGTAGTGGCTGAACCAATTTACATTGACACCAACAGTTTGTGAGAATTCCCTTTTCTCCACATCCTCGCCAACATTTGTTATTTGTAGACCTTTTGATGATAGCCATTCTGACAAATATGACATGATATCTCAATGTGGTTTTGATTTGTACTTCCCTGTTGATTAGTGATGTTGAGCATTTTTTCATGTGCCTGTTGGATATCTTTATTTCTTCTTTGGGAAATTGTCTATTCAGGACTTCTGCCCCTTTTAAAATCAGGTTGTTTGTTCCTTTGATATTGAGTTGTATGAGATTTTAAAATCAGGTTGTTTGTTCCTTTGATATTGAGTTGTATGAGCTGTTTATGTATTTTGGATATTTTACCCCTTATCAGTCATGTCATTTGCAAATATTTTCTCCCATTCAGTAGGTTATCTTTTGAGTTTGTTGACAGTTTTCTTTGCTGTGAAAAGGCTTTTAACTTTAATTAGGCCCCATTTGTTTATTCTTGCTTTTACTTTTTTTGCCTTAGGAAACAGATACACAAAAATATTGCTATTATTAGTGTAAAGAGTGTTCTGCCTATGTTCTTTTCTAGGAGTTTTATGGTTTCAGGTCTTCCATTTAGATCTTTAATCCCTTTTGAGTTTATTTTTATATATGGTGTGTGGAAATGTTCTAATCTCATGCTTTTACATGTATCTGTCCAGTTTTCCCAGCACCACTTATTGAAGGGAAAATTGTTTCTCTATTGTATATTCTTCCTTCTGTGTTATATTAATTGACCATAGGCAAATGGGTTTATTTCTGGGCTTTCTATTCTATCCCATTGATCTGTATGTTTGTTTTTGTGCCAATACCATGCTGTTTTGATTACTGTAGCTTTGTAGTATAGTCTGAAGTCCAGGAATATGATCCTTTAGCTTTGTTTTTCTTTCTCAAGATTGCTTTGGCAATTTGGGGTCTTTTGTGGCTCCATCTAAATTTTAGGATATTTTGTTCTAGTTCTGTGATAAATGTTGTGGGAATTTTGATAGAGATTGCATTAAATCTGTAGATTGCTTTGGGTAGTATGGACATTTTAACAATATTAGTTCTTCCAAGAACACAGGATATCTTTTCATTTCTTTGTACCACCTTCAATTTCTTTCATTAATGTTTAATAGTTTTCAGAATATAGGTCTTTCACCTTTTTGGTTAATTTTTCCTTGGTACTTTATTCTTTTTGATGCAATTTTAAATGGGATTTTTTTTTTGCTTTCTCTTTCTGCTATATCATTATTAGTGTATAGAAAAGCAACACATTTATGTATTTAAATATTACTCTTGTATCCTGAACTTTACTGAATTCATTATTAGCTCCAATAGCTTTTTGGTGGACAATTTTATATTTTCTATGTGTATTATCATGTCATATCTGGCTCAAGCTGGGGCACACAGTGGGCTGTTATGAGAAACCAGGCAACCACTGGCACAGTCCTCAATCTGCTGTCTTCTCCCTGTCTCAAGAGCAAGCCAGCATTTGCACACTCCTTGTGAGCAAAGTCCAGGGTTCCCACAGCCTTTCTGTTAGTCCGATTAGCCTTCCAACCAGCCAAGGGGCTTGTCTGCCCTGTGTCAGACCCCAGGACTGGGGTGCCCAATATGTGGCTCAAATAACTTACTCCCCAGGGTAGATCTCCACTCATGTATTCTCCCTTTTCCTTTGAGTTCCCTCCCAGCAGAACAGGTCCTCACTTGATCACTTCTTTTCCCTTCCTACATTATTCCATGTGAATCTTTCTTACAGCCTTGGTTGTACAGAAGTCTTTTGGCCAGTTTCTAGCTAAATTCCAGTGAGAATTGTTCCACATGTAGATGTATTTTTGACATGTTCATTAGGAGAGTTGAGTTCCACATCTTCCTTCTACACCATTTTGATCCAAAGTCAATATACATTTTTTTTTAATGTTGGTTAAATATCTAGGATTTAGAATGGCTGGGTTATATGCTAAGTGTATGCTTAACTTCTTTAAAAACTACTAAAATGTCTTCCTAAGAAGTTATAATATTTTACATCCTCACCATAAAAGTCTGAGAGTTCCAATTCCTCCACTTCCTTGCCAACACTAGTATTGTAAGCTATTTAATTGTAGTCATTCTAGCATATATTCCAATGTGATGTTAATGTGCATTTCCCTAGGGTCTATTGAAGTGGAACATCTTTTCATGGGTTTGTCTGTATCTGCATGTCTTCTTTGGTGAAGTGTCTATTCTAATCTTTTGTTTATTTCTTATTAGGTTGTGAATGTTCTTATTAAGTTTCAATATATATTCCAGATGTAAATCCATTATCAGATATATGCTTAGCAAATGTTTCCTTGGCTTTTCATTCATTTAACATTTTGAAAGAATTTAAAATTTTTTCATATATCACAATTCATCATTTTTTAATGGATTCTGGTTTTAAAATAATATCTAAGGGTGTTTTTCAATGATAATTTTAAAATTTTGATAAGTTACAATTTGTCATTTTTTATGGATCCTGTTTTTAAAATCATATTTAAGAAGGGTTTGCCTAACCCAAACTTCTAGAATAGTATAGACCTAGGTTTACATTTATGTCTTTTTGAGTAAATATTTGTATATGGTGTCAGAATTGATTTAAGTTCATTATTTGCATATGGATATTCAGTTGTTATGGTATGATTTGTTGAAAGACTATTCTCCACTGAATTACCTTCACAATTTTGTCAAAAGTAATATTCTGACAATTGTCATGTCATGTATGTATGGGTTTATTTCTGAAGTCTACATTTAGGTAAATTGATATAATTTTACCCTTTATGAGAGTATAGTACTTCAGAATAGATTGTATAGCAAGTAAAGCTTTATAATGTGGCTTCATACTAAGTCTTAAAATCATTATTAGTAATCCCAGTTTATTCTTATTCTTTAAAGTTGTTTCAGCTTTTTTAGGTCTTTTGCATTTCTACATGAATTTTTACTTGGAAATTTTCTTTAAAAAATTGCTGAGATTTTGACTGGGATTATATAGAATCTATAGATTAATTTTTGGAGAATTGATGCCTTAAAAATATTAAATTTTCAGGCTCATAAAGCAGATATAACTTTATTTAGGTCTTTTATTCTTCCACAATGTTTTACAGTTTTCTGTGAACAGCTTTTTTAAAAGAATTTAATTAATTAAGTCATTTATTTATGGCTGTATTGGGTCTTCATTTCTGTGTGAGGGCTTTCTCTAGTTGCAGCAAGTGGGGGCCACTCTTCATCACAGTGCGCGGGCCTCTCACTATCACGGCCTTTCTTGTTGTGGAGCACAGGCTCAGTAATTGTGGCTCACAGGCCTAGTTGTTCCATGGCATGTGGGATCTTCCCAGACCAGGGCTCGAACCCATGTTCCCTGCATTGGCAGGCAGATTCTCAACCACTGCACCACCAGGGAAGCCCTGTGAACACCTTTTGTACATTTTTTGTCATATCTGTCTCTACTTCATAATTTTGTTGCTATTACAAATGAAATTGACTTTTTTATTTTATCCAATTATTCTTTGCTAGAATATATAAATTTTTGTATCCTAAAACCTTGCTGAAGGGGACATATACCTCTTGCGCCCATGGCCTCTGGCTGCCCTGCGCATTTGGCTCTGCCAAGGCTCCCGCAATCCAAGCAGTCATACCTCCTCTGCACCCTGTCCTCACTGTGGCAGACTCAAGAACTCCAAGGCAGCCTCAGGACCAGACTCCTGTGGGTGGGCAACACACAGAGGTGGGGATAAAACCAAAGCTGAACCCCAGAGATGGGGAGACTAAGGAAGAGGATCAAAAATCTTTCCATCAGCTGTACAAACTGTAGATTAAATCCCCACCATCACCTAGGTAGAGCCTGCATCTATGGAATATCTGAGTAGACAAGGAGTGTTCCCACAAATGAAAACGGTCTAGCTCTGGCAGCTGTGGACTCTGGGGGCAGCACACGCAGGAATTGGGCCAGATCAGAGTCACAGTGGTCCCCACAGGGTCCACAGCAGGTCCAGAGACCAGCCCAGAGACAGATGAGAGCCTCTTGGGGAGGCGGAGGTGGGTTGTGGCTTACGGCATGTGCAAGGACACTTACAGAAGAGAGCCCAGGGAAACATAATTATTACTATTAATTTTATTATATTTTGATTCATTCTATTGTTTCTGGCTTTTGTTTCTTTGTTTTTTTCTTGGTTTGTTTGTTGTTTTAGTCTTTTTTATTTAGTCTTTTGGTATCTCCATGTTTTATAATATATTTTTATTTTCATTTTTTTATATACTTCTATTTTTACTTTACTTTTCTGTTGTTCTGTGTTCTTTTCCCTTAACTTTTTCTTCTTCTTTTTTTTTTTTTTTTTTTTTGCGATACATGGGCCTCTCACTGTTGCGGACTCTCCCATTGTGGAGCACAGGCTCCAGACACGCAGGCTCAGCGGCTATGGCTCACGGGCCCAACCGCTCCGTGGCATGTGGGATCTTCCCGGACTTGGGCACAGACCCATGTCCCCTGCATCGGCAGGCAGAATCTCAACCACTGCGCCACCAGGGAAGCCCTCTTCTTCTTTTTTTTTAAATATATTTTTAACGTTTTTTAATATTTCTATTTCTACTTTGCTTTTCTGGTGTCCTGGGTATTTTTCCCTTTTTATTTTATTTTATTATTATTATTAATCATTTTTATTGGTTTTTCTGTTTCCTTGCTTTATTCTTCAGTTGGCACACTGCTTTGGTTTTGCTTTTAGGTCAAGTGTTTTTGTTAGTTTTAATCCTACTTGTTTGATTTCGTTTTTGACTTATTCTCTTTCTCTGGTTCTTCTCTTGCTTTTTGTTTTATTTGGTTCTGTTTTTGTTTTTTTTCATGTGTGTGTGTTTCCTTGTTTCTGTTTTTGTTTTTCTGATTCTGTTTTTACCGTTTCTCTAAGGTTTTATTTGTCTTTTTTTGCTTTAATATATTTTCTATATTTTTTATATTTCTATTTATATGTTGCTTTTCTTTTGTTATGTCTTCTTTCCCCTTTATCTTTCTCTTTTTTTATCATTTTTGTCAGTTTCTTATGTTTCTTTGCTTCCTTCTTCAGTTGGCACTCTACTTTGGTTTTGTTTTTTTGTTTTTGTGTTTTAGTCAGTTTTCTTTTTAATTGTTTGATTTCATTCTTGGGTTCTTTTGTTTGTCTAGTTGTTCTCTTGCTTTTTGATTTATTTGGTTCTCTTTCTGTTTCTTTTGTGTGTGTGTGTGTTTCCTTGTTTCTGTTTTTGCTTGCTTGATTTTACTTTTTACCATTTGTCTGGGGTTTTGTTAGTTTTTTTTTTTTTAATCCCAATAATTGCCAGGAAAAGCGACTTAAGGGAACTTGGTTCCTCAATCGGAAGTCAGGCCTGAGGCTGTGGGGTGGGTGAGAGTCCAGGGCACTGGATCACTAGAGAATTCCTGGCCCCAGGGAAGATTAGTTGCTGAGTACTCTCACGGAGGTCTCTATCTGAATACAAGACCTGGCTCCACCCAACGGCCAGGAGCTCTCAGCTCTGGATGCCTCACACAAAACAAACAAGACAGGAACACAAAACCACCTATCAGCACACAGACTACCTAAAGTCATTCTAAGCTCACAGACACACCAAAACACCTCACCTGACATGGCCCTGCTCATCAGAGGCAAAAGACTCAGCTCCACCCACCAGTACACAGGCACCAGTCCCTCCCATCAGGAGGTCTATGCAAGCCACTGGACCAACATCACCACCGGAGGCAGAGAATGAAAACAAGATATACTACGACCATGAAGGCTGGGGAAAGACCTCAAATACTGTAAATTAGGCAAAATGAGAAGGTAAAGAAATAACTTACAGGCAAAGGAGCAAGATAAAAACCCACAAGACCAAATATGAAGAGGAAATAGGCAAACTACCTGAAAAATAATTCAGAGTAATGATAGTAAGGATCCAAAATCTTGGAAATAGAATAGAGAAAATACAAGGAAGCTTTAACAAGGATGTAGAAGAACTGAAGAGCAAACAAACAGTAATGAACAACAAAATAACTGAAATTAAAAATACTCTAGAAGGAATCAATAGCAGAATAACTGAGGCAGAAGAACGGATAAGTGAGCTGGAAGATAGAATAGTGGGAATAACTGCCACAGAGCAGAATAAAGAAAAAAGAATGAAAAGAATGGAGGACAGTCTCAGAGACCTCTGAGAAAACATTAAGTACACCAACATTCAAATTATAGGCATCCCAGAAGAAGAAAAAAAGAGAGGGTCTGAAAAAATATTTGAAGAGATTATAGTCAAAAACTTCCCCAACATGGAAAAGGAAATAGTCAAACAAGTCCAGGAAACACAGAGAGTCTCATACAGGGTACACTCAAGGAGAAACACACTGAGACACATATTAATCAAATTAACAAAAATGAAACACAAAGAAAAAATATTAAAAGCAGCAAGGGAAAAGCAACAAATAACATACAAAGGAATCCCCATAAGGTTAACAGCTGATCTTTCAGCAGAAACACTACAGGCCAGAAAAGAGTGGCAAGGTATATTTAAAATGATGAAAGGGAAAAATGTACAACCAAGATTACTGTACCCAGCAAGGAACTCATTCAGATTTGACGGACAAATCAAAAGGTTTACAGAGAAGCAAAAGTTAAGAGAATTCAGCACCACCAAACCAGCTTTACAACATGCTAATGGAACTTCTATAGGCAGGAAACACAAGAGAAGGGAAAATCCTACAATAACCAACCCAAAACAATTAAGAAAATGGTAATAGGAACATACATATTGATAACTAACTTAAATGTAAATGGATTAAATGCTCCAAAAAGACACAGACTGGCTGAATGGATAAAATAAACAAGACCCATAAATATGCTGTCTACAAGAGACCCACTTCAGACCTATGGATACATACAGATTGAAAGTGAGGGGATGGAAAAAGATATTCCATGCAAATGGGAATCAAAAGAAAGCTGGAGCAGCAATACTCATATCAGACAAAATAGACTTTAAAATAAGGGCTATTACAAGAGACAAGGAAGGACACTAAATAATGGTCAAGGGATCAATCCAAGAAGAAGATATAACAATTGTAAATATCAATGCACCCAACATAGGATCACCTCAATACATAAGGCAAATGCTAACAGTCATAAAAGGGGAAATCAGCAGTAACACAATAATAGTAGATGACTTTAACACCCCACTTACAACAATGGACAGATCATCCAAACAGAAAAAAAAATAAGGAAACACACCTGTAAATGACACAGTAGACCAAGAGACTTAACTGATATTTACAGGCCATTCCATCCAAAAACAACAGGATAAAATTTCTTCTCAAGTGCACACAGAACATTCTCCAGGATAGATCACATCTTGGGTCACAAATGAAGCCTCAGTTAATTTAACAAAATTGTAATCGTATCAAGCGTCTTTTCTGACCACAATGCTATGAGACTAGATATCAATTACAGGAAAAAATATGTAAAAAATAAAAACACATGGAGGCTAAACAATGCACTAGTAAATAACCAAGAGATCACTGAAGAAATAAAAGAGGGAATCAAAAAAAACCTAGAAAGGAACGACAATGAAAACACAATGACGCAAAATCTATGGGATGCAACAAAAGCAGTTCTAAGAGGGAAGTTAATAGCAATACAATCTGACCTCAAGAAAAAGAAAAATCTCAAATAAACAACTTAACCTCACACCTAAAGCAATTAGAGACAGAAGAACAACAACAAAAAAAAAACCCCCCAATGTTAGCATGTGGAAAGAAATCATAAAGATCAGATCAGAAATAAATGAAAAAGCAATGAAGAAAACAATAGCAAAGATCAATAAAAATAAAACCTTGCTCTTTGAGTAGATAAACAAAATTGATAAACCATTAGCCAGGCTCATCAGGAAAAAGAGGGAGAAGACTCAAATCAACAGAGTTAGAAATGAAAAAGGAGAAGTAACAATTGACACTGCAGAAATACAAAGGATCATGAGAGACTACTACAAGTAACTATATGCCAATACAGTATACAACCTGGAAAAAATGGGCAAATTCTTAGAAAAATACAACCTTCCAAGACTGAACAAGGAAGAAATAGAAAATATGAACAGACCAGTCACAAGCACTGAAATTGATACTGTGAATAAAAATCTTCCAACGAACAAAAGCCCAGGGCCAGATGGTTTCACAGGCAAATTCTTCCAAACATTTAGAGAAGAGCTAACACCTATACTTCTCAAACTCTTTCAAAATATAGCAGAAGGAGGAACACTCCCAAACTGATTGTACAAAGCCACCATTACCCTGATACCAAACCCAGATGAAGATATCACAAAAAGAGAAAATTACAAACCAATATCACTGATGAACATAGATACAAAAATCCTGAACAAAATACTAGCAAAAAGAATCCAACAGCACTTAAAAGGATCATACACCATGATCAAGTGGTGTTTATCCCAGGAATGCAAGGATTCTTCAATATACACAAATCAATCAATGTGATACACCATATTAACAAACTGAAGGATAAAGACCATATGATCACCTCAATAGATGCAGAAAAGATTTTGACAAATTTAACACCCATTTATCATAAAAACTCTCAAGAAAGTGGGAATAGAGGGAAACTACCTCAACATAATAAAAGCCATATATGACAAACACACAGCCAACATCATTCTTAATGGTGATAAACTGAAAGCAGCTCCTCTAAGATCAGGAACAAGACAAAGTTGCCCACTCTCACAACTATTATTCAACATAGTTTTAGCCAGGGAAATAAGAGAAGAAAAGGAAATAAAAGGAAACCAAATTGGAAAAGAAGAAGTAAAACTGTCACTGTTGATGACATGATCTCTACATAGAAAATCCTAAAGATAACACCAGAAAACTGCTAGAATTAATCCATAAATTTGGTAAAGTAGCAGGATATAAAATTAATGCATAGAAATCTCTTGCATTCCTATACACTAACAACAAAAATTCAGAAAGAGAAATTAAGGAAACACTCCCATTTACCATTGCAAGAAAAAAGAATAAAATACCTAGGAATAAACCTACCTAAGGAGGCAAAAGACCTGTATGCAGAACACTATAAGACACTGATGAAGGAAATCAAAGACAACACAAACAGTTAGAAAGATATACCATTTTTTTTGGATTGGAAGAATCAACCCAAAGCAATCTACAAATTTAATGCAATCCCTATCAAATTACCAATGGTATTTTTCACAGAACTAGAACAAGAAATTTTACAATTTGTATGGAAATACAAAAGGCACTGAATAGCCAAAGCAATCTTGAGGCAGAAAAACAGAGCAGGAGGAATTAGGCTTCCTAACTTCAGACTATACTACAAAGCTACAGTAATCAAGAGAGTATGGTACTGGCACAAAAACAGAAATATAGATCAATGGAACAGGATAGAAAGCCCAGAAATAAACCCATGCACATATGGTTACCTTATCTTTGACAAAGGAGGCAAGAATATACAATGGAGAAAAGACAGCCTCTTCAAAAGTGATGCTGGGAAAACTGGACAGCTACATGTAAAAGAATGAAATTAGAACACTCCCTAACACCATACACAAAAATAAACTCAAAATGGATTAAAGACCTAAATGTAAGGCCAGACACTGTCAAACTCTTAGAGGAAAACATAAGCAGAACACTCTGACATAAATCACAGCAAGATCCATTTTGACCCACTTCCTAGAGTAATGGAAATAAAAACAAAGTAAACAAATGAGACTTAATGAAACTTAAAATGCTTTGCACAAGAAAGGAAACCATAAACAAGATGAATAGAAACCCCTCAGAATAGGAGAAAGTATTTGCAAATGAAGCAACTGACAAAGGATTAATCTCCAAAATATACAAGCAGCTCATGCAGCTCAATATCAAACAAACAAAGAATCCAATCCAAAAATGGGTGGAAGACCTAAATAGACATTTCTCCAAAGAAGACATACAGATGGCCAATAAACACATGAAAAGATGCTCAACATCACAAATCATTAGAGAAATGCAAATCAAAACCACAATGAGGTATCCCCTCACACCAGCTAGAACGGCCATCATCAAAAAATCTAGAAACAATAAATGCTGGAGAGGGTGTGGAGAAAAGGGAACTCTCCTACACGGTTGGTGGGAAAGTAAATTGATACAGCCACTATGGAGAATGCTATGGAGGTTCCTTAAAAAAATAAATAGAACTACCATATGACTCAGCAATCCCACTACTGGACATATACCCTGAGAAAACCATAATTCAGAAAGAGACATGTACCACAATGTTCATTGCAGCACTATTTACAATAGCCAAGACATAGAAGCAAGCTAAATGTCCATCAACAGATGAATGGATAAAGAAGATGTGGTACATATATACAATGGAATATTACTCAACCATAAAAGGGAACAAAACTGAGTATTTGTAGGAAGGTGGATGGACCTAGAGGTTGTCATCCAGAGTGAAGTAAGTCAGAAAGAGAAAAACAAATATCATATGCTAACTCATATATATGGCATCTAAAAAACGGTACTGATGAACCTAGTGACAGGGCAGGAATAAAGATGCAGACGTAGAGAACGGACTTGAGGACACAGCGGGGGAAGGGAGAGCTAGGACGAAGTGAGAGAGTAGCACTGACATATATACACTACCAAATGTAAAATAGATGGCTAGTGGGAAGCTGCTGCACAGCAGAGGGTGATCAGCTTAATGCTTTGTGAGGACCTAGAGGGGTGGATAGGGAGGGTGGAAGGGAGGCTCAAGAGGGAGGGGATATGGGGATATATGTATACATATAGCTGATTCACTTTGTTGTACAGTAGAGACTAATACAGCATTGTAAAGCAATTATACTCCAATAAAGATATTAAAAAGAAAAACCTTGCTAAAGTCACATATCAGTTCTGGTAGCTTTTTCTAGACTATCAGATTTTCTACATAGATGATCATATTATCTGTACATAAAGACAATTTCACTTTTCTCTTCCAATATACATGTCTTTTATTTATTTTACTTACTTTTTAACTTTTCTTTCGTCTTTCTCAAACTCTTAGAACAATGTTAAACAGAAGTGGCAAGAATGGTTAGTTATTCCTGATATTAGAGGGAAATCATTCAAAGTTCCACAATTAAGTACAATATTAGGTGAACGTTTTTTCATTGATAAATTGCATAGATGAATTTATCACATTAAGAAAGTTTCCTTCTGTTTTTAGTTTTCTGATAGTTTTATCATGAATGATTGTTGGATTTTTTCAAATGGTTTCTCTGGGTCTATTGAAATGATGATATATATTTTGTTGGCCAAAAAGTTTGTTCAGGTTTTTCTGTTAGATGTTATGGAAAAACCCAAATGAACTTTATGGCCAACCCTATATGTATATATGTGTGTGTGTGTGTATATATATATATATATATATATATATATAATTTAAATCTATTAATATCGTAAATTACATTAATTTCTTTTTCTAATGTTAACCAACTTAAAGTCCAGAGATAAACTCCAGTATGTCATGATGCTTTACCCTGGATTTGAGGTGCTAACATTTGTTTAGGGTTTTTGCCTCTAATATCATGAGGGATATTTGTTTGTAGGGTTATTTTTTTGTTTTGTTTTGTTTCCCTTCTGTAATGTGTTAGCATGATTTTGATATTAAGATAATGTTGGTTTCAGAGAATTATTTAACTTTCTGAAAGAGCTTGGGCAGAATTGATTTTATTTTGTTTTTTTAGTTTTCTTCCTTAAATGTCTGTTAGAAATTACCAGTGGATCCATTGAACCTCTACGGGGTTTTTTTGTTTTTGTTTTTTGTTTTTATGGGATGGTTTCTAGCTACAAATTCAATTTCTTTAAATTCCATAGTATTATTCATGGAATAATATAATATGTATTGTTGAGTGAGTTTTGATAGTTTATTTCAAGGAATTTTGCCATTTCATCTATAATATTAAATTTATTAGCATAAAGTTGATCATAATATTTCCTTATTATCCTTTTAATATGTGTATCTGTATAGTGATGTCAACATTCTCATTCTGGATTTTGTTAATATTTGTACTCTCTTACTTTTTCCTGATGAGTTTGACTAAGGTTGCCAAATATTTTGTTCAAAGAATCAAACAGTAAATATTATAGGCTGTAGCCCACATCAGATTTCTGTTGCTTCTGCTTCTTCTTCTTAAAAAAAACACCTAACATAAAGTCTTCCATCTTAAAAAACTTTCAAGTATATATCTATAGTATAATATTATTAATGTATGCACATTGTTTTACAGCAGATATCTAGTACTTTTTCATCTTTTATAACTAAATCGCTATGCCCAATGAATAGCAACTCTCCATTTCCTCTACCCCAGCCCCTGGGAAGTCACCATTTTACTTACTGCTTGGTAGATTCAAAACCATCCAGATTAATAATCACATTAAAAATATATGGCTGGGCTTCCCTGGTGGCGCAGTGGTTGAGAGTCCGCCTGCTGATGCAGGGGACACGGGTTTGTGCCCCGGTCCAGGAAGATCCCACATGCCGCGGAGCTGCAGGGCCCGTGAGCCATGGCCGCTAAGCCTGCGCATCCGGAGCCTGTGCTCCGCAATGGGAGAGGCCACAACAGTGAGAGGCCCGCGTATCGAAAAAAAAAAAAAAAAAAAATATATATATATATATATATATATATATATATATATATATATATATATAGTCAAAACATTCTAATTAAAAGGCCAAGTGTGTCAGAGTAGATATAAAAGCAAGACAACTATATGCTATTTACAAGAAATCCACATGAAATATAAAAACAAAAATAGATTTAAAGTAAAAGGATGAAAGATGATATCCAGTTGAACCTTGAATGACATGGGTTTGAACTGCAAGGTTCTACTTATATGAGGATTTTTTCAATAAATGCATAGTACAGTACTAGACTGTCCACATTGGTTGAAACTGTGATTTAAAAACTTCCAACAAATAAAAGTCCAGGGCCAGATGGCTTCACAGGCAAATTCTCTCAAACACTTAGAGAACAGTTAACACCTATCCTGAAACTCTTCCAAAAAATTGCAGGGGAAGGAACACACCCAAGCTCATTCTACAAGACCACCATTACCCTGATACCAAAATCAGATGAAGATACGACAGAAAAAGAAATTTACAAGCCAATATTACTGATGAACATATATGCAAAAATTCGCAACAAAATACTATCAAACTGAATCTAACAACACATTGAAAGGATCAGACACCATGATCAAGTGGGATTTATCCCAGGAATGCAAGGATTCTTCAATATATGCAAATCAATCAATGTGATACACCACATTAAGAAACTGAAGAATAAAAACCATATGATCATCTCAATAGATGCAGAAAAAGCTTTTGACAAAATTGAACACCATTTATGATAAAAATTCTCCAGAAAATGAGCATAGAGGGAAACTACCTCAACATAATAAGGGCCATACATGACAAACCCACTTAAATGATGTTTTTCTGAAGAAAACATACAAATGCCCAACATATATAAGAAAAGATATTCAACATCACTAATTATCAGGGAAATGCATATCCAAGTCACAATGAGACATTGTATTGCTTCTGTTTAAAACAGCCATTATCAAAAAAAGTAGAAAACATAACAAAAACTGGTCAGGATGTGGAGAAATTGAAATTTTGTGCACTATTTGTGGGAATATAAAATGGTGCAACCATTATGGAAAACAGTATGAAGATTCCTCAGTAGAACACCAATAGGATCTAGCAATCCTATGTCTGAATATTTATCCAAAAGAGTTGAAAACAAGACCTTAAAGAGATATTAGCACTCCCATGTTCATTGCAACATTGTCCACAGTTGCCACGAGGTAGAAAAAACACCTAAAACTCCATCAATAGATAAATGGACAAATAGTGGTACATACATACAGTGGAATGTATTTTAGCCTTAAAAAATAAATTAATGTTTTTGTTATTTAACAACACTTTTAAAAAATTCATAACATATAGGCCACACATAAATAGGCTAAGGGCCAAATTCAGCCCACTGCCATTATCTGCCCAGCTAGTCGGCTCACTTTTTTAATTTTCTCAAAGTTTCACTTTTTGCTTCATTGGTTTTTCTCTATCATTTCTCTCTTTTCCCATCCATTGATAGTGACTCTTGATCTTTCATATTTCTTTCTCCAATTATTTTCTGTTTAATTTTCTTGCCACTTTTCTAGTTTCTTAATGTAGAAGCTGAGCTTATTTCTAGTAAAGTTTTATTAACATAATATTTCTCCTAACTACTGCTTTATTGGCACCCCACAAATTTGATATGCTTTGGAAAATGGTCTACTTTCATAAATGTTCCATATGTAATTGAAAGAATGTATATTCTGCTATTCTGTGGAGTGGTTTATAAATTAGGTCATGTTGGTTGATATCATTGCTAAAGTCTTCTGTATCCTTACTGGCTTTCCTTACTTGTTCTATCAATCGCTAATTATCCAAGTGTACTTACAGAGTTGTCTATTATTTCTTACAGTTCTATCAGTTTTTGTTTTACATATTCTGAAATCTGTTATTATGTGCATAATTTTTAGGATTGTACATCCTATTGATAAATTGATCCCTTTGTCATTGTGACATGACCTTGTTTATCCCTTGTAAAAATCTTTACCCCAAGATACACTTTGTATGATATATACTTTCTCTCTGTACACGTTTCAATATACCCTTTCCAGCTTTCCTTTGACCAGTGTTGTACAGTTGATCCTTGAACAACATGGGGGTTAGGGAGATCAACCCTCCATGCAATTGAAAATCCTCGTGTAAATTTACAGTGGGTTCCTCCGTATCTGCAGTTCTTCATCAGTGGATTCAACCAACTGCAGACAGTATAGCACTGTAGTATGTATTTACTGAAAAAAATCCACGTATAAGTATAGCCTTGCAGTTCAAACCCATGTCATTCAAGGGTCAACTGTATATCATCTTCCATCCTTTTACTTTAAATTTATTTATGTTTTTATATTTCAAGTGGATTTCTTGTAAATAGCACATAGTTGTCTTGCTTTTTTATCTACTCTGACACACTTGGCCTTTTAATTAGAATGTTTTGACCATTCATTTTTAATGTGATTATTAATCTGGATGGTTTTGATTTTTTTAATTGTCCCTTTTGTATTATGCTCCCTTTTCCCTCTTTTCCTGCCTACTTATATATTGAGCATTTTTATGAGCTTACTCACTATAACTATTTATTTTATTTTAGTGGTTACTTGGGCTTATATTATATATCTTTAACATCACTTTACCTTCAAGTGATATTATACCATTTCATGTTAAGTATGGAAATCTTAAAATATACTCTCATTTCTCAACTTACTGACTTTCAAGTATTCTCTCATATATTTTATACAATTTTCAAACTCTCACAATAGCATTATTTTTGTTTCAACAGTCAGTTACCTTTTAAGGAGATTTATATAATTTTTTAAAATTCAAGTATTTACAATGTGGTTTATATTCTCATGTTCTTCATGGCTTTTTGTATACCCACATTTCCATCCAGTATTATTTTGCTTCTACCTGAAGGGCTTCCTTTAAGTTTTTAATAGTGCAGATCTGCTTGCAATGAGTACTCTCAGGCAGGTCTAGTAGTCCCAAGGTTGTTTACTTTGAAGAAATTTTAAATGGTATTGTATTTTTAACTTCAGTGGCCACATGATTATTGTTAGTATGTAGTAATACAATTTATTCTTCTATGATAATCTTGTATCCTAGATTTTAATAAATTCACTTATTAATTCTTAGAAAAATATATATATTTCTAGGGATTTTCTATATGGACACCTGCAAAGTATGCCATCTTCCTTTCCTATCTGGATGCCTCTTATTTCTTCTTCTTGCCTCATTGTTCAGGTGAGAAATTCCACTACTGTGTTGGAAAGGGTGATAAGAGAGGACATCTTTGCCTTGTTCCCAATCTTGAGAAAACATTCATCCTTTCATCATTAAGTATGATGTTAGCTGTAGAGATTTCTTGACATTTATTTTATCAGATAGAAGAAGTTCTCCATTCCTAGTGTGTTGAGAGTTTTTGTTCTGAATGGTATTGGATTTTATCAAATGCTTTTTTTTTGCATCAGTTGATCATATTGGTATGTCAATTGATTATTTTCTCTTTTAGCCTGTTGCTATTGTGGATATTATTGATACTATATATTAATTGCCAATTGTTAGACCAGTCTTGCATACCTGGAATAAATTCCACTTGTCTTGTGGTGAAATTAATCATTTTTATGCATTCTTGGATTTTATTTCCTAATATTTTATTGAAGATTCTTATATCTAAGTTCCTAAGAGATACTTGTCTGGAGTTTTCTTTTCTTCTACTATTTTTGTTGAACTTTCTTATATTTTAAAAGATATTTAAGCTTGGTATAGAATTCTAGGTTGATAGATTTTGTTTGTTTCTTTTGTTGTTTGTTTTCAGTAGTTTGAAGATGTTGCTCTGCACTCTTTTTGTTTTCATGATTTCTGATGAAAAATCTGTCATCATTACCTTTGTTAGTGCATATTCAACTTTTGCTTTCCCTGCATACACTTAATATTGTGTTCTTATTTCTGCTTTTGAACAATTTAATTATGATATGCTTTGGTTTAGTGTTTTCATGTTTATTGTGCTGGGTTCATTTACCTTGAATCTGTAGGTTTATTTTTTTCAGCAAATTTGGAAAATTGCAACATTTAGTTTTCAAATATTTTTCCTTCTCACCCTTCTCTCTCTTCTTTTTTGGGGAACTCCAATTATATTAGACTGTTCACTGATGCTCTGTTTATATTTTTAAATTATTTTTCCTCTGTGTTTCATACTGGGTAGTTTATCCTACTATGGGTTCAAGTTCCTTTCTTCTGTCATGTCTAATTTGCTGCTAGTTATATTCAATGTATGTTTCATCTCAGACATTGTACTTTTTATTTCTTAAAGTTCAGTTTGGAACTTTTTATATCATCCTTATCTCTACTTAACTGTAAACAGGTTTAATACAGTTGTAATAACTGGGTTTATCCTGTTTTCTCTTTGTAACATCTGTGCTAATATTCTGGATCTATTACAATTGATTGATTTTTCTCCTCATAATGAGTCATATCTACTGCTTCTTCATATGCCTGGTAATATTTTATTGACTGTGAGACATTATGAATTTTACCTTGCTGGACCCTGAATATCTCTGTATTCCTATAAACATTTTTTGAACTTTCTTAAGGGACACAGTTAAGTTACTTGGCAACAGTGACACACTTGGGTTTTGATTTTAAGTTTTGTTTAGAAGCGTCAAAGTAGCATTTATTTTCCCTACTGTTGCAAAATGCTTCTGAGTAGTTTCCTTGAATTATGAGTTTTCTATTCTGGCTGGAAAATAACACCAGCTATAATTCCCTCTAATTCGTTTGATGGTATTTCCCCAGCCTTAGTTTCTTCATACACATATACTGATCAGGACTCTCATGGACACATTTTGCAGACTTTCAGGGTTATGGCTACATGTAGCTCTCTTCTCTCTGCTTCTCTGTCCTTCAAATATTAGGTGTCTTGGTCTTCCTGGATTCAAACCTCTGTCTTCTCTTGGCAGTTCTGTGCCTTACCTGGGCTCCCCTGCCTGTATCACATTTGGTATATTCTTTAAAGGTCATAATCTCTGCAATTTTAGCAGTCACATCATGTGTCTTCCATCTTTCAGAGATCACTGTTTTGCCTGATGTCTACTGTCTTCCAAAACATTGTTTCATATATTTTGTCTGGTTTTTTGTTGTTTCACAAAAGAGGTTAAATGCATTCCCTGTTATTCCATTTCCTGAAGCAGAAGTTCTTCTCCTCCTAATAGCGATGTGACCTTGTGCAAGGATACCACTTTCAGGTTAATATTAGTTCCTGTTTCACAGATATTATGAAACAAGAAAGAATATTATATATTAAATCTGTGTCACATAGGGCGTGGGACAAAATAGACTTGGTACTTATTATTTAATTATATCATAAATTTCTGAAAAGTGTTAGCATTTCCTTTTACAAAATTATTAGAGTAGAAGTCAAAATTAACAATTTTTCAGAAGAATTATAATAACTTAAGCATCTGATGCTCTCAACTAAAAAAGTTGGTGAGTGTTTTTAAAAAGACTATGTTGGGGGCTTCCTTGGTGGCACAGTGGTTGAGAGTCCACCTGCCGATGCAGGGGACATGGGTTCGTCCGGAGCCTGTGTTCCGCAACGGGAGAGGCCACAACAGTGAGAGGCAAAAAAAAAAAAAAAAAAAAAAAAGACTATGTTGGAAGGAAAGTAAGTAAAGTAAATAAAACTATTGGAGGGTAATAAATATTATATAAGTTTAAAATGTTCATAATTGTTGAGTCAGAAATTCTAATTTCAGGACACTTTCCTAAAGAAATGATCAAAAATGAACAAAAATGTATGTGTGAAGATGACAGATATATTGCCATTTATAATATGGTGTTTCTACTTTTCACTGTGTCTAAAGTAGGATTCTGTGTAAATAAATCCTGGCTCAGTACATATGTAAAATACAAAATAGCTATTAAAAATTGTATTAAGAGACATGCAATTTCAGCTTATTATGTACTAAGTGAAAGTTACAAGTATTAAATTAAATATTTTACCATTTAAATATGGTAAAATTTTTCATTGTATGCATTGAATTTTGGGGGGAGTTACATGCTAAAATAGTAAGTGTGATTATACCTGAATGGTTGAATTATACTTAGTTTGCTTTTCCTTCATTGTAGTCTATATTTTGCAAAATTTCACTAATCCATACATGTTATTTTTATAGTCAGAAACTGAAAGTTAGATTTTATGTCAATGTTACTATGAAAAAATAGAACATCAAAGTTTTTAATGAAAGTATTCTAACATTCTATTTTATTTGATAATAAATCTCTACTCAAGGATATATCATTAAGATGCTTTTATGCTAATAAATTTATATTTTATAAGTATCAAGAGTTCCCTATAAAGAGAGGCAACTAGTTAAAGTGTCTAGGACAAATGGGCAAGTAGTTTTTCATTCTTCATTTAAAAAGGCATCAAAATTTGTTACCAATAATGGAGCAAATTCTTCAATATGAAGCAAATAATCTATTGATGTTTTAACAGAAATACTAAAGCTAGTTGTCACATGACTGGTAATAGCAACATGCTGTAGAGTGGAAAGGTATAACATCCAGTTGCAGACCTGGCTCTCATCTCCTGAATGACCGGAGCATTTTGCTTACCTTTACTCTGTCTCTGCCTCCTCATTTGTACATTGGGATATAATGTCCACATTCTAGTTGTCTAGTTGTGGTGTAGATTAAACTAACATAGCAAACATTTGACTTTGAGAATATACTCAATTCATAGTAGGTATTATTAATAAGGGTCCAAACTGTCGCTCTCATTTTTTTGAGTCAATATTTTTCAGACATTTTTCAGAGTTCCCAGAGAAAAAGAACCAATTTTATATATATATGTGCTATGCTTGTATATATACATACATATGTATGTGTATATGTAGACATATATGTGTGTGTGTATATATACATAGAGAGAGAGAGAGAGAGAGAGAGAGAGAAAGAGAGAGATTTATCATGAAGAATTGTTTCACTTAATTGTGGAGGATAGACAATACAATCTGAAATCTGTATGACATGCTGGCAGGCTGGAAACTCAGACAGGATTTTATGATGCTGTCTTGAGAAAGAATTTCTTCCTCTTCAGGAAGCTCTTAAGAACAAACTGATTGGATTCAACTAATTGGATGAGGCCCACCCACATAACTGAGGGTAATCCCTTTTACTTAAACTCAACGGATTGTGGTTGTTAAACATATGTCCAAAATACCTTCACAGCAACACCTATATTGGTGTTTGATAATAACTGGGTGCTATAGCCTAGCCAAACTGACGTATAAGTTTAATCATCCCACCATTCCTCATGAAGTCATAGTAGTTTCTGGAGGCTCTTTGGAGATTGGAGAAGATAGTTTCTGCAGCAACTCTTTTAAAAAATGAACCCTTATTGTAAGTTGTATTAGTTCAAACTTCTATTTTAATTTTTCCTTTAAAAAAGTTTTTAGGATCTAAAAAGTAGATAGAAAAATAGATTGATTTTTTGTGTGAAATGACTTGGTTAAATATAACAATAATATTAAGTTAGAAAGTATTAATCTTATTTCTAAACATACAAAGTAAAATAAACATTAATTTTATTAATATTAGCTGACTTTTTGAATTCTTATCATATGGTGGGCTGTGTGATAATATTTATGAAAAAGACTTAGAGCAACTTGTAACTTGTGCAAAAAATGATACAGCTTCTACATGTGATATTTCCAGGTTCTATCCATGCTTGTCCCACTGTGGTAGATTGTATTTTCCAAAGATAGGCATTATAATAGTGCTAGTCTCAGATGCTTTTCATCAATATTGCCACTCCTCCATAAAGAGAAGATTGTCTGAATCTAGGTGAACATGTGATTTGCTTGTAACTAGTAGAATGCTTCTGAAATGATGCTGCATGACTTTGTATACAAAGTCATAAAAGGCAATGTAACATCTTCTACCTTGCTCATTGAAATATTCATTCTTACATCTTCTGATGTCATATAAGCAGTATGACTACCCTGATACTGTTATGCAGTGAAGGAGCTCCAATTATCACATGTTGAGATCCACATGGAGATACCCTAGAATAGTGACGATAGAGATCTCCAACCCTCCTAATGCATAAGACAGTTTGACTGAAAACATCTGAGATACTTGAACCAGAACTACACAAATGAGTCCTATTAAGAACTATGAAGACACACTATATCTATCTTCCAAGGCTCATTGCTATACAAACATCCTCAAAAAAAAAAAAAACAGTATATAGCAAATTTGTCAATGCCTCTTGCTTAGAAGATGTGTAGAAATGCAACAGACATGGAAAATTGTCTCCCAACAAATGCTTCCAAACTTCTGACCCACAGACACTGTAAGAGATAATAAAATCAAATAAAATGTTGCCTAAAGC
Organism: Leucopleurus acutus; assembly: GCF_964270905.1. Taxonomy (NCBI): domain Eukaryota; kingdom Metazoa; phylum Chordata; class Mammalia; order Artiodactyla; family Delphinidae; genus Leucopleurus; species Leucopleurus acutus. Next base: position 90,456,560 of record NC_139145.1, read on the forward strand.
CATTAAGTTTGGGCTAATTTTTAGGCTACAGCAATAATGGAAATACCACCTTTAGATATAGATGTCTTAACAACTATAATTAATATGATACATTTATCAAAATATAAGCTATCAACGCACACCAAGAACCTGAAAGAATATAACAAAAAAAGTCAACTTTTGAGGGGAAGATGGAACTAAAAAGGTTTAAAAATTATTCAGAACCCAAGGCATATTCAAAATAGAATAGAGGTTCTAAAGGAGAATCCATTTCTTGCCTCTTTCAGAGTCCAGTGACTGCTACATTACTTAGTTTGTGGCCCTATCGTTAGCATCTCTGACTCTGCATTAAATAACCTTTTCCTTTTGTAGTAATCTTCCTCTGTCCTTTTCTCATAGGGACATTGGTAATGACATTTAGGGCCCACCTGTATAATCCAGGATAATCTCCCCATTTCAAGATCCTTCACCTAATTGTATCTGTGTAGACCCCTTTTCAATATAATGTAACATTTACAGATTCAGGGGATTAAGATCTGATATATTTGGGACCCATTATTCCACTTACTGCATACAGTTATATTTGTTAGTTATTGCAATGAAAGTGCTGCAAAACAAACAGAACCAAAATCTCAGCTAATATGTTTCAGACCATTCCATCTGGGTTCAGCTGGGTTAGGCTGACACTGGATTTGTTGCCTTCAGGTATGCTCTGTTTGTCTACATAACAAATGGTAAGAACTCCAAGGCCAGTCCTCTTTCCTAGCACAATTACAAAAGAATCGCTTGTGTCCGTACCCATGAAGGATACTTTTCAGTAGAAGCTGAACTAGAGAAAGAATGTATAGAAATAGCATTTTGGTGTCTCCAATGAAAAACCCAGCTGTTCAACGAATTATTGCATGTTAAGCCCACCAGTCAATATACACTATCCACTCAAAGTTTCTAATATTTTCCAACTTTACTTTAAAAAATGAATATACACAGCAATGTAACAAATGTACCACTCTGGTACAGAACATTGATGGTAGGGAAGGTCGTGCATGTGTGGGGACAGGGGACATAAGGGAACTCTATACTTTCTGTTCAATTTTGCTGTGAATCTAAAACCACTCTAAAAATAGTTTATTAATTAAAAAAAAGAGTAGGCCCCCAAGAACTTCTAGTCATTTGAATAATGACTTAAGGCAAGAGAGACATTAAGAAAAGAAGATCAGATAAAATAAAGACAACTTAAAAACTATAATATCCTCAAAGAGATTTTTAAAAAGATCCTATATTCATGAAAATATAAATGTTATTTTTAACAAGGAACACTAGAAAGAAATAGGAAGCTCATGGAAATTTAAAATAGTATAGTTAAGTTTGATAAAAATCAATCAAGTTTTAGAAGATAAAGTAAAATAAAATTTTTGCAAAGTAGAAGATAAATATAAAGACAAGGTCAATTTACAAAAATAAATATTCACTACAATATTTCTATAAAGAAAGACTAGTAAAGAAAATCTAGCAAATGAAGCTGGTAAAGAGGACAACAAAGGACATTATTTTTTTTAGATTGAAAAGACCTATCAAGTGCCTCACAAAACAAATAGAAAAAAAAAAAATGTCCTAGTGGACTTACTGAGTGCAACCCCAAGAATAGAGAGGTTAGAAAAGAATAGGTCTTGAGAATCTTTGAAAGAGAGGGAAGAATAGTCTTAGATAACATGTCTAAATCTTTCTGCTTTGTTGCACTTTCAAAAACAATTTTTTTAAGTGTCCAAAAATACTGCTGCATTTTTTTTTTAACTCTAATGGACAAAGTTTAGTGGTGATTTGCTTTCTGAGAAAATGAAAGGCAGCTATGTAGTTTTGTTTTTCAGTAGGCCTCTGCTATCCACCAAAAGAAAAGTAGCATACTGTGAATGAAAGCTTTACATGAAGGCTTCAGATCATTAATATTACATTTTTAGTACAGCTTTTAATGTGAGATGTTATTATTATTATTATTAGTGCTAGGAAGATAGGCAGTAGAAGAGAGTAATAGAGTGAGATGTATTGAAGTTGAAAGCTATAATAATATTACTTTTACTAGTTTACTTTCTTATAATGAATGATTCAGAAAGAAAATCAGCCTTTTGGACTCTAATTTTAGTTAATGCAAATGCATGGCCAGATTTCTTCTCAGAAACCTAGCACAGATTCTATTGAAGGCATGTAAAACTTAGTGGGGATGTACACATTTGGATTCTGAGGTCATAATTTTGTTCCAAAATAAACTATAGGCAGAGACGTTTTTTTTTCCACCTACAGAATGTAAAAAGGAAAGGGAGAGAATGAGAGATAAAAGTAAGAAAATAACATGAATTTAACTGGGGAAAAAACATCCCTTAGTCTTTCAAAAACAATAGATTCTGGAATTCCACATCAGTGTTGAATCCATAAATAATACTCTGTATCACAGACTGAAGAGCATTTGTTTACTGGAATCATTGAATATATTCTCTTGAAAGAAGGAGCAGGAAATGTAATGGAACAAAGTTTGTTAATAATGCAATTTCCATTTCAGCCATTAGATTTACTATTTTCTCAACATCTCTCAGATTCTGCCATATATGTAAAAGAGCTGTCTTCAATACACTGAAAAATAAGGGATATTTATACAATAAAATAAATAATACAAATCACAGGAGAAAGGATCTTGTGACACATGAAAATTCTGATTTTATAAAATCCTAAAGTTATACACACATTGTAAACTATGCATATTTTCTCTTATTCTTTGGGAAAAGAGTCTTTTCAGAAAAAGATTTTCTGTACCTTTTTATTTAGGAATTGAGTACAAAGATATAAGGAAAACATATGATGTTCTATTTATACACATTTTCTTTAGATTCTTAGTGTTCTGTATAGAGTTGGGAATAACATGTTTTTTTATTATTGAGGTAACATTGGTTTATAACATTCTGTAAGTTTCCTACATATGACATTATAATTCAAATTCTGAATTCATTACAGTATACTGCACCAAAAGTCTAATTCCATCCATCACTATACAGTTGGTCCCCTTTACCCATTTCACGCAACCCCCACCCTTTCCCCTCTGGTAACCACCAGTCTTTTCTCTGTATTTATGTGTTTGTTTTGTTGTGTTTGTTTATTATGTTTCTTTAAAATATTTCACATATGAGTGAAATCATATGGTATTTATCTCTCTCTGACTTATTTCACTACATGTCCATCCATGTAGTCACGATGGCAAGATTTCATCTTTTTTATGGTTGAATAGTACTCCATTGTATATATGTACCACATCTTTATCCATTCATCCATCAATGGGCACTCATGTTGTTTCCATATCTTGGCTCTTGTAAATAATACTCTGATGAACAGAGGATGCACATGTATTTTCTAATTAGAATTTTCCTATTCTTGGAATAAATACCAGGAAGTGGAATCATTGGATGATGTAGTAATTCTATTCTTAACATTTTGAGCAATCTCCATACTGTTTTCCATATTACCTGCACCAATTTACATACCCATCAACAACGTATAAGGCTTCCCTTTTCTCCTATATCCTCTTCAACACTTGTTAATAGTTGATTTATATATTTGGTGCTCCTATTTTATGTGCATATATATTAAATAAGTGTTATGTCTTCTTGATGAATTGTCCCCTTTGTCATTATATAATGTTCATCTTTGTCTCTTGTTACTTTTTTTGGCTTAAGGTCTATTTTTTTTCTGATATGAGTATGGTTACACCCACTTTGTTTCGGTTGCCATTTGCTTGGAGTATAATTTTTCCTTCCTTCACTTTGAGCCTATGTTTACTTTTAAAGGTGAAATGAGTCTCCTAAAGGCAGTATAAATTTGGGTCTTGTTTTTTAATCCATCTAGCCACTCTGTGTCTTTTGACTGGTGAATTCAATCCATTTAAATTGGGGGTGATTATTGATCAATGAGGACATAGTTGCCATTTTATCTTTTGTTTTCTTCATGCTCTATATATCTTCACTGTTTCTTTTTCCTTGTGTTTCTGTCTGCCATTTTGATTTTGTAATTTTCTATGTTTTTTTCTCAGTTTCCTCTTTTTTTTTTTCATGTCTCTGCTCTAGATTTGTGTTTTGTGGTTACCATGAGGTAAAATGTCTCATAGATAAAATAGCCTTTTTTTTCTGCTGATAGCATCTTATCTGAATTTGCCTATATGAGTTCTATCCTTTTCCTCTTCCCCTTTTATATTTTTGTTGTCTCAAAGTACCATTTTCTAAGTTGTGAGTTTGTTACCAAATTGAAGTAGCTATAGCTATTTTTACTGCTTTTTTACCTTTAAAGTTTATGCTATAATTGTTTAATAACCTATTCGGATATAGAATCACAATTTTCTTATTCTACCAATCACCTTACTCAAAGTTTTGTGTACTTTTGCCTTTTTTTTTTCAGGTAGAAGAGCTCCTTTCAACATTTCTTGTGAGGCAGGTGTTGATAAACTCCCTAGTTCATAGTGTTGATGAACTCCCTCAGCTTTTGTTTGTCTTTATATTTCTCCTTTATATCTGAAGGATAACTTTGCTGAATAGGGTATTCTTGGCTGACAATATTTATCTTTCAAAATTTTAGTTATGTCATTCCACTCTCTCCTGGCCTATAGAGTTTCTCCTGAGAAATCCGCTGATAGCCTAATTGGGGTTCCATTTTATGTTGCTGTCCTTTTTTTTGCGGTACACAGGCCTCTCATTGTTGTGGCCTCTCCCGTGGCGGAGCAACAGGACGCGCAGGCTCAGCAGCCATGGCTCATGGGCCCAGCCACTCCGCGGCATGTGGGATCTTCCCAGACCGGGGCATGAACCTGTGTCCCTGCATTGGCAGGCGGATTCTCAACCACTGCGCCACCAGGGAAGCCCTGTTGCTGTCTTTTTTCTCCTGGATGCCTTTAAATTTCTTTCTTTATCGTTGACTTTTTACAATTTTAATATAAAGTTTCTTGGAGGTATTTTTGCATTGAGATAATTAGATGTTCTCTTGGCTTCATGGATTTGTATGTCTAGTTCTTCCTCCAGGTTTGGGAAGTTCTCATCTATGATTTGTTTAACTCTGCTCCACTTTCTCTCCCTTCTCCTTCTTGGATACCAATTATCCTTATGTTACTTTTCCCAATGGAGTAGGATAGTTCTTGTACTCTTCATTTCTGTTTATTTTTTAATCTTATTTCTCTCTCCTCTTCTACCTGAATCATTTCCAGATTTCTATCTTTGAGCTTGCTAATTCTCTCTTCTATATGGTCTGCTCTATCCCAATGTTTTTTATTGCATTCTTCACCTTGTATATTGAGCTCTTAAGCTTCAGAATTTCTGTTTGGTTCATTTTGGCGTTTTAATTTCTTTGATAAAATATCCTTTCTGTTCATTAATTTTATTCCTGAGCTCATTGAAATGCCTTTCTCTGTTTTCTTGTAGCTCGTTGTTTCTTCATAAAAGTAATTTTGAACTCTCTATCAGTTAGATTGCAATCTTCCATGATTTTAAGTTTGGTTTCTAGAGAATTGTCATTTTCTTTGTGTGATACCACGTTACCATGGTTTTTTATGGTGTTTTATAAGTTGTTCCTCTGCTGGCACATTTGAAGTAGCAAACACCTTTCCTATTTAGGTAAAGGTTTTTTTACCATTTCTGACAATTCAAAAAGTTGGTAATTAGAGTCCTTTTTTTGTTTTTCAGTAGGTGGGACTATAGCTCAAGTTACAGGTTTCTCTTATCTGAGCTGCCTCAGGCTATATTTGAGAATTGGCACTTTTTACCCTCCACTGCCTCTGCCAGACATATCGCTGGTGCCCTCCTTGTTGCTGCTTGTGCCTCCAGGGTCACTGGTGCCTTGCTGCTGCTGGTGTTGCTGCTGTTGCTGGCATTGCCACTGGGGGCATGTGCCTCCACCGAGTCTAGGGTTACCTGGCTCATGGGTGGTGGTCGGGGTAGGGGTGAGTGGAGAGTCATGGTTGTGGGGGTTTGCTGTGTTCACAGTTGTCAGATGCATGGGGGTCACTGACATTGCGGTGTGGGTGGGGCTGGAGTCACAGGCCTAGCCATGGTTGGAGAGACTGGGGTCATGGGGTGTGTCACCACTGCTGCCCAGTTCCCTGTGACCATGGGTCCTGCTATGGCTAGGAGCCTGGAGTTGTGTTTGCCATCTCCCCTGCTGCTACCAGGATCTCTGGGATTCAGTGCTCAGGGACCACAATCTGGGGGCTGGGATCACAAGCACCACCTCTGCTATTCCCTTGGTTGTGTCTCCTCTACATGTTCCAATCCAGTCACCTTCAGATGTACAGATGTGTGTCTCTCTCTGGTGTCCTGATGTGTTGGGCAGAGGAAACGTCGTTGAGTTATGGATGTTTTATTAGCTGTACATCGAAGGGGAGAGACAAAGGAAGTGTCTCATACTGTCATGATTCTGACATCACCCCCACTCCTGCCACTGCAGGGATAATATCTTAAAAATTATTAGCCAGAATTAAACATACATAATTTCACTTTAAAAATGATTTTTAAAAAGCATGTAAGGCTTCAAATATATTTTTACATCCACCAAATTTGTGAGGAATAAAATAATTTCAAATGGAGATGGTATATTACCAAATATATACCTTTTTAAATCTTACTTACCTAATAATCTGAGCTGAATTCTAGCAATTTACATTGATATATCAAAATAGCTATTAGTCTCAACAAAATGAAAAAAGAAACTACTACTGAATGAGAGAAAATATTTGCAAATGATGTGACTGATAAGGAGTAAATATCTAAAATATATAAGTGGCTCATGCAACTCAATATCAGAAAAACAAAGGACCCAAATTAAAAATGGGCAGAAGACCTAGACAGACATATTTCCAAATAAGACATACAGATGGCTAACAGGCACATGAAAAAATGCTCAATATTACTAATTATTAGAGAAATGCAAATCAGAGCCATGAGATATCAACCCACACCTGTCAGAATGGCTATTATAAAAAAGTCTACAAATGACAACTGTTGGCAAGGATGTGGAGTAAAGGGAACCCTAATACACTGTTGATGGGACTATAATTGGTGCACCCACTATGGAAAACAGTATGGAGGTTCCTCAAAATATTAAAAATAGAACTACCATGTGAACCAGCACTCCTACTTCTGGGTATATATCTGAAAAAAAACCCCACTAATTCTAAAAGATAGACGCACCCCAATGTTCATAGCAGCATTATTTACAATAGCCAAGATATGGAAGAAACCCAAGGTTCCGTTAATAGATGTATGGATAAAGAAGATGTGGCATGTATATACAATATACATAATATACTATATATCCAATTATACCATATATTAATTATAATATAATTATATTGTATATAATTATATAATGAATTTAATTGTAATTATACTATATATATAAATTTTATACTTATATTTATACAGTATATACAATGGAATATTACTCAGCCATAAAAAAGAATGAAATTCTGCCATTTGAAACAACATGGTTGGACCTAGAGAGTGCTATGCTTACTGACATGTCAGACAGAGAAAGACAAATACTGTATGTTATCACTTACACGTGGAATCTAAAAAAGTAACAATAATGAATGTATACGACACAACCAAAACAGGCTCACAGATATAAAAAACAAACTAGTGGATACCAGTGGGAAGAAGAAAGGGGGAAGGGCAAGATAGTGGTATGGGATTAAGAGATACAAACTACTATGGACAAAATAGGTAAGCAACAAAGATATATTGTACAGCACAGGGAAATATAGCCATTATTTTATAAGAACTTTAAGAGGAGTATGATCTATAAAAATATTGAATCACTATGCTGTACACCTGAAACTAATATAATATTGTAACTCAACTATACTGCATTAAAAATAACTATTAGTCTATTAATTAATTTATTCAATAATCATTAAAAACAAACTTTGTTTACTAGCCTTGGTATTGGATAAAATATGGTCTCTTATTTTCAAAAACTTATCACCTAACAGAAAAGACAAAAAACTATATTTCAAGTTGACAATCACTATGCTAATTATAGTCTTGTATTCATAAGAAAGACGGGACATATGAGAATAAACACTGATAACTACTTGAGGTATTTATTGTTCTGTCACCTAAAATCAAAGAGATTACTTTTAATCAGTTTTTACTGATTGCTAATTTTCTCATCTAAACAGGAGTTTCAGCAAGAAAAGGAGGAGAAAAATACAAATGAGGTCATCTCTTATTAAAATCAATTCTAGAAACTGTTTCTCTAGAAACCAAAACTTCATTGCAATTGGATAATTTTGTATATTTTTTCACTAGCTTTTTAATGTCTTTGTCAAAATCATGCTGCTGTTTGATTTCTCAACACGGGGCCTTATTTCTAATGCTGAGTTTATACCTAGGTTGCATTGGAAAATAATGTTATAATTTTTCAAGAAACAGATTATTTAAAACATATTAAAATGCCAAGAATTTTTCTTCCTCTTTTCCCTCCACTTACTCTTTCCATTACCACACCCTTTATTTTTTTCCTTCTCATTCTTCTTACTCTTCCTTCTTCTTATTTTCCCTTTACAGAGGCAAAGTGTACACAAAAGAGACAAAAAGTGATAAAAAATTGGAGAGTTAATTCACTAGGAAAACGTAGGTGATCTAAAATTGCTGCTGTAAAGATCATTTTCCCCCAAATACTAAACAGCTGCTTTTCTGTGTTGACTAGAGATGAAAGATATTTTCACTGATATTTCACAAAACCACTGAAGTACATATTTTGAAAGCTGATTGAGTGTTAGAAAGTAGTCCTTCATTTTACAGATGAGAAATGAGAAGCTCAATAAATATAAGTGATTTTCTCAATTTCAAAATGAATCCCAATGCTTCAGAGTTCACCTCTAAAAGTTAAGCCTTTTTATTAAAGACAAGGTACAAGGTGAGGATCAAGTGGTAGATGCCAAGTCCAGAATAGACCATTAGAATAGCCACATTCTGATAACTAAACATTTATTTAAATATTCATTTTGTGGGTATCTATATAGCTATGCATGAAAAGTAAAATAGCTAAATAATTGAAACCACATTTTAAACCAGTTGGAACTGTAGAAGCAAAACATTAATATGATCAGGTAAATTTTTTTTCTATTTGAGTTGCAAGCACTTCTCTTTCAATAATCTTATATGTTATAAATCTGTGTTGGGATGAAGATTTTTGTGAACTTGATCAATTTTATGTTTTAGACAATTGCAAAATCTAATCCCAAACCTGATCATTTTCCTTTATACCTTCTCTCTAGGGAAATGTTGTGGGAGCTGCTTTCCTGTTTAAAACAAACACATAAACGAACTAAACTAAAAGTATTTATTTTCATTTTCAACAGAAGCTTACTTTTTTAACTTCCAGATGGGTCACCTCTATTTCACCTAGTTTCCTTGCAACCTCTTTCTTATAAGGTAGGGTTTTTTTTTACTGTACTTCAATATGGGTGTTTTTATAAGATTGAAAATAAGTAAGTGATCAGACAGGTGAGTAAGAGAAATTTGCCAGAATGGGCTTCAGAAGTGTGACTTACTCAGGACATAACTGAAACCTTATCCATTCCGCAGTCCTATTGTCATGGAGACCCTAAAGGCAAGCAATATCTTTTCACAGTTGTTAATCCAGACTTTAGAAATAGGTTGAAAAATGCATATGACATGTCATCTCAGAATGAGAGATGGAACTTGAAGAAACACACAGGCAAGATTCCTACAGAGATGTGGGGCTTCCCTGGTGGCGCAGTGGTTGAGAGTCCGCCTGCCGATGCAGGGGACACGGGTTCGTGCCCCAGTCCGGGAGGATCCCACATGCCGCGGAGCGGCTGGGCCCCTGAGCCATGGCCGCTGAGCCTGCGCATCCAGAGCCTGTGCTCCGCAACGGGAGAGACCACAACAGTGAGGGGCCCGCGTACCTCCAAAAAAAAAAAAAAGACTCCTACAGAGATGAGCATCTCATGGCAGGTTGGCTAACATGACCTCAGCCCAGTTGGTACCTCCGTTGTTTAATTCTCACTAGTATCAGACATTATGACCTCAGCTCTGCATGCTGAAAAGACGGTGTGTGATTAATATGAAAAATCCATCCCTTTCTTAAAGAAATTTTCTCCCTTTTCTTCTGGTTTGATTATATGCATATACACATTGCTGTTTTCCATTTTTGAAAATGGAAGTTTTAATGTATTCTGTAGAATAAGAGCTTTTAAAAGGCAGACAGGAGAGGTATATGCTTTGTACTTTTCTTTCAACTATAAAAATATATCTTTCTATGTAAGGACAGATCCAAGTTTTGGGTCCTAAAAGTCATACAGTTTGACCACCTTCTTTTAGGAAAAAAAAGACAGATGCTACAAGTATGTAATTGCATAGGAAACAATATTTATTTAGCCTGGGAAAAGGTGAGCCTTAAAAGGAGCTTATGAATGGGAGAAGCCAGAAAGTTAAGTTTTCATGAGCTTCCTAGTAAACACACTTCTGTTTAGCTGATATGTATACTTTTTAAAATCTTAAAAGTATTAGTGTCCTTAAAATTATTCATTTTATACTGCCCTTTGAGATGTCAGAGAGCCTAAATAGCTTTATTAATTCCCACATGTTTTCCATGATAGAAAATACTTAAGGTAGTAATGAATTCAAACCAGAAATGAAAAAGTTCTAATGTACTTATTTTGTCAGATTTTTGTCTGGAAAGTGTAGACAATTGTGCTAATAATTTTCCAACATATAAACTTCATTTTTAGAATAAGTAGAAATTTAAAAATTATTCTTCTCCTTAGATATGTAGGTTTATCTCACAGTTGTTAGCTGAGCAAAGTAAAGGATGCCTGCTTTTGTTGAAAAAGAAATCTGGAATACTTGACAGTTTCATACTGTGCAAATCTGGAAAGTATCATCAAGAATTTTCCTTTGAGTGCTGAAACATATTATTCCCAAATTTTGAATTAAAAGTGTTATTTACTTTGAAATTTTAGTTGTAGAGAAATAAATTGTGCAACCAAGTCTCTATATTATAAGAATTGTCTATACCACCACAAATCCCAATTTTCCCTATTAAAAAGGCAAAGGAATTATTAATGTTGAGAAAGCAAATACTCTTTTAAGGATGGAGGGATTGTTTTTTAAGCTATAGCCTTCTTCTTTGTTGACTTTTCTCACTTCCCTGAAAGTAAATTATAAAATATTTCACATCATTTTAAAAGATATAAATATAACTAAAATATTATCACAGTGTATACATTTTAGGTATTAAAAATTGTTCCCATATAGTTTTTAGATGTTTGTGTGGCAGGATATTTTTTCTCCACCAAATGTGTTCAAATAAACACCTGCATCATAATTACTGGATTGCTTGTTATACTCGTGGTGCCAAAGTCTGCTTCCAAACCAGTGAACTAGAACCTTTAGGGGTAGGTCGCATATCTACACTTTTTTAAACAAGATGTTCAGGGAATTCTTTTGCACACTGACGTCCATGAACCACCATTAAAACTATAATCCTCTTACATTTTATTAGTAAACACTTAAAAATAATTATTTAACTATTTCTTACGTTTGGCTATAGATAATGAAATGTGACAGTAACCTTAGTTTAAAAAAAGAAATAAATCTTTACCAAAGTGCTAAAGATGTTAGCCATGCCCCATCTTTATATTCTAATAGAGTCTTTAGAGAATTTTAAGATTCTTTATCACTTATATATTTGGATATAGAATCCAACAATCACTTAAACTTACTTTTTCAAGTGTTGTGACTGATATTTACTTAATATTGATTACTCAAAAATTATGAAGATCCCATAATTCCTATTCCAGAAAGTATGATTAAATTAATAGTATTACCATAGGAGAGTCAGTATCATGATTTCTAGACAAAGCAGAGGTAAGGCATAATATTTGACAAAATCTGCCAAGTGTTGATAACAAATTTAGCTATGTAATTTAGGAGAAAATTAAGTTTTGAGTTAGTTTATATGAACCATTAGTTTACCCAATGGTAAACCACAAAAGTATGTGTTAGAGTGCTATTTTAAAACTCTCTAGGCAAGTTCAAAGCTACCTGCAAATAATGTATGATTCATAGAATTCAAGCAGAAATATATTTTCTTACTCATCCATATATTAGTAATCTAACCATCATTTCTGTTTCCATTTCTCCCTTGGCACTATTCGAGTAAATGTAGATCAAAGATAAAAGTTACCTAGATGTTATTCAGTCACAAATATACATAGATCTAAAACATGAAGAGATCAGTGACCTCCTGGTGGGTCTGTGGTTCACATCTCAAGAGTGAGAAGCAGCACTGAATGTTTTTTGACAGTTTTAGGCCAGTGTATTCTGTCCTATTGCAGACCCTGGACACCCTTCCTTGGCCAGAGTGACTGCTTCTAAAAGTAATTTTGGATTGAATTAGAGCTTTCTAAGACAGACAAAACATACTTTACAGTAGGCAAATTGAATTTCTCTGGTTCAGTGACTTGCTGTGTCACGGCGCCTCTCAAGAAGATTTCCACATTATTGAGAGCTGGTAGATTTCCTTGTAAAATAGCCATAGGCAGCTCACACATACTATGCAGCCGATTCTTTGCCTGCCATTTCTCTCAGAAATATTTCTATTTTTCTTTCACACATATACAAAACTATTTAAATGAAGCATACAAAGAGATGACATAAGTTATTGTCTCTGTCTTTGAAAAGAGTACATTTCAAGTGGTTACTAATTCATGAAGAGGTCTCGAAGGAAAGGTTTAGCTCAGTACCTGGCATTGTGGAAATTCAAAGTAAATTTAATGGAGTGAAATGGAAGGAATATTTATTTATCTCTCACACAGCTATGAATGGCGAATTGGAAATATTTGCAGTGTTTTGATTAGGAATACTATGTGGTACCAGCCATTGGAGAGATCTATTTATCCTACAGTTTGCAAAGAAATGAACCTCATCTTTTTAATTTTCCCTTTTGGAACATTCCTAAAAGTTATAGGCTGATAACTTACAGCGAAGATTTTACTTTCTAAATATTATTGTTCAAATGAAACCAGACCTTTATGTTGAGGGTTCAAAATGTACAGGTATAAATAAAGAACACTTTTCTGCATTAGTATCAGAGGAATTGGCAGCACTTATAAGAAATAACTCCACATGTTTCAAGTTTCATTTTCTACTCAAAAATATTTTTATGATTAAAATAATTCATCATACAGGAAACAATTGTTTTCATAGACAGGACAATCATTTTTATTCATTCTTAAGTTGTTGATATTGTCTTTACTGCTGAAGCACATCATCTTGGTGATTTTGCAGTCACATTACCCCAGGAAAAATATGCCTATATATTTTTCTAAATGGCATGAAGTGCCACAGTCCAATTTATACCACTTTATCCTACACAAAATGTCATTTTATACATCTCAGGTAAAATTTCATGCTTGGAAAAAAATGTCAGGGTCATTAGGCAATGAGGAACATTCGTTTTGACATAGGGGAGAAGATTGTATTTAACCAGAATATGCAAAGTTCTCTGTGGTGATTCTTCACTCAGAGGTCCCTTGGGCTTAGAGCCCTAGGAACAGATGTGTTCTCAAGCCTGGTCTAAAGAGAACAGAGCCATGGGTGGAAACACCTCCCTCTATCAATGAGGAAGCTTCTGCCAGGAGCAGCTTTCTCACCAGGAGGACCCTAGAACCATTGCCAAATTAGAATCTGCCTGGAGAGAAGTCACTGGGCATAAAATCTCCAGTGATTTGGTGCTTGTTCATTGAGCAGATCAGAAAGCATATGTGAAGAATTCACAGAAGGGCTTGTGTGCATGTGCCTCAGCCATTGGGGGCGAGAGGGAGGATGTTATTGGCTTTCCTCCTGAAAGCACTTTCTCAGGGTCTGCTTTACTGTTCAAAACCTCTGGCAAAACTTGGGTATCTAGAACATGGAGGGTGGGAAGGTTGATACTGTGCACTTTTTCTTTATTTCTGTTTGTCTCAATAGTTTTGTTTGTTTTTGTTTTGCAGGGCAGGAGTAACAAAACCATCTGGTTTCTATTTTTCTTTTCTTTTTTCTTCTAAAAGTATAAATAAGACCTTAAGAAGAAATTTGAATGCAGATTGTAATAATGCTTAATGTGTCTAGCAAGATTTTAAAAGTGTTCTGTAAATAAAAGCATTAAATAAGATTTATTATAGATATGTTTTAACACTCACTGTAAAGAGTAAGTAACAGAACATTCAGGAGTTTGCCCTAAAGACTTTGGTGTACTGCAGAATTAAAAGTGACACAAGGAACTTGAAAGTAATAAATGTATTGATAGACTATACTACACAGTGCTGTGAATATACATTAGCAACCTGGCTTGTTAGCATCTTAGATGATACTCTGTCAGAAAGAATGGCTTGAGCATTTTATTTTGTTTTGTTTCAGCAGCTTTGAGATCCCATGCATTGGCCAATTTAACAGCAAAAGCTACATTTTTACTGCTTTGTATATGAATCAGTTATTTAACATTCCTGGTGAAAATGTCATAGCAACACCTCCATTTTAATGGGACAGTGCAAAGATACACTGGAGAATCAATTACGATGAAGGCCTATGAAAGCTGTTTTGCTTTTCATTATTTTATGGGGCTGGAAGTACAGTTGATGAGGTAATGAGATTTGAAACTTTTCCAATACTTCTCAAGGAAAATAGAATAAAATTCAGTTGGATCCAGAAGAATTACTGAAGAGTTACTAAGTTGAAAATGTTGGTCTCTATAACTCAGAAGGCCTAGAAGCAGACTCCTGTTCCACCATATTAACAAAACAATGTGGAACACCTCAGGTGATGGTAATGATGCATTGACTAAATTAGTAGTTAAGTTCTGCAAGTTTGTCTTCAGAAAAGGAATTAATAAATAAAATAGTGAGTGACCTCAATTTCAGAAGTACACACAAAGGAAATTTTTATCAGAGCTAGCCTAAAGAAAGTGAGCAAATAGAAAGAAATTTTAAAATTATCTGCTCAGTGTTACTAATCAGAAATCTTCAGTCTGTAGTTAAGAATCCTATTTTAATATCCCTTAGTTGGGATGTATCCCTAAGTGACTAAGGCAGTGCAACTGTAAAGTTATCACTAGGACTATTCCTGAAAATGTTTCCACTAAATGCAGGTAAGAAAAGAATGAGATAAAAAGTGTTTTCTGAATCAATTTTGCAAGACCAAATGCAAGAGAGCTCCTTTTTAGTCATGTCTCAATTTACGTGTCTCCCAGAAATCCTTCTTCTAACCCCTGCTATTTAATTGCATATAAATAATTTCTGCTCCTGAACCACACTTTAAACGTTCTTGACTTGGTGCCGTTCCTCTGCCCAAGAGTAGAGTTCCTTTCCTTTATTTCCACTTGCCCAACACATGCACAGCTTTCAAGTTTCAGTACTTGTTTTTGCTTAAAGTGTCCCTAATCCTCCAAGCTGGAAGTAATTGGCAAAGGCCACCATCAATGCTGTAATAGCAATTTGTAAAGCTCTCAAAATACTTAGTACTTTCTGTTTTGTGTTATAGATATGTTTATATCTCTCCTGAATTCTACTAGACTCTAAGATCCTTGAGGATAAAGATCCCATTGTATAGCTCATAATATATAACACAATACCTTAAACTTAGTAGACACTTAGTGTAAGTTTGCATTGAGTAACTAGACTAATGGTACATTGAAAACTGTATTAAAAAAACATTGCTCCATTTCAATTTACATATTTAAGGAAACTTTCTTCAGAAAACTCACAAAATTTAGAGAAGTTTTAATTAGTGGCTAATGCATATGTAGAAACATTTAAATTGCAGAACTTTTTCCTCAAAAATCTGTCTGGTCTCACAACATTGTAAAGCAACTATACTCCAATAAAAATTAATTTTAAAAAATCTGGTCAGATGAATGAAAGTATGTATATCAAGTATAAAGTACTAAATAAAACAATTCATTTTTGGCAAAATGCACATTCTTCATTGATATGAGAAAAAATATTATTGTGTAAATTGAATCACAAATGTTAACATTTAATTTTTATCATGCTTTCTGGAAATAAAATGAAAAGTAAAATGATACAAATAAAAGTAACCAATAATCCAAAATCTGACTGAATTAACAAATCTACGATTCATTAATAAATTCTTAGCATAGTTGAGAGCCACATTTGGATGGTGGCTGAATTAGACATGATATGTACCATTTATATAACACTGGACAAGAAGGTTATTTCTGTAAGACTCAGAGAAGGTGATATGATGCCTCTCGATTTTCAAAAACTGTATTGGAACTATAATTCCATATTTTTGTAATTTGATTTATAGATTACTTTGTAATACACCATTTATATCTGTGTGGTATTTCATTGTACAAATTCTGTGTGGTATTTCATTGTACAAATTCTTCATCATTTATGACAAATCCCTAGGTACTGGACATTGAGTATGTGCATATATAGTATGTAGGAATATACTTCAGGTAGGCTGGAAGCCCAAGGTTCTTAGGGGCTAGAGCACGAAGAAGACTTACCCTAAGAGATTGACCTTCACTTTAGCCTCACATAAGCACTCAGGAATGTTTGTTTCGTTACCACTTACTTGAAGCAACAGGCTGGCACAAACATATCCAAAGACTCCAGAACCTTCTGATGAATATGAATCACTTCCCACTGCTCCCCTGACCCCTATACACAACTCGTGCTTCTTGAAAAGATCTGAAAGAGTGTATTGGCTGCAGCAGGACAGAGCTGTGGCAACATGAAAGAGAAAGGAGGCTTTCTTCCAGCCATGGAGGACAATGTCCTTGAGTCTCTTGCTTTGTACAATTATCTTCATGCAATTACATTTATACACATATGCATATATTCTTGTATATTTATACACACACACAAGTATATTTGTACACACACCCATGTATATTTATACACACACCCACATATATTTACACACAAAGGTATATAGTAAAACTTTATCCATATTTTCCATTATATATATGGTACTATCATTCTTTTGATTTATTTTTCTACATTCTCTTAATTATTTCATTGGAATAGATTCCTAGATTTGAAGTAGGGATGTAGATGGGGGGCGGGGGTGAAAGGGCATGTATGCATTGTTTTTTGTTCTATATATCTTAGCTTTGGTTTATGATTTTATTAAGTATGCCTTCTATAATTTTTTAAACACAGTCTGAATAAAACAATTTTTCTCTGTATTTTTGGATTTATGTTTTCCTATTCCTTACTCTTGTGAATTTGTATCTTCTCTCTCTTCTTATTTGAGTATGCCAAAAATGTTTCAAATAATTTTTTTTTCAATACACAAACTATATATTATGTGGGATAAGCTCTATAGCTCACTGGTGGACTTGTTGGCATTTCCCTGGAGATATGTCAGCGGCTAATTACTTTTCTGGTTTTACAGAGATGACCTCAAGAATGTTCTTGGATAAGGCTATATTTTTCCCAAGAGTCTGAAGCTGATGGATCAGAACATTCTTCCTCCTTGAGAGAGGATGTAGTGCCCCTAGGGGTTAGTATTTAAAAATCTAACCCTCTGGAGTCTTGGTGAGCCTTTGCTGAGTCATTCTATAAATATAGTTGTCTATAGTCATTTGTAAAGCCACTCTTTAATTGTTTTCTGATGCAGCAATTCCTAAATTCATCTCAATTATTTCCTGCATTTTATTCATTTTAGACTTATTTTACTATTATTTTTCTAGCTTTTTGTCCAGTGGATTACTTTATCTTTTTAACTTGGCTTATTCAATGCAAGTAGCTTAGTTATAAAATTTCCCTTATTTTACTAATTTTGTATTTAATATTCTTTTCCCCCCATCTTTCTAGAGTTTTATTTGCTCTAATCACTACCCTCCACCCTATCTCTTTCTCTCTCCTCACCAGTTCCTCTTGTTGTTTTCCATTGAAAGCAAAATCAGAATTCTCTCTTCCATGAGCTCTTGTGTTTTAAGATTTCTGTGCCCTTGTTCCTGCAGTCTCACCACTTACGACTGGGTTTGGTAATGCGAATTAGCAAGACATTGTTGCTACCATCTGGGACTCAATATCTAGTGTGGGGGAGACATGTAAACAGAGAACAAATACTCTAGTGTACAATGCAGTATATTCATAAAAATTAAGAACCAAAATGTGCACTAGCTCCCCTTCTGTGCCTATTAGACTTGCAGAGTTCTTTTTTTAAAATTATTTTTCATTGAGGTAACATTGTTTTATAAAATTATGTTTCCTGTGTACAATATTACATTTCTACTTCTGTATATACTACAGCATGCTCACCACCAAAAATTTCATTTCCATCTGGTACCATACAGTTGATTCCAATTACCCATTTTGCTCTCCCCTCCTTTCTTCTCTGGTAACCACTACTCTCTTCTTTGCATCTGTGTGTTTATTTTTGTTTGATTTCATTTGTTCACTTATTCTTGTTTGTTTTTTTATGTTCCACATATGAGTGAAATCACAAGATATTTGTCTTTCTCTGTATGACTTATTTCACTTAGCATAATACTCTCAAGATCCATCCATCTTGTCCAAATGGCAACATTTCCTCTTTTTTTTAATGGCTGAGTAGTTTTAAAATTTCTATTTTCATCATTTTCTAAATAGTTTTTAACTACCATTTGATTTTTTCCTTGACACAGGCAATTAACTGAGTTGTTTTCAAAGATTTCCCTTGGTTTGCTTATCCTTTTATGTTAATACGTAACATAATTAATTAATTATAATTAATTAATACTTTATAATTATATAAATAATTTATAAATTATAATTTATAATTAATATAATTAATTAATACATAATTAATTAATTAATACTTAACATAATCGTAGTCAGATAATGTTGTGTGTAATATTCCTTTTTAATATCTTGAGGTAGCATTGAACTTAATACACTACAAGTTTTTTTAACACTCCACGACATTTTGAAATAATGCATTCTGTTTTCTCTGTATGGAATGAAGGCTCTCTAATCCTCACAAATTGGTATTATTAATGCTAGTCTATGGATAGGCAACTGAGACTCACACACTTTGAACTTCCTGAAGTGAACACTGGTTATGTTTGACATAATTGGGACTAGATTCCCTGCTTGACTCCAGTGGTCTGCTATCATTACTATTTTATAGGATCTTCCTTTGGGGCCCAGGAGTTTACAATACATAAAGCACTTAAAGTGGATGGAAGAGAGACACATAGATCATTGCAATGTAGTGTCAGGATGTATGAAAGAAACTAAAGTATTCCAAAACATTGGTACTATTATTATGGAGCAAGGGCTTACTGCCTGGTGTGCATAGCAGCCAATACAACGGCACTGGCTTTTGAGAGAAGAAAGAGCTTTATTGAAGGTTGACTGGCAAAGAGATAGGAGGCAGAACTCAAATCTGTCTCTGTGCTTCAGGTTTCAAGGCAAATGTAAGGAGTTTGGGAAATTTCAAACTTGGAACTGATTGATTGGTCTTGAATCAGTCCATATAAGCTACTCATGCTGCTGGAAGGCAGATTTTCCTCATTGAAAGACTTCTCATTTTTCAAAGGGCTCCAGCGGCAACATTTCTCTTCTGAGTTAATGAAGATTCGGTTCCAGGATTACCTTGGAGACATGGATTCCCGTCGTGCACATGTGCAGTACTGTCTATAAAATATCTCAAGGTTTGTTTAATCAGCAGCCGATTTAAGGAGGCAAACCAGTTTAAGCTGGTGCTGTTTCAATTTGATTAATCAACAAGCTATTTAAGGAGGCAAAATCAGTTTAAGCTGGTCAGTGTTTTTTCATGCTATTTCACATTATCCATGTGAATGTCAGAAGGGGAAGAACTGAGCTCTTCTGAAGGTAAGGAACTCTAAAAGAGAGAAAACAGAGTATAGCCCTGGCTTTTCATATCTATCTTACTTCCTGTGTGTTTGAGGAAATGGTGATATATGGAAGGAGACAACAATCTAGAAAAACAAAAAAGCCATTGAGTACTGGGGGGAAAAAGTCTGTGGCATCCAGGTTATCTTCTAAAATACTTAAATATCTTCATCTTAGAGATAGTCAAAAGTAGCAGTGAGAAATTGAAATGTATTAATCGTAGAACACTTTATTATAAATATATATTTTTGTTTTAATAAAATTATTTTGAAGAGGAATTTTACTTTGTATTTTTATCTTGCTTTTTGCCCCCAAAATGGGTTTTTATTTATTTATTTTTATTTTATTTTTTGACCACAGAGATTTTTAGATCACATGGATTATACGAAGGTGAGGAAGAATTCTGAATACATAAATGTGAAAATAATTAACTTGAAGAGTAAACACATGGGCATGCTAAAAAAAAAGTTAAATGATAAAAAATGGCATATAATGAGCAATAACAGGACGATTTTTTGCACCCTCGCAATTTCTAATTGCCTATGTAGAAGACTGTATTTAGAATTTTGTATCTTTAAATATCAGCAAGCCTATCCATTGTGGTGGACTATTATGCTTGTGGAAGGTGGACAAAATACCTTCTCCAAAACAAAACAAAATCAAGCACTATGAGTGAGGGAGAAATGTGGGCAAAGGGCAGCATGAATACCAGTGTAAAAGATGAGACAGCAGAGAGCACCATTTAATTCACAGAGGCCTTCTCTCTGCAGGGCTGCCAGGATCCCACATAGTTCTGCTTATTCACTTCTTGGCTGGTACCCAGTTTGTTGGTTTGGGGACCATAGGGAATTTTGAAGGCCAGGAGCACCTACACCAATGAGGACTGTCCTACGTGATACAGGTCAGTGTTATTCTATGCATCTATTGTTAGTAACTTGGAAAATGCTTTATACCTCCATTGCTAATAATCAGTACCAAAGCTGCCCTGTAACATAGGATATCTTGTCGGATAGAATATGACTGGTTAGAGGAAACAGGACGCACTTCCAAGGACAGCAGGAGTCTTCATACTCACCAGACATTAATTTATTTAGCAATCGCTGATAGCCCTTGCCATTTTTTTTTTTTGCAGCTGAACACCTTTCTGGGATAACTGTTGCAACTGAGATCTAGAGTCTTCCTGACCCCTTAATTCTCTGACTTTAGAATGAAAATTCATTAATAATGAATAGTGAATAAATTTTTGAGTTAACATCAATACACATAGTGTTGTAATCCTGAATGCATTAACTGAAGTATATTTCTGCCTCCCTCTATTTTGGTATGCCTGAATAGAGGAAGAGATTCTTCTTGGCTTAGAAATGAATTTATCACATAGCTTTGTTTGTATTCTACTGTAATGGCTATTAGTTCCTAGATTGCTGTTTCCCTGACGTTACAGGAGCTGGGGCTAGATGTATATACTGAAGAAATCCCTAGAGCCATATGTATTCTTGTGTTATGATAATGTTACCATTAGTCTTGATTGTTTTTGACAATGGTTACAGAATTGCCCAAAGCAAGAAGTTTAGTTTTGCTCACATTTTCCCCCTTAATTTGGAAGAGTGTTTTTATTTCACTTGTATTTGAAATGAGTTCCTGTGCTGTTATTATGGCATTTTATGTGGCTTGTCATTGTAGTAATCAGTTTTACATTTTCTTCATGCCAGTTCAACATTCTGCTCTTGACGAGCACTTTGTCATATTTACTAGGGTTCTCATCATACATAGGAAAACGCTTCCTGTATTTGTCTCCTAAATTTTCTTTTTCCCTTGTTAGTAATTTTGCTATCTCTATATCAGTGTTCTGGCTGGTTGCAATTACGTTTTCCCAGCTGGGAGCTTGTAGCATTTTCTCAGTCTCTGCAACACGCTGATCTACTCTGATGTGAGTTTCAATTGTTTCACCTCTGTTTTATGCATTTTTACCATGCTTTGTTGAAAAGGAACTGTCAAAATTTGAAGGGGTAGAAGTCTGAGAGGTTTTTTGTTGTTGTTGTTTGGTTGGCTTTTTTTTTTTTTTTTTTGGTGTATTTCAACTGAGACAAACTTTGTATTGCTTAGGTATCTTCCCAGTGAGATGAATTCTTTTAGGCTGAGGTCTTGGAATTGCTGCCTAGAGATTTGTATTCAAGTTTAATCTATAAAAATGTCAAACACAAAAAATGATTAGTTTTAAATTTTGGATGAGAAACTAATTGACCCTGGCCATTGCAACAAAAATTTAAAAATTCTTACTTGATATTCAGTAATTGTGAAGATCTGTGTTTTGTGTGTGTGTGTGTGTGTGCACATGCACATGTGTGGGTATGTGTTCTCCACTGAATCAGTATTAATAATTTTCACAGATTGCTACCATTTACTGGTCTGGTTTTTTCAAAAATAATTCTGTTGACAGTGGAGGTATTCCTCTAGGAGAATGATTTTCAAACTGCAAATCAGAATCACCTGAATGGCTGGTTAAAGCACAGAGATTTTGAGTTAAGGGGTCTGGGGTAAATTTGCACTTCTAATAAGTTTCCAGGTAATGCCAATGTTGCTGGTCAGGGGACCAAACCTCTCTAAGTGATGGGGCATTTGATTCTAATGGGTCCTAAGTTTCTAAGTCAATACCTTTCATATTTTTTAGAGCATGTCAACTAAAAAAAATACACAATGTGAGAGTCGTGAGTTAAGTTTTCTTTGGGGCAAAATGAAGATTATAGCCTGGGAGACAGCATCTCAGATAGCTCTGAGGTACCAGCTCCAAAGAGGTAGGGGGAGAGGTCAGTATTATATATGATTTTAGTGAAGGGGGTATGTGCAGTCAAGCACACATTTTGGCAGAGGCTTGAGGCTAGTCATGAGGAGTACTTATCACTGTTAATGACTTTAGTGCTTTTCTAGATATGAGAAGATGCAAAAATTTGGGCTCGTAAAATCTCCTGAAAATATCTGTTTGAAGGCCTATTCTGCCAGTTTTTCCCAGAGCACAGAGTGCCTCATTCCTGATCTCTACCCTGAACTTTTTTCAGGGTGTGTTGAAGGTTGGCAGCTGCAGTTGCTAGTGATTTAATCCTTGTAGAGGCAGATAGCAAGTGCCAATTTTTAGTTGGCAAATATTATTTGAATGCTCCTTTAGGCATGATGGCAACCTTGGGAAGGACAGTAATGGCCATTACTCATAAATTAAAAATCCTCTAAGAGTCCAAAATTCTAAATTACACACACACACTCCTATGAAAAGTTTATATATTTGGATGAGTTGTTGATTTGACTTTAAAATGTCTTTCTGATATAGCATATGTTGAAAAACATATAGCATATGTTTGAAAACGGTACTTCAAAAACCTTATATAAGAAAGCAAACACACAACAGTGGAAGGAAACTTTAAGTAATAGCCCAATTTGAAATAACACTGAGGCAAGTTTGATTTTCTAATCAATGTCACTTTTATTTTTCATGTTACTATAAATTGACTGATAATCCAGTTATAAATAGTTTTCAGATCTGGTTAGGAAAAGTCAAATGATAAAAAGGTGTTCTATATGAGTATATTTTGCAGACTAAAAAGTTAGAGAAGTAAAGGCAAAATCCTAGATTAATAAGAGATCTGCAATTAATCATTTTATCTAAGAAATTTAAACTAGTTTAAATCAGCCATTAAAATGTTGACATGAAATATAGGAACTGAAAAACAGTTATAAACACTGTATTCATAACAGTATTATCTTGCCTTCAAATAACCTGTATTTTGATGATAATAGAAGCAAAATCTTGGGGATGCTGTGAAAATGGCATGAAAAGTCTGGAAACAATGTTTACTAACAGAAGAGCATTAATTTTGTTTTCTGGTTTGGGTTGTTTCATACATCTCAAAAGTAGGCGTACAAAGTTTTTGTTAAAACTGTTTCTAATACCATTCTAATTGTTTTCAATTCCTTATCTAATTTCATTTTAATGGCTTAACTGAGATAAAATTGACCTACAATAAACATACATATTTAAAGTGTACAATTTGATTAGTTTTGATACATGTATGTCTGTGAAATTGACAAAACAATTACTGTAATTAACATAATCATCATCACCCAAAGCTTATCCTGTCCCCTTGTAATCCTTCCTTCTCACCTTCCCTAACACTCTTTCCTGTCCCAGGAAACCACAGATCTGCTTTCTGACAGTATATGTTAAATTAAAATTTTAAGAAATGTCATCTAATAATATCATATAGTATGTACACTTTTTTCTGGATTTTTAAAATTCAGTTATTTGGAGCTTCATCGATGCTGTAACATTTATTCAGAAGCTCATTTAGTGCACCTTCCTATTCTCGCATCCTCCTCACCATAGAGCATAGAGGGGGAAAAAGAAAGTAGTACTTGTCTGCTATACAAATCAATTTTTCAGAAGTATCTACAAAAGTAATATAACAGAAGCTGATTTAAAACATCTCGGGCTTCCCTGGTGGTGCAGTGGTTGAGAGTCCGCCTGCCGATGCAGGGGACACGGGTTCGTGCCCCGGTTTGGGAAGATCACACAGGCCGCGGAATGGCTAGGCCTGTGAGCCATGGCCGCTGAGCCGGCGCGTCCGGAGCCTGTGCTCCGCAACGGGAGAGGCCACGACAGTGAGAGGCCCGCGTACGTAAAACCGTACGCGTACCGCTTCCTTAGGTCTTTGCTAAGAACGAACTCTGACAAGGAGCATTAAAACCATGGCAGAGTTAGAGGGGGAATACCAGAAAATTCTGGTTGAGTTTCAGAGATGGAATAGAAACCCTTGGGACGGCTCTATACCCAATCCTAAATCATGCTTGTGTTCAGTGGCCCAAGGTATTTTTTTAAAAAGTAAGATAAAAGTCCATCTAATATCTGGGTCAATATGTAGCTAAAGAGCTCTGCCTATTGTAAATTAAAATCCAATATCTCTATTTTAAAAATTAAAGTTTATTTTTCAAATAAGTTAAACATTTTCATAGAATTTTGCTCTTGTATGTTTGCATTATTTTATGCATACAACTTTGTTTTTAGAAAACCATTTCATATGTATCATTGGTTAGTCCTAGTGAGAAAATAATCAAATTTATAGGTTAAATAATTTGTGGAGGAAGGAGGAAGAGGAAACAATTGATTCTGTGATTTTATATTTAGCTCATTGAGCTATGCATTTTCAGTTTTACTACATGTCTAGTGAGCACTTATGGTAATCACTGAGAACCAATATTCTTTATTCTAAGTCTATCCCTATCAATCCATCAATCAATCAACTTACCTATCAACTATCTATCATTTATCTATCATCTATTATTTCTATCATTTTTTCCTAAATGATAGGTTACTCATTTATTCCATTAGGAAAGTTTTAAAGCTTTTTAAGTTTTGGGATCAATTCCCTTTAATCCCCAGGTATAGTACTTTATTCCTGAAAGGCTCTAGGACAAACCTAAATCAAATAAGTAAAAAAGGATAGATTTTTTCCTGATTTCCTATTGAAACAGTTTGTTAGAGCCTGGGGATAGAACAGCTGAATCACGTAACTCTGAAGGGAGGAGGGAACCTTCACATTATACTTTGTGAGTTATGTGTCTAATTATATCCAAGAGTTTGACAGTGCACTACATGTGTGTGTCTCTGTAACAACTCTGCCTGAATTTTTATTCAGAACCACAATGTCAGGTTTTACTTGCATTACTATCAGCAGTCATTATATACTCTGACATGTTTAATCCAAATGACTCACTACTTCTCACAATCGAAGAGTAACAGAACAATATGAAACATCATAAAACATAACATCATCTCTTCCTATTTCATTACATATTCTCCTTGTAACAGGTTGGCCAAAACATCCCTTCAATACGATTAGATAAGTGAAGAAATTATATTAGATTCAGTTCCCTGAAAGACCATCTGCAGTAAATACAGCAGTGGGTTTCAATTTAAATTAAAATTGATTGTATGCTTATTGGTTCTTCTAAGCTTTGGAACTGGAAAATTAAAAATTCACACATAGCAATTTTGATTTGCTTCTGAGAGAAAGTTCTTGATTTAGACACTCAGCAGGCTGCCAATAGGTAAATATAATACTGAGGAAAATATAAAAGTATTTATTTGGGAGGCTATAGTAATTTTATGGATAGAACTGAAAGCAGAGGGCTTTTTAAATAATTATATCATAAACTACTAGTTGTTGCCTCCCACTTTCCTCACAATTGCCCCAGTTTACATTCGTTATCCCAGTGTAATTTTCCCAGGCTCCAAATTATCCAAGTTGAGTGATAATTTACATCATTATTTTACATATTAGAAACTATTCATAGGAGCAGCCCAGTAAAAGAGCCTCAACAACTTGAAGCTGGGTTATTACCCATTTCTTCAAAGGTAAGTTTTTTCAGTGGTATGCTAGGATGAAACACCCTGAAATTTAAATCATATATTGTAGAATTGTATTTGGATTTCATAAAGACAGGTTTCCAAATAGTATTTAAGACTCTGAAGTTCAGTGATTCTACAATAATTACAGTTTTGATCTAATTGTAAATTTATGTGGATAATGAATGGAGGTAAAAGTGTCTTCAAATTCAAATCTGTCTACTTTTTCTGACCACCTGTTTAAAACTAGGTTTTTTAAGATCTGTTCTATATATATACACATATATATATGTATATATATATATGCATACACATATTTAAATATATATATCAATATATATTTTTTAAGGGTTTAAAAATGGATAGGAAGAAAAGTGAGAAGGAAAATAAGAGCTCTATCTGAGAGTAATGGGCAATTAATTAGAAACCAAAGATTAGAATTAGGAATACTAAAATTTAAAAAGTAAGTACCACATCTAGTCCATCTAGAGAAATCTAGAGGAACTTTATCAAAATATTTCATAATTCTGAAAAGTAACAATAAAAGCTAATACTTACTGGGTACTTGTATGCCAGGAACTGTTTTAAATCTCACCAGAAAATTTAGTAGGTACCTTTATTGCTTTCACATTACAGATGATGAAACTGAGGGAGTGATAGATTTATTGTTACTAGAGGTAATGCTTTTAGAAAGCAGTGGAGCAAGGTCTGGAATCCGCATGGTCTGACTTCAGAGGCTGCATTTGAACCACTACCCTGTACTCAAAAAAAAAAAAAACTGTCATGCCTTTTATAGGCTAATGAAAACCTAGAGATGTCAAAATTGACAATTATATAACTTTTATAATGTCAATTATATAGAGTCCATAAACCTTTCCATAATTTGGTGTGTATATCAGCATCAGATTCATTGGTGTATATTTACCAAATTTATCTTTTTCTCTTAAAAATCACAATGTTAACCCACATTCTGACATGAAATACCTCACCTATTCTTCATGATTTCTCAGAAATTATAGATAATGATTTATAAGTCATATTTAAAAGTTTCACTAAATAGGGACTTCCCTGGTGGTGCAGTTTTTAAAAGTCCACCTGCCAGTGCAGGGGACACAGGTTCGAGCCCTGGTCAGGGAACTAGATCCCACATACATGCCACAAGCCACAACTAAGGAGCCCTTGAGCCACAACTAAGGAGCCCGCCTGCCACAACTAAGACCTGGTGCAACCAAATAAATAAAGATTTAAAAAAAAATAGTTTCACTAAATAATACCAAGTAAGTTCTTATTGTGTCAGTGTTATTACCAGTGCTTGACATGTATTATATAATTCATTCTCACCAGAATCTCAGGAAGAGGTTACTATAGTTATCCTAATATTTGCAGATAAATCACTTGTGGTTTCTGGGATTCATGGAGAATTTCTAGATTCTTATTTTTGTAACTGACATGAATGTTAAAACTCTTTAAAAAATTTATCTCACTTAAACACCAAAAGAAACCCATAATTTAGATAGTATTATTACGTTGTTTTGCACAGCATATATAAAATATGGACACACGGAGAAGTGCAATATTTAAATTTTCAACTACCGTGAATATCTTTCCTCTGTTTCTAATATTAATTCCATAATTTAAAGTAAGACGACTATTACCATTCTCATAAATAACCAACACATGATATCAATTGAATCACCTTATTCTAATTTATATCATTTAATAGCATTATAACATTAGTCTTAAGCACCTGTCTAATCTACGCCTTCTTTTCTGTTATCTTCTTTTAATATAAACTTAAAAACTTATTTTCTTTTCTTTCAACATTTATTTTGCCCCACAGAAATCACCATATTCTAGGCTTTATTTTTTTCTTCAATCTTAATAATTGATATCACTTCTATGTTTCTCTGTTGTTAAAAACAATAATATTAGTAAGAGAAATGTCTTCTTTAATACCCACTCTAAGTCTGGTGCTCACAAGAAATGAAATGAAATAATCAAGTTACCGAGGCTGACAGGATGAAAGAGGTCACAATCCCTTATTTCAGGCATCCAAATATGTATGCCCCCTACTGGAGCCAAAGGTGCCTTCTTTAACCTATCTTACATTGTGATTCACTTAATCTTCACAACAGTCTTGTATACTATTAAACTCTCAACGGATTGAATGAGAAAACAGATGCTTTGAGAATAAGTAGCTTGCATAAGCCCATGCAATTATGTGTATAGAGATCCAGGATTCAAATCCACCTTTGCTGATTTCTAGAACCTGTACTCCACTGATATCACCATACTGACCATTCCTGCCCTGACGTTGCTCTCCTCTGCCTTTTTCCCTTAAGACCTTGCTTTGTCTATCTTTCTCATATTCTAGGCAAGAGGAGTAAAGTAAGCTATACCAGAGGGAACAAAAGGTTGAGAACACAAGCTCCATGTCTGTACCTTCCTCTCCCCCAAAATCTTTTCTGAAAGGGAAATTTCTGAAGGCTAAGTGTGACTTCAATTCAATGTCAGAAAGTTTTATTATTGTAGAGTATGAAGGGCCTATAAGAGTTCATTTTATAGATGGAAAAAAATGAGACAAAGCAGAGATAGGATTTGCTTCAAAATCACACATCTAGTAAAGGATAGAATTGAGTAGAGGACCTTGGTCTTCTGGGTCTTGTATTCACACTATTGTTTCCCAGATTATGGGGATATTGGATGAGTTACAGTTCTCAAGGTGATTTTAGCTGTACATGGCAACAGCATTAGATAGGAGTACATCACATACTGAGAAAGTTATTCCCATTTCAATTCCTTACAATCCTTCAGTGAAAAAGTTTCAGTTTAATGCTAGTATGTCTTTTAACCCCACTTAAACGTTCCTCAACCCTTGCTTTCTGGTATTGAAAACATATAGTAAATTGTACAACAAATATCTTTGTCTTTCCTTTCTCTTTGAAAAACAAAATATCATGTTGATGCATATGGCATTCATTCATTATTTCTGTATATTAGTCTACTTGTCCATTGCTCTATGAATAGGCATTTCCTTGTCACCACGTTATTTTATTATATTTTTTAATATTGCAAGCAAAACTACTTTGGATAGTAATGTTCATGATGAATTTTGTACAGGAGCACAAGTTATTGTAACTTTGTGAAAATAAGAGAGTAATTACCAAGAAAGTCTTATGTCTATACATTTACTATGATTATGCTAATTTTTCCCCAAAGCTGTGATCCCAGTTTTATACTCCAACAGCATAAAATGAGTATTGTTAATCCTTGTTATGGTCATACTTTTTAATTTTTTTAGTCTGAAGTAGTAAGTAATTGTGTCTTTAGTTTGGATTTCTCTAATATTAGCAAATTTAAGCATCTTTAATATGTTTATCTGTCATTTGCATTTTCTCTTGTGTTAATGGCATTTTCTTATGCTTTACCTGCACCCCACAAATATCTTACTTTAGATATTTATGTCCTTATGACTTGTAGATTTTCTTTTTTATATTCTAGATATAAATTCCTTGTTGGTTTTATATGTTTCAGCTATATTCTTCCAGCACTGTACTAATTTTCTTGACTTTACTTATAGTTCTTTTAGATAAACAAAGTTATTCATTTTAGTATAGTCAAGTTTATATATATTTTTTTAATTTCAAGAATATTACTTCTTAGTTAAGACACTCATTTATTAAAATCTGAAATGTATTCTACATTCTATTCAAAACTGATGTAATCTCTTATTAAACATATGGAGTTTTAAAAAATAAATTTATTTATTTATTTATGGCTGTATTGGGTCTTCATTGAGGTGCATGAGCTTCTCATTGTGGTGGCTTCTCTTGTTGCAGAGCGTGGGCTTTAGGTGCACGGGCTTCAGTAGTTGTAGCACATGGGATCAGTAGTTGTGGCGCATGGGCTTAGTTGCTCCATGGCATGTGGCAATCTTCCCGGACCAGGGATAGAACTCGTGTCCCCTGCATTGGCAGGCAGATTCTTAACCACTGCACCACCAGAGAAGTCCCACATATGGAGTTGTACAGATAATTGTATCATCTGGAAATAATCATTTAATTTTACTGAAAAATCATTCATGGTTCTGCATGTAAGGAGCTCAGAGTGCATCACTCCACCCTAATAACAAGTAAAGAGCTGAACAGACTGAAATATCAAAGACTCTTCTTATATCTGTAATAGAGGGCAAACCTCTGCCCCCAAAATTGAGGAGACAGATAGCCAATACAGGGAGTCACAGGTTGCTGGAGCCAATTAACCTGGGAAACAGTGTAGGGGTAGAAAAACCTGAACTGTAATTGACAATAATTTGGAATCTGGACATTGTTGGTTTATGGGAATAAACATTTATTAACTAAACTACATACATAGTTTTTTTTACATGAACTTTATCAAAATGTGAAATAATTTAATTAATGAAAACAAAACTTTATTTATAAGAAATATGGTAAGCCTTCCCCTAGTGTTTTCTTTAAACTGAGCAAACTATCTCAAAGTGATATTTACAAAGCTATAGAAATTTTAAATTTAGTTTTCCTTTAAAATCTTTTCAACATGTTAGAGAAAGCACAAGGTTGAAATTATTTAAATGTGATATTTTATCACAGACTGTATTTTTAAAAATTTACTATACTTCTCTTTTAATTTTTTCTTATATCTTAGCTCTTTGTTAGAGGACAAAGTCCAAATAACTCCTTTCCTTTAGCCATTCTTTTCCTGCTTAAGATAGACTGGAAATATTCCGTGAAAAGTGTCTGCAGCTGTGCCTGAGGAGGTCTGGGACTTGCTCAAACCTCTGCTTTCCAAGTGATGTTGAGCACCTTTTTCGTGATTATATGCCATTCCTATATTTATATCTTATTTTGTGACACATTTATTCAAATCTTTTGCTCAATAAGTATGTCTTATCTGGTTGCTTTTATTACTGTGGAATTATAAAAGGTCTTTATGTATCCTAGATGCATGTCCTTTATCATATACATATACATATATAGTGCAAATATTTTCTTCCAGTGGTTTGCCTTTTTATTTTCCTAAGAGTGTATTTCAGAAAGCATTTTTATTGTACTAAAGGCAAGTTTATCATTTTATTCTTATTGTGACTTATTTAAGAAATTTATGCCTAATTCAAGATCATAAAGAATTTCTTATTTTTTTTCAAAAGTTCTATACACCTATACACAAGTTCTGTACATTCTGTATACAGGTGCTTACATTTAGGTTTATGATGCACTTCATGTTAATTTGGGATTTCAGTTAGTAATGTTAGAAGTTAGAAGTTCACATTTTTGTTTGTTTGTATATGCATATCTAATTGTTCTAGTATAATTCATTGAAAAACCATCTTTTACCCAATGAATTACCTTGGGACCTTTTGAAAAATCAATTGACCATATATGTGTTCATCTATTTCTGGACTCCCTAATCTATTCCAGTGATCTATTTGTTCATCCTTATACAATACTACACTCTCTAAATTTTTGTGGCTTTATTGTAAGTCTTGATAGCAGATAGTATGAATCATCTCTCTTTCTTCCTTTCCAAAGTTGTTCGGCTCTCTGAGATCCTCTGTCTTTTCATAAAAATTTTAGAAGCAGTTTGTCAATTTTATAGAAAAGAGCCTGCTAGGATTTTGATTGAGATTTCATCCTGTCTGATCTATGAGCATAATATTTCTCTCCATTTATTTGGGTCCTCTATAATATTTCTGAGCAATATTTTATAGTCTTCAATATACAGGTTATATTCATATTTCATTACATTCATCCCTAAGTACTTGGTGTTTTTGATGCTCTTATAAACGCTCCTTTTAGAATTTCAATTTCCAAGTATTCATTTCTAGAAATGGAAACTAATCTTTGCACATTGACTGTGAATCCTGCAACTTTCCTAAATGCACTTCTAAGTTACAGTAGTTTTTCTAGATTCTTTAGGACTTTCTAAATAGGTGATCATGTTGTTGGAAAGTCAACAATGTTTATTTCTTCTGCACAATCTGTATGCATTTGTTTATTTCTTATCTATTGTACTGACTAGTACCTCCATTACAAGGTGAGTAGAAATAGTGAGAGCAAGCTTCGTACTCTCATTCCTGAGTGTATAGAAAAGTGTACAGTCTTTCATTTCTTAAAGTTAAGGTTAAATGTAGGCTTTACAAAGATGCCTTTTATCAATTTGAGTCATTTTCTTCTAAATTATGGAGATTTTGAAAAATCATGAATGGTCACTGAATTTTGTTGAAGGTTTTTTTTCTTATTTAGTAAAAATTGTCACATGAATTCTCTTATTTAATCCATTTATATAATAATTTAATTGTTTTTCATATGTCAATGACAATTTTCCAACCTAAGATGAGCCTTAATTGCTGATGGGATATTATCTGTCTAATGTGTTGTGGGATTAAGGACATTTGCCCAGAGGGATATTAGTCAATAGTTATATTTTCTTGTAATGTCTTTGAAAGGTTTTGTTGTCAGGATAATGCTGGCATCATCAAAGTATTTTTTAGTGATCCTCTTTTATTCTATGGTCGAGTTTGTATAGAATTGGAATTTTTCTTTCTTAAATGTTTGATAAATTTGTACTATGAGGCAACTGGACATAAATAGCGTTGTTGTTTTAATGGGAAAGTTTCAGTACCTTTAACAGATACAGGCCCATTCTCGTTGTCTATTAGTTTTTTAATGAATGTTGGCAATTTGTGTTTTTCTTCAAAGATCTCAAATATATAGGCAATAATTTTTCATAATATTGACTTAGTATTCTAATGTCTATAGGCTTCGTAATTCTCTTATTCTTTTCTGACATTGGTAAGTTTTGTTCTCTCTTTTGTTTCATGATCAGTTTTCATGATGGAATTTATTAATTTTATTTGTCCTTTGAAAGAAGCTATTTTTGGTTTTATTGTTTTTCTCTATTTTTATTGTTTTTTATTTTCTTTAGTTTTCTTTATTCTCTCTATATATTTGTGTATATTATATATAATGTAATATATACTTACTTTATAAATATATGTAAGCTTAATATTTTTCTTAATTTCTAATTTCTTTAAATAAAAATTTGAGCATTTATTTGAATTCTTTCCTTTTTCTAACATAAGCATTTTATGTTATAATGTCATTCTAAGCATGACTTTAATGGCATTTCCCAAATTTTGACGTTATATTTTCAGTTTTCAGTTCAATTTTTTAAAAACAATTTTTCTTGCGATGTTATTTGACTCATGGCTTATTAAAATGTATAGTTTATTTCCAAATATATGGACAATTTTCAGATATCTTTCCATAATTGATTTTCAGTTTAATTCCATTGTGGCCAAAGAATAGACGTATTTTTCCAAGTTTGAAACTTACTGAAGGTTTTTTATGTAAAATATTTTCTGTCTTAGAGAGTGATCTGTGTGTCATTGAAAAGAATGTATATTTTGTTATTTTCATGAGTATTTTGTAAGTATCAATTAGTTGAAGTTAGTTGATAAAGTTCTTCAAGTCTTCTATATTGTTACTGATTTTCTACTCGTTATAATAATTATTCATACTGCAGTGCAGCAAAATCCAAGTATACCTGTAAATTTGTCTGTCTCTTTCATTTCTGTCAGATTTTGCATATTGAAATAATTTATTTCCCAAAATATTTAAGATTGTTACGTCCTCTTAATGAATAGAATTGATTATTGCTATGAAATTCCTTCTTTATCCTGGTAATATTTCTTTTTCTGACTTTTACATTGTTTTTTATTAAAAAGTCACCTCAGCATTCTTTGGACTAGTATTTGTATTATGTATTTTTATTCTATTCTTTTATTTTTCAAGCACTTTTCAGGTAACGGATATTTTAATGTCTGTTTTAAATATGCCTTTCTATTGTCTTTTGGTTTGAATATTTTCTGATATTATGTACTTGGATCCATTTCTGGGTTATATATTTTGTTCCCACTGGTCTTGTGGCTATTCATGTGCCAATACTACACTATTTTAATTATAGAAGCTTAGTATGTTTTAAAGTTTGGCGGGGATAGTCTTTATTATTATTTTTTCTTTCTTTATAGTGGTTCCCCCTACCTCCACTCTACTCCCAGTAATTCCTTGGCCATTCTTTTTTTTTTGGCCATTCTTATATGTTTGTCTACCATACGAATTTTACAATCAATATGTCTAACTCCATAACAAAGTGTGGTAGTTTCTTTACTAGAATGATATTAAATTTACAGATTAACTCAAGGAGAACTGGCATCTATAATGTTGAACCATCCTATCCAAGAACAGGACATGTCTTTTCATTTGTCTAAGACTTTAGAGAGTTTTAAACTTTTAAAGTTTCCCTACATAGGTTTTACACATTTCTTATTAAAGGTTAAGAATTTTTTTGCGTGTAGTATTCGTTTAAATGGTATTTTTCATACACTTAGATTCTTTGATAATTTATTGTTTAATATAAGAAAGTTATTGGTATTTATTGACTTTATATGTTGGAACTTTACTGAATTATTTTATTGATTGAGCTAATTCTTTCATTGATGTCCTATATATTTCTAGGTATACTATCATATCATGTATAAATAAAGATAATTTTTCTTCTGTGTTACAAATTTGTATGCCTTAGATTGATTTCTTTCACCAAATTGGATTAGCTAATAACTCTAGTACAATATTTGATAGTAACACAGTTAAGTGTGCATTCTTGCCTTGTCTCCCTGATCTTAGTGGATATATTTCTTGTTTCCCATTGTGCCTTGGAAGTTTAAATATGTATTTGTATAAATTTAATATATTTAACAAGTATATTTACATATTGTATTTATTTATATTTTTATATTTGCATTTATATATTAATTTAAGAAATTATCACTCAATTTCTCTCCTAATATCCAAATGGCTCTTGAATTTTTTTTGAAGGCTTAGCATCTATGGAGGTAACCATATAATATAGATGAAACTTGTTTCTTACATTTATTAACATTGTAATGATATGAATAAATTAGTCTTGGAATAAAATCCACTTGGTCATATCATATTCTATTTTTAATGTATTGTTAGATTCTGTTTGCTGATATATATATATATATTTTTTTGTGGTATGCGGGCCTCTCACTGCTGTGGCCTCTCCCGCTGTGGAGCACAGGCTCCGGACGCGCAGGCTCAGCGGCCATGGCTCACGGGCCCAGCCGCTCCGCGGCATGTGGGATCTTCCCGGACCGGGGCACGAACTAGCACCCCTGCATCGGCAGACGGACTCCCAACCACTGCGCCATCAGGGAAGCCCTGCTGATATTTTATGTAATATTTTTGAATCAGTATTATTGAGTGATTTATATCTGTGTTTTTCTTTTTTCTCCTTTCTTTAGCAGATTTAGGTATAATGCTATTCCTATTTTATAAAAGTATTTAGGATGTTCTTTCATTTTCAGTGCTATGGAATAATTTATAGTACGTTGGGACAGTACCATATTTGAAGACTTGGTAGAATCCCTGTTGAAAATATTTGAACCTGGTTGTTTTTTGTAGGGCAGTTTCTTCATACCTTCTCCATTGATAGTATAGCAGTTTCTCTGTTTAAGATGTCTAATTTATCAGGATCAGTATGGTTATCTGTGTTTCTCTAGGAAAGTGTTCAGTTCCTAAGTGTTTTCAAATGTATTTGCCTAGTTTTCTGCAGATTAACTTTTCTGATTTCCTCTGTTTTAGTGATTATTTGTGCCTGATAATTCTTATTTAGATCCAAATTTTTATCTTATATTATTTCTCTTCTACCTGAAGACATTCTCTTAAAAATTTCTTGTAGTGCATTTCTGCTAGTAATGAAGACTTTCAGCTCTTACATGTATCAAAACCTTTAATTTGCTTTTCTGAACTATTAACTATTTGTAATTATAAAATAGAAAAATAGGATAATTTCTTTTTATTTTGCCTTTTCAGTTTATGAAAGATATTTTATCTTCCAGATCATATTGTATTTGATGAGAATGCTATTGTTATTATAAGCTGTGTTCCTTTGTCATTTTTCTATGGCTGCTTTTAAAGTAATCTCTTATTGGTTTTTAATAATTTGATTGCATTGTAATTTGGGGTAACTTTCTGTTTGTACTACTTGGTGTTTGTTTAGCATCTTGAATCTGTGAAATAATAGTTTTTATTAAATTCAGAATTTTTTTACTATTATTTCTTCAAATATTGTATTCAACAACTTCTTCTGCCCATTCTTTGTTTTTAGGTCTTTATTCACAGATTTGTTAGACTTTTTGATATTTTTAAGTCTTTTCTCTATATATTGAATATGATTCATTTTGGATAGTTTATACCACCATGTCTTCAAGTACACTTATCTTTTCTTATCTGTACTGTCTAATCAGCTGTTAATCCCAGTTTGTGCTTTTTTTTCCTTAATATATTTTAATTTTTGTCTCTACAAGTCTTATGGTCTTCAAGAAATAGTTCCATTTTATATTTTCTATTTCCTATTTTTTTTCGACACCTTTTCCTGGAATATTACTTTGCACCTCTTCACATTTCTCCAACATGAGGCTTTTTTTTTTTCAGAAACGTATTTGATCTTTGATTCTTATTTAGCTTTCCAAGTTCCTGTGCAGTCTTCCAAGATGCTTAAAATTATTTGTTTAGATTCTTGTTGCCTAATTTACTTGCCTATCAGTTTTTTTCTCTCTGCACACTCCCCCTATAATCTTTTTACTTTCTTCTCTGTGATTCATGACAAATTTCCAGGTTTGTTCACCAAATTATGATTAAAACTTCTATAATGTCAATATTACTCCTTATTGCCTTTTATTTAACTTTATTATTATAATTTAAGTTCTTTACTTTTTGTGTTTTATTCAATTTATTTCTATTATAATTAATTTTCTTAGGTTGCAAGACACTGTAGTTTGGTTAGAGTAATTTAAATTTCTACCCACCTTATGCTTTATGTGCTCTTACTATAGAAACTGGATAAATTAGATTAATCTATTTTCTTTGTAGCTAGATGTGACCATAGGGTACAATCTTAATCAGTGAGGTGATGGCAGAAGTCTATTGTTGCTTCTTGATGTGCAAGGAAAAATGAATCTGCATCAATCAGGGTGAGAAATTAATCAGGAAACAAAAATTACGGCACATATTTTAAAACATATAGGGAAGTAAAATTAATTTATTAACTAGATATAAGTCTTTGTTAACTGGTCATCAAAAAACAAAAAAAGCCAAAATGTTTTCATGGAGGTATTAGCCTAAAGCAAGTAGCTACCATCCCTACGGGTGAGGAAGTAAAGGGAATAATCTTGAAAAGCTGAAATTCAGCCTACTTGGGTGATTCTGTTGTCTCTAAGGGGACAGAGGGAAGTTGGTTCTGTTTGTAAAGACAAAGTCTGCTCTCTTCACCCACTGCTACAGGAACAAATGGCTACTCTCAGATTAATAATAATAATAATTTTAAAAGATCTGAAGTAATGCTGAGAGGAAAGAGAAAATCTCTTCTTTCTCAGCCATTCAGTCTCTCTTTAATGCCCTCATTGGTAGATTATGATAGGGAACCAGTTGACAAATTAGAAATATGTTTTGCAGAGTTCTGGTCCAGCATCACAGCTGACTAGATAAGTGAAGTTTTGGAGCTGTGAAAAAAAAAACACCTTATTAACTGGCACATCAATAAAAATTATTGAAAATGGCAGGGTGCTTTTTCTCATCCAGATGTAAAATTCAGAGCAAGCTTCTATGTAGTAACTAAATCTATATCTATATATGTACACATCTATACGTCTATCAATCTTAATTTCAAAGCAAAAACATGTAGTTAATATTTTTATATGAATTGGAAATAAAATAATACTTTTTTTCCTCATAGAATTTCAGTATAATATTGTTGATTTGTATGACAGTATTTACTGACTTTGCCAGTTAATTTTTATGGCAGATACTTTCTTTAAATTGAGTAAACTAAATCTGCAGAACTGAAGTTAGTTTTAATATAGGTATACACACACATGTTTACAACATTTTCTAAATATATCAGGGTAAAAAAGTTGCCTTTAAGTGAAAGAGTAATAGAATCAATATATACTTGTTAAAAGCTTTTTTTGTTTGTTTCCAAAAACTCAGAAAATTAATGAATACAATGACTGGTAATAAATTGTTCTGAAAGTCAGTTTTCTTCCAATGGTTTAATTTTAACAGAATTGAAAGAGGATCTAATTGAGTTTGCAGCAGATATATTTGAGACTATTTTTTGGTCAGATAGGTCACTATGTGAATTTTGGGCTCTAACTTATTATGGCTTTAAAGAATTTTATGACAAAGATTTTTTTTATTCCACAAAACCACAATTTCCATCCAGTTATTACTGTGCAAGAATTCTTAGAACTTATACTTGTCACATGAAAAATTAAGGATCAAAAAATGGACTCTTATGGTGGTGCCAAACTCTGCTTGATGGTCAGTTTTATGTGTCCACTTGTTTAGGCTAGTCTCCTGTTATTCAAAAGCTAATTTGGGTTTTGCTGTGAAAGTGTTTTATAGATGTGTTTAAGGTCTATAATCAGTTAACCTTAAGTATGGGAAATTATCTAGATAGTCTGGGTGGACCTGATTCAATCAACTAAAAGGCTTTAAGAACAGAGCCTCTCTGAAGAAGAAAATTTGCCCAGAATAGCAGCTTCAGCTCCTGTCTGAGTCCCAGGCTGTCTTTCCTGAGAGCCGGCCTTTCAGAATGGAATTCCCACTTGCCTAGTCAGTCCCCACGATCCTGAAACCAGTTCCTTGCATTTAATCTCAATATATGTTGTCTGTTGTGCTTGTTTCTCTGGTTGAACACTAACTAACACATCCTATCTCCTTTGAAAAAGAAGTGATTTTACCCGTGGATATAGAAATTCACTGAAAAAAATAGCCACTTTTATCTCATTAAGAATTATTTTCCAATTAAGAAGTTACCATTATTTCAAAAATGTATAATGTGGTTTTTATTATTATATTTTAATACTTATAAATGTGACTAATTAAGACATTTTTACATTTGTTCAAGTTATAGGGAACATTAAAAAATTCAATATAAAAATACTTTATACGTATTTATCTATTAATACAACAGATAAAGAAGCAAAGATCATGAAAGCACAACTTGCCAAAAATGAAATTAAATATGAGAATAAACTACCTTTTTAACTAAAATTAAAGATGCACAAATCAGTGCAATACATATATAGTATTTATATATATTAAATTGATAAAAATATTTCCATTTCTGCAAAGTATGATAGTGAGGTATAAACATAATGGGCCTAGATAGGCTAATGGTATTTAGACATGTATTTCAATGGCCTAAAAAAACTCTGACCCTGCCAACACCTTGATCTTGCATCTCAGGCCTCCAGAACCGTGAGACAACAAATTTCTATCGTTTAATTTACCCAGTTTGTGGTACTTTGTGGTGGCACCTCTATCAAACTTATAAACCAATGAATGTGAAATGTTTATATTTTTTTGTGGATGGTCAGCAATATATGGTTTAATCTAATTCCTGATTTTTGTTCAAATAGTAAAAAACTTTGATTACTTATTTATACTACTAATTAAAAACTGTTTATTAAGCTAAAACCATACTATTTTATATTTCAATACATAAGATACTGAACATAATATATAATACTGCAATATTTCAAATTCAGAATTGTTTACTGATAACCACATTGTCATGGATCAATTCAGAACACCAATAAATGGTCTTCCTATATTTTGTAATTGTTATTACTTGCACACTGAGATGCAGAAGTAATCAGAAAAACAGTAGGCAAATTATGAATGATTGTGGTGTACTTAATCAATGAGTGAGAATCATTTGAATCTTTTGGAGTAGAAAACTGAATACATCTCTGGAGGAGACTAAGAGATATAGTTTAGGAAAAAATGTGAAAAGAATTCCTGTTTCAGGCGTTTGGAAACTAACTGCTTGGAGTCAGGCAAAGGTAAAGTGAATGGTTAATATCACGCAGTTTGTATGGAGTGCTTACAACTTAAAATCTAAAGTTCACATTTAGTATCAAATATATATAGTCATACTAAAATGCTGATGAGATGAAAATAATGCAATCAGTCTGTATTATCATAAAATATATCTGTTTAATTTAAAGGGAGGATACCATCCTTAAATGTGTATATGAAGGCATTACAGCTTAAATTAATGAAATAAGTATAGACAGATAATTTAGCACCTATATTTGATGAAGAACTGATGAAGTGTTATGGTAAATTACAGATAAGAATTTAAGAAAATACTTAGCAATGTATTTGGAGGTAATGAAAATAGATGTGTAAATTTTAATTATATAAAGAAGTAACATTTAACATGAAGTTAAGCTTCTTAGCTATAATATTATACATTATTATAAAAGACAATTTTTGTTCATATTCCTGTTGATTTGCATAACAACATTTTCGTCAAGTTTGGAGCCAAATGAAATCCAAACGTCTGTCTTATGGCAAAATTTGGTCTTACTGTGATTCCAACCAAACCACAAAGTTTCTGTTGAGTTTTGCACCTAACCACAAAAGAGTTTTGAAAATGTCAGGTTCTATTGTAACCTGAACTAAGTTTATTCAAAAGGTGTATGAAATTTGGCCTAAATTTTTTCCAATTTGAGAATGGATTTTATATGGTACATTGCAAATCAAACAAGAATCCTTGTTCAAGACTCTCCATTATGCCTTCTTCTCATGAAAGTTTAGCATAGGGTTAAAAATTGGAAGAAAGGGACAAATGTAACAGACATGACCTGTCATCTTCATCTCCAGTAAGTGACGTATTTCTCTTAGGTCAGAGCCCAGATGTCACCATTCATCATACAGTTATAGAGGCTATACCTTTAAAAAGTGCAGAAAATGACTCATGAGACTTCTACTGGCATGAGCATAAAAATCACCTACTCTCTAGAGTGGCAAAACAGTTGGGATTTTTAACTTCCACTTCCAACTTTAAAGAGGAATACAAAAGAGTTGAATGCGGAAATTTACATAAATTTTAAAAATCAGTATGTTTTTAAAAACATTAATAGTGCCACGAGAAGGAAAAAAAAAGGCTAAAATGAAGCAAATGCAAGTCTGAATGTAAAATAAACATCCATCCTTTTACTCTTCTTTTGTTACAATAGTAATCTCCTGACACACAGTAAGGAATATACACTTGTTAAAAGTGGTTATATATTAGGCCTCTCACTCAACCTCATTACCATTAAATGGCCTTTGCTGATGTTCCACTCTAAAAAAGAAAATAGGAGTTAATTAAGGCAACAGATTCAAAACACCCCTGTTTTGTCTCCATGATGCCTCTTTTAATTAGTGAGACATTAAATTTACCATTGTGTACCCATTTTACTTCAAAATTACTCTGAATTTTATTTTTTAATTTTTTTTGATTATTTGCCCATGCATTTGTTCAATTTTTTTAGCCTTTGAAGACCATAACAATTCTCTACCTTTTGTTAAGCACTACTATTTACACATACTATTAGATAAGAAATTAATTTTATTTTTGTTTTACATTCTTCTCTCAAGAGTGAAATACAGAATCTTATTTTTAATTATATTAAATGATATTGAGAATTTTCTTTGGGGAGTGTAGAGTATGCAAAAGCAATTTATTGCAAAGTCTTGTGTTAATACAAACACATATTCAT
Source organism: Leucopleurus acutus (assembly GCF_964270905.1). Classification (NCBI taxonomy): domain Eukaryota; kingdom Metazoa; phylum Chordata; class Mammalia; order Artiodactyla; family Delphinidae; genus Leucopleurus; species Leucopleurus acutus. The sequence continues at coordinate 90,498,497 of NC_139145.1, forward strand.
ACAGTCACAAGTGCTCTGGTTAAAATTATCATATAATGATTATATCATGTCTTATGATTCATAGCTTTCCTGTAGTTAATGATGAAATCATAAGGCTAAAAAGAAACATTTTATGGAGAAATCAATCATCCTTAATCCAATGTGTTTTTATATCTTCTAGTTTGTAGTCTAATATACCTACAAAAAGCATCTTACTAGCTTCACTCCCATTATTGTAATAACAATAATAATCTATCTGTGTATGAATTATTATTAGCAGACCATTAATCATACATAACCGTTTTATTTAATTCTTATAATAAACATGTTATAAGTATTGTTATTTCCCTTTTTAAGGGGAGAACTGAAACATAAGGTAGTTAATTAATGGCCCCTTCTATGCCCTCCTCCTTCTATGACATTTTTAAATTCATGCATTCATCATTTGTTCAACAAAAATTGCTGAAGTATTTAGTATCTGCCAACCATTATTCTAAGTGTTTGGCATTTATGTCTGAATCATGTAGGTGTTCTTTCTGAAATGAAAAGGAGGTGAATGTGCTTGATAAAATGAAAAAGATCCTTGGTATTATAGTGCATTAAACAGTAAATTTATTTATTTCTGGCTGTGTTGGGTCTTTGTTGTTGCATGCAGGCTTTCTCTAGTTGTGGTGAGTGGAGACTACTCTTTGTTGTGGTGCATGGGCTTCTCATTGCAGTGGCTTCTCTTGTTGTGGAGCAAGGGCTCTAGGTGCCTGGGCTTCAGTAGTTGTGGTGTACGAGCTCAGTGGTTGTGGTTCGCAGCCTCTAAAGCTCAGGCTTAGTAGCTGTGGCACGCGGGTTTAGTTGTTCTATGGCATGTGGGATCTTCCCAGACCAGGGATCAAACCTGTGTCCCCTGCATTGGCAGGCGTGTTCTTATCCACTGTGCCACCAGGGAAGTCCCATATATTAGTTTTATACTCATATTTAATTTGCATAGTACTCATGAAACAACTGAGGGAAAGTAAGAGTGAAGAGCAGAGGCTCTGTAGTCAAACCTTCTGGGTTGGAATCTCAGTCATTCTTTCAGTGATTTTGGATTCTGAGTCTCATTTTTGCCATGTTTCAAGAGCAAATAATGATAGTAGGTTTTATGAGGCTGAAAATTGCTTGACTATGCCTGGCTTTTCCTACACATTGGGAAAACCTGTACCTCATCCCCAAAAGAGACATTCTCCTTCTGTATTCCCTAATATATTAAATACGGCCTTCTTTATCCAGTTACTCAAGTTACATTGAACGTTTTCAGCCAACTTTTATCTCTCAGTCCTCCGTTAAGCAGTCAGTCATCAAGTCTGGCCAATCCTACTTTCTATATTTCTCTTAAATAGAATCTTTACTTTATTTTCTCATGGCCATTGACTTAATGTAGATCCTTGCCACTTTTAATTGGACAATTTATTTAAATTAACCAATCAATAAACATTTATTTAACATCAACTAAAAAACTTAGTCTCTAGGATTATATGGGAAAGGAAGAATTTGAAGCTACCATTTCTACTCTTGGAGCTTAACATAAAATTGGAGAAACTTGATACAAATGTTTGAAGTTGCAAATAATAGTGTTTTAAAAATAATCTTCAATGTATTGCTGCATTAGATTTCACAAGACATGTATGATTAATTGACAAATAGACAACACAGACCATAATTAACACAGGAGTCTTGAAAATCAGAGATAACCATTGATTAAAGGATTTTAGGAGGGCTTACAAGTTAGTAGAGATCCGATTTAGTTATCTTTTGATCAGCCAAGAAAGGTGAGCATGTTATTACTAATTGTAGAACTAAATGAGTTAAAGTAGCATTGCTTGATATATTTAAAATTTACATCTTTTTGAGATCTTCTTCCTTCAACCCTAGGCAATGAGGGCTTCATTTCTTTGGCTTTGGTATTTTTTGTGTCCTCTGAAGCAGTTTCCAGGAAATACCCACAGTTTTGGCAGCTGGCATGATGCATAGCCTTCAAAGTCTAGCTTAATCCATTGTACAGGATAATTGACTGTACCAGAAGTTATTTGAAATCATCTATCTGTTTGTCCCCTGTGTAAACATATGTTTCAAATAACTGAGTTTAATAAGATTTGAAATATATATTTTGTGCACCTGATAAGTTAATTAAATAAAATTTGAAACTAAAAAATATATATATACTGATGCTGGAGAACAGAATACTAGACTGTCTTGATTGCTAATTAGTTCTGTGACTGAGTGAAACTGGGGAGCCAGCTCAGAAGTGTTATCTCACGGAGGTCTTTCCTATCACTTCCAAGGCACTGTTGGCCATTCCCTCTTACACGGTACACTATACCTAGAATATACCTAGTTTTCAGTCTTGACACTAAATAGTATATATTTGTTAATATGCCTACCTTCCCAATTTAAAAAACAGGTGTGTAAAGTCAGCAGCACGTTTGTATTGTTTTATTTCAGTTTTATTGAGATATAATTGACATACAGCACTGTATAAGTTTAAGGTGTACAGCATAATGATTCGACTTACATACATCATGAAATGATTCTCACAGTAAGTTTAGTGAACATCCATGATCTCATATAGATACAAAATAATAGAAAAATTTGTTTCCTTGTGATGAGAAAAACTCTTAGGATTTACTCTTAACTTTCATATATAACATACAGCAGTATTAATTATATTTATCATGCTGTACATTACCTCCCTAGTTATATATAAGATAAATAACTTATATTTATCTTATAACTAGAAGTTTGTACCTTTTGACTACCTGCTGGTTTTGGTTTTAATTTAGCACCAGGAAGCATGCATTAGTAATCACTCAGTAAGAGACTTTGACCACATAACTTTACATTGTTCATCACTCATATTTGCTTTATCTAGATGACAATATAGCAAAAAAATGCCTTTTTTTTTACTGGACTGATTTTTTTATTGAATTGAATTGATGTGTGTGTATTTACTAGGTATAGCTCTATTTTGAGTAATAGCTATACTAAGTTGGTTTCAACTGATAGCTGTTTTCCATGTCCTATAAGCATTTTGATTGATTTTTACAATACTTGGGTTCTTTAAATTTGCCTGAACACAATTCTTTCTCTACACACATCAAAGAACACACACAAAGAACTAGGCTTAGTTCCTTTTAGGGAAAAAATATATTCAGAACTATGATCTGAATGCTAGGTATCCCTATTTCTTTTTTTGGGGCAGTGCTTCTATTACCTCTCAGTCTACAGAGCTAGTAAATACATGCACACACACAAAAATATACACATATATACATCTATATTTATTCATTTATCTATCATTCTGTTTAAAATAGATCTTACATAAAATTAACAAATTTCTTGAAATATACAACAAACTGAAGCTGTGAGAAGAAGAAATTGAAAAGCTGGATAGTTCCAAATCTATTAAAGAATATGCATTTATTATAAAAAATTTTCTATAAAGAGAACTCTAGATACAAATAGCATTCTTGGTGAAAGCTTCTTAAAATGTAATGAAAATAACTCAACTTAATCTTAAACTCTTTCAAATATAAAAGAATGGGATATTTTCCAATTTGCTTTTTGAGGCCAGAATAACCTTTATTCTATACTATAAAAGACCTAACAAAAAAAGATCAAGAATGCTGATAAACTTAAATAGTAATAAATTTAATAAAAGGAAAAGTTAAAATTTTGTACGTAATTATATTATCAAATCAAGTTTTATATATATTATATGTATGTAATATATATATTATATATATATAAAACTCAGAGTTCTCAAGAAGCACAAAATTACATGTAAAATCTATGCTCATGGCTATTTTTTATAGAAATTCTAATTGGATTTTAGCCAACATGCTTGTTTTATTTATACAGCTCTGTTCCTTCAATATTGTTTGTCTTTCTGATTTTATGCCTTAAATAATTAAAATATATATTATTTTCAAAATGTCTATTTTTTCATTATTTAGTGTGTCAATTAACTTTTTTGTTAAATTTGTTGATTCTCCCTCAAAGTAATGCTTTTGTTGGATGTCTACTGTTGTATTTCCTCTCTGTTGAAGTCCAGTGTGCTCTGGGCGCTGAAGATGTTGCTAGGTAACAGTTTTGAATTGGTTGGTACTTCTCTGGTTTCAGAATCTTTTTTTGTTTCTGGAACTTGGGAGTTTCTCCTTTTGTCTATTGAGATCTGTTTTCTATCTATCCATCCATCCATCCATCCATCCATCTATCCATCTATCAATAGATAGCCTCAGTATTTGTAACTAATTGTATTGGAAAGGGACTCATCTTTACCAGCCCAGCATACAATTTTGCATTTCCAATTTTGAAATTATAATTAGAATTTTAGAACCCATAAATTCTAGATACTATTCTAAGCACATTGTTCGTACTGATTTAATGTGACAAAAGTCCTACTTATGAGATACTTACCAATATTATCTCATATTTAAAAAAATTTCCTCCTTTGCTCAATAAGGAATCTGAAGCAAAGAGGGGTTTGATAACTTGTCCCATATGACATTACGTATTAGAAGCAGAGACAGAATTTTGGACTTACATATTCAGATTATAGAGCTTATACCATTAATATACCATACCTGTTTTCTAATTTTTTTTTAACTTTCTTCCCTTCAATTAGATTAACTGATTCTTATGGATAGAATTTTAATTGGAATTTTAAAATACACGTTACGTTTAAAAGAACTGAAATTTGAAATTTTCACTTTGTCTTCTCGGATTTCTAGGAAGTCTTTGGTGATAGATTTTGAATATTTTTCTTGTTTATGTAAAGTAGTATGATTATCACCATCTTGGTGCTACAAAGTTCAGATTTTGTTGCCAAATAATTCTATTTGTTATTTGCAAATGAACAAAAATTTATTTCATCTTCTTTCTTACAATGACACCTATTTCCTCCTTCACTGGACAGCTCTGACCACTATCTCTCACACAAGTAAGACTGTCTTATATCTGTTGATATTTTTAAAAATGTCTGAAGAGGAAAACCTGTACTTAGCACTTTCTCATATATGTCTACCTTAAATACTTTTTTAAGTGTGAATTCTGAAAGTAAGTTCAAACAATATATTGAGTTTGTTATACAGAGTCATACATCCCTAAGTTGCTGAGAATGACTTAATCAACAGGAACAGGTTAATAGAACATTGCAGAGCATGTCCACAGAGGAAAGACATGCTTAAAAACAGCAACAAACACAAACTTATCCAGCATTTAAAAAGTTTATTAATCAACTATTTATTTTCCATCTATTCATTAATTTGCTAATTCATTTATATATAAACTACTACCTACTACTACATGCCAGGGAATATTTTAAGCAGTAGGGATACAATGATGATCAAGAACCATAGAACATAGAATCTGGGCACACATGTTATACACATTTCTAGGAAGAAAACCAAATAAATGAAAAGTATATTTATAAATGATCACTACTGGAAGAAAATTCTCCATGGATTTCTTGGCTTTGTGTACAGGTCAAGTCTGAGCAGAAGATAACTTGGAAGAGCAATCAGCCTTGGAAGCTAGAGGGAATGTTTCCCTCTGGAGAGATTTAGAGATATACTCGCATGGAGATGTCCATGGTAGTAAAAATAAAGCGCTCTCTGTCTTCTTCCCTGAGACATTTGCTTATATTCCAGAATGGTAAATCTAGAGTGCTTTTCCTCTCCCTCCAGAATATATGTATATATCCCTGTGTGTGTGTGTGTGTGTGTGTGTGTGTGTGTGTGTGTGTATCTGTATCTGTAACATTCTGGCTGGCTAACTAGTTAGCAGGTAGGTTAAAAACTCAGTTCCTTTATGGTTGCTGATTTAACGATCATATGTGCTAGATAGAAATGATATAGGGTAAGATAAAGGAAATATATGGCTATTTGGGTGGGGATGGACATATTTAAAGGAGGTAAGAATACAGAAATACTGAGTGGGTTCAATTCCTTGGAAGTTTTTTTTTTTTTCCTATGAAAAGGTGCAAAGAGAGAAGTTGAGTGATATATAAGTTCAAGTGATTTCCTTCACATATTACTTTTTTTCAAGTTAGGGTTTTTAAAGAGGAGAAGGGACAATCATTGGGTGGTAATCTTTGACTGTTAAAAATCTTCTGGCTGTTAAAGGAGATGTAAATCTATGCAGTGGAAAAACACTGAACAATATGTCCAGAGTCCTAAACTTAGTTCTGGATCTTCTACTCATTAGCAGTGTTACCTTGGACTAATTATGACCTATCTAATACTCAATTTCTTCATCTGTGACATCAGAAAATATTTTGTACCTGCATAGATACTTGTTGTAAGATTAAAATGTGTTTAATGATGAAAACACATTTTCAAAACCAGTAGAACCTATATAAATATAAAGATTTATTTCACCAGTTTATGCAAAAACAAAAGAAAAAGTAAAACTACTTGATATAATTAATAATGCATCAAATAAAACCATAATATGCAATAGAATGTGTTTATTGAAGTTTTTAAAATATAATTCATTATCTTATTTTAGTATAGAAAAACGCAAAAATTATATAAGAATAAGGGCAATGCTATCAGCTCTTAGCCCATCTTCATTGTATCTCCATGTTGGTGTATCTCCATGTTTGTCCAAGAAATTGGACAAAATACTGATTTAGCAACTATAATCTCTCTTAGATATGAAACATCAGAGATTCATAGTAGTTAAAATAGTTGAGAAAAGTGTAATGAATTGTGTTATTATATTTTTATACTAGGATAGAAAGGGTACTATTATTTTGATATTCAAACAAACAACTTTCTAGGCTACAAGTGTGCTTTATGAAAACCTGATGTTATATTTTACCTAAGTTTTTAAATGGCTTGCCATCCCTTTAAAGTGAATAAATTGCAAAGCATTTTAGAGAAAATGGTACGAAGTACTTTTGGTAAAGCTGACTCTAACAAAAATAAATGACGACAGCAATCCATAGATTTGGAAATGTCTAAATATTTAACTATGTCTTTCAATATTGTTTAGTATTTTCTAGATGTAGGCATCATCTAGAAAATTGTAGCAACCAAGAGCTTCTCAAATTTCGTTGTGGGGTTATTGGTTCTTGAGCTTATCAAATTCAATCACATATGTTAATGAGAAGTTCCCAAACAAAAAGTAAAGAGAAAATATTTTTCTCTCTTTTTCCAATTTCAGATTACTGTCCTTTCCCATTTAATTCTGGACATAGAGCACTGGTTTGGGATGAGTGGGAAAGGAGATTTTTCATATTTCCAAACTCTTTGGGCATATTTTGTTTCGTATCCATACAGAAAAAGGGCACAAATGTTCTTCCTCCATGAATTTATTCAAATGTCACCATTCTTTTCTTACTAATTTATAAAATCTTATTATTTTACAGTTTTTAAAGATGTGGGGTTAAGCCATACATTTTGCATATCTGTAAGGACAGTATATCAACTCGCCTTTGGCATTGCTTTTCTCTCTCTTGCTATCAGTCTGCCCCTCCCCACTTTACTCTTTCTAAGATTTCTAAGATTCTTCCATAGTAGTGATAATAGCTGCAAAGTTTTCCCTTCAGAGACTCTATAATCAACACCCTTCCCCACTGCTCATTGAACAAGAAAAAGGGAAAAGTAAAGGACCTATTACAAGAAGAGATTTTAGGCATCTAATGTAACTCATGCAGTTGTGTATTTTTTTAAAATACTTTGAAATCATTGATGAATTGTTATAGTTCTAATCATGTATATGACAGAATATTTTGTTTCATTCTTCTACACAAAAATTAGGTAGCCCAAGCTAAACCTCAGGATTTTACTCTGTCAGAATTTTCAGAATCTATTACGTCTATATTCACTGGTTTAAGGATAATACATTGGTCCCTATGGCCTGCTAGTCATCAAATTGTTCTTTTTTTATTTCTGTCACACTTCTTCTGAGATACTAGATATTATATATTTGATTAAATACAGTTTTGGAGAAATAGAATATCTATTTGATGGAACTAAGAGACAGCTGTTAAATGTTTCCTCTCAAATAGCTACTCTAACTTCTTTACTTAGTACTCAAAATTTTATACATGGAATACAACAGAATTTATTAAGGGTCAAGTTTGTGATTATAAAAAAAAAAAATTTTCCCAATTGAAGGATATTAAGTGTCTAACATAAACATGAAAGGTTTACATCTTTTATCTGCCATTAATTTTACTGCTGGTATAAATGGAAGTATGTTTTTCTTTAAATTCATGAATGTACTTGGCAAGGAAGGAGTTAAAGTGTCTGACCTGAGATCCATTTATTCACTTCACTAGCATACAACCCCAGGGGAAAAGAAAAGAAAAGATGGCAGGTGACCTGGCCTAATCTCCTTGTCAACTGGACTTCTGGGTAAATAGACTAATGATATTTGCTAGGAGGAAGAGGCCTTATCTATAGAACCCCTTAGCAGAATGTCCCCAGCCGAAGGATTACTTATAGTAAATAAAATTGCAATCACCAGATTTATGAGGAATCGTTCCTGGAGAATATCATCTAAGTCATACAACTCTGTGGGAATAAAATAGAGATGCTATTTAACTTATATGCCTCCTGCTATGTTAGGTAAAACCACAAAAACTCCTTTGGAAACCTCATCTATTATTCTGGGTGAAAGAGTGTGTCTAATACTGGAAGAAAGGATCTAGTTGGGTTGCCAGATTTAGCAAATACAAATAGAGATGCCCAGTTAAATTTGAATTGGAGAAAAACAGTGAAATCTGTGTGTTTGAAAGTATGTCCCATGCAGTATTGGGGAGTTATTTATACTAAAAAATGTGTTTGTGTCTCTGCAACTTAAAATATGGGATGCCCAGTTTAATTTAATTTGTAACCCCATTCTGGAGAAACAGTTGGGATGTCTCAGACATTTAATGTTTATCTTCTTCTTTATCTTTGTTCCTGAATTACCTACACATTTTTGAAATCATTAGTAAGTTTGATTCTGGGTGACATCTCTGATTCATGTCTTATTTGACAATTTGATCCTGTGTATAAGCACAGCAGAATATATATACAGATACATATAAATCAATTTTACTCAGTGCGTCACTACTATTTTTTTTTTTTTTTTTGCGTACGCGGGCCTCTCACTGTTGTGGCCTCTCCCGTTGTGGAACACAGGCTCCGGACGCACAGGCTCAGCAGCTGTGGCTCACGGGCCTAGCCGCTCCGCGGCATGTGGGATCCCCCCGGACCGGGGCACGAACCCACGTCCCCTGCACCGGCAGGCGGACTCTCAACCACTGCGCCACCAGGGAAGCCCCCCATCACTACTATTTTTAATTTGCTGACGTAATTGTTCATGAACCACTAACACATTACTCTGCTTACATATCAACCAGGAGCCATACTTGTGCTATGTTCCTGCTACACAGATTTACAAAACTTGCATCCATATCGACTCACATGTTATTTTCACTTACAGAAATAAAAATATGTCCACATAGAAAAATATTATCTAACACTTAGAGGAAAATGTGAATGCTTATTTCTTCACTGTCACACTGGAATATTATTATTATTATTAACATCTTTATTGGAGTGTAATTGCTTAACAATTGTGTGTTAGTTTCTGCTTTATAATAAAGTGAATCACCTATGCATATACATATATCCCCATATCTCCTCCCTCTTGCGTTTCCCTCCCACCCTCCCTATCCCACCTCTCTAAGTGGTCACAAAACACCCAGCTGATCTCCCTGTGCTATGTGGCTGCTTCCCACTAGCTATCTATTTTATATTTAGTAGTGTATATAAGTCCATGCCACTCTCTCACTTCGTCCCAGCTTACCATTCCCCCCTCCCCGTGTCCTTAAGTCCATTGTCTATGTCTGCGTCTTTATTCCTGTCCTGCCCTGAGGTTCTTCATAACCATTTTTTTTCCTTAGATTGCATATATATGTGTTAGCATATGGTATTTGTTTTTCTCTTTCTGACTTACTTCACTCTGTATGGCAGTCTCTGGATCCATCCATGCCTCTACAAATGACTCAATTTCATTCCTTTTTATGGCTGAGTAATATTCCATTGTATATATGTACCACATCTTCTTTATCCATTCATCTGTCAATGGGTATTTAGTTGCTTTCATGACCTGGCTATTGTAAGTAGTGCTGCAATGAACATTGGGGTGCATGTGTCCTTTTGAATTATGGTTTTCTCTGGGCATATGCCCAGTAGAGGGATTGCTGGGTCATATGGTAATTCTACTTTAAGCTTTTTAAGGAACCTCCATTATGTTCTCCATAGTGGCTGTATCAATTTACATTCCCACCAAGAGTGCAAGATGTTTCCCTTTTCTACACACGCTCTCCAGCATTTGTTGTTTGTAGATTTTTTGATGATGCCCATTCTAACTGGTGTGAGGTGACACCTCATTGTAGTTTTGATTTGCATTTCTCTAATAATTAGTGATGTTGAGCAGCTTTTTGTGTGCTTCTTGGCCATCTGTATGTCTTCTTTGGAGAAATGTCTATTTAGGTCTTCTGCTCATTCTTGCATTGGGTTGTTTGTTGTTTTAATATTGAGCTGTATGTGCTGTTTATATATTTTGGAGATTAACCCTTGGTCCGTTGATTTGTTTGCAAATATTTTCTTCCATTCTGAGGGTTGTCTTTTCATCTTGTTTGGAGTTTCCTTTGCTGTGCAAAAGCTTTTAAGTTTCCTTAGGTCCCATTTGTTTATTTTTGTTTTTATTTCCATTACCCTAGGAGGTGGATCAAAAAAGATCTTGTTGTGATTTATGTCAAAGAGTGTTCTTCCTATGTTTTCCCCTAAGAGTTTTATAGTGTCCGGTCTTAGATTTAGGTCTCTAATCCATTTTGAGTTTATTTCTGTGTTAGGGAGTGTTCTAATTTCATTCATTTACATGTAGCTGTCCAGTTTTCCCAGCACCACTTATTGAAGAGACTTTTCTCCATTGTATATCCTTGCCTCCTTTGTTATAGATTAGTTAACCATAGGTGTGTGGGTTTATCTCTGGGCTTTCTGTCCTATTCCATTGATGTATATTTCTGTTTTTGTGCCAGTACCATATTGTCTTGATTACTGTAGCTGTGTAGAGTGGTCTGAAGTCAGTGAGTCTGATTCCTCCAGCTCCGTTTTTTTCCCTCAAGACCGCCTTGTCTATTTGGGGTCTTTTCTGTCTCCATACAAATTTTAAGATTTTTTGTTCTAGTTCTGTGAAAAATACCATTGGTAATTTGATAGGGATTGCATTGAATCTGTAGATTGCTTTGGGTAGTATAGTCATTTTCACAATGTTGATTCTTCCAATCCAAGAACATGGTATATCTCTCCATCTGTTGGTATCATCTTTAATTTCTTTCAGAAGTGTCTTATAGTTTTCTGCATACAGATCTTCTGTCTCCTTAGGTAGGTTTATTCCTAGGTATTTGATTCTTTTTGTTGCAGTGGTAAATGGGAGTGTTTCCTTAATTACTCTTTCAGATTTTTCATCATTAGTGTATAGGAATGCAAGAGATTTCTGTGCATTAATTTTGTATCCTGCTACTTTAACAAATTCATTGATTAGCTCTTGTAGTTCTCTGGTAGAGTCCTTAGGATTCTCTATGTATAGTATCATGTCATCTGAAAACAATGATAACATTACTTCTTCTTTTCTGATTTGGATTCTTCATTTCTTTTTCTTTTCTGATTGCTGTGGCTAACACTTCCAAACCTTGTTGAATAATAGTGGTGAGAGTGGGCAACCTTGTCTTGTTCCTGATCTTAGTGGAAATGGTTTCAGTTTTTCACCATTGAGAACAATGTTGGCTGTGCGTTTGTCATATATGGCCTTTATTATGTTGAGGTAAGTTCCCTCTATGCCTACTTTCTGGAGGGCTTTTATCATAAATCGTTGAATTTTGTCAAAAGCTTTTTCTGCATCTGTTGAGATGATCATATGGTTTTTATCCTTCAATTTGTTAATATGGTTTATCACATTGATTGATTTGCATATATTGAAGAATCCTTGCATTCCTGGGATAAACCCCACTTGATCCTGGTGTATGATCCTTTAAATGTGCTGTCGGATTCTGTTTGCTAGTATTCTGTTGAGGATTTCTACATCTATGTTCAACAGTGATATTGGCCTATAGTTTTCTTTCTTTGTGACATCTTGGTCTGCTTTTGGTGTCAGGGTGATAGTGGCCTCATAAAATGAGTTTGGGAGTGTTCTTCCCTCTGCTATATTTTGGAAGAGTTTGAGGGGATAGGTGTTAGCTCTTCTCTAAATGTTTCATAGAATTTGCCTGTGAAGCCATCTGGTCCTGGGCTTTTGTTTGTTGGAAGATTTTTAATCCCAGTCTCAATTTCAGTGCTTGTGATTGGTCTGTTTACATTTTCTCTTTCTTATTGGTTCAGTCTTGGAAAGTTGTGCATTTCTAAGAATTTCTCCATTTCTTCCAGGTTGTCCATTTTATTGGCATATAGCTGCTTGTAGTAATTTCTCATGATCCTTTGTATTTCTGCAGTATCAGTTATTACTTTTCCTTTTGCATTTGTAGTTCTATTGATTTGTCTTCTCCCTTTTTTTCTTGATGAGTCTGGCTAATGGTTTACAAATTTTGTTTATCTTCTCAAAGAATGAGCTTTTAGTTTTATTGATTTTTGTTATAATTTCCTTCATTTCTTTTTCATTTATTTCTGATCTGATCTTTATGATTCCTTTCCTTCTGCTAACTTTGGGGTTTTTTTCTTCTTTCTCTAATTGCTTTAGGTGTAAGGTTAGGTTGTTTATTTGAGATGTTTCTTGTTTCTTGAGGTAGGATTGTATTGCTCTAAACTTTCCTCTTAGAACTGCTTTTGCTGTATCCCATAGGTTTTGGGTCATCGTGTTTTCATTATCATTTGTTTCTAGGTATTTTTTGGTTTCCTCTTTGATTTCTTCAGTGATCTCTTGGTTATTAAGTAGTGTATTGTTTAGCCTCCATGTGTTTGTATTTTTTACAGTTTTTTTCCTGTATTTGATATCTAGTCTCATAGCATTGTGCTCGGTAAATATATTCGATATGATTTCAATTTTCTTAAATTTACCAAGGCTTGATTTGTGACCCCAAAATATGATCTATCGTGGAGAATGTTCCATGAGCACTTGAGAAGAATGTGTATTCTGTTGTTTTTGGATGGAATGTCCTATAAATATCAATTAAATCCATCTTGTTTAATGTATCATTTAACGCTTGTGTTTCCTTATTTATATTCATTTTGGATTATCTGTCCATTGGTGAAAGTGGGGTGTTAAAGTCCCCCACTATGATTGTGTTACTGTCAATTTCCCCTTTTATGGCTGTTAGTATTTGCCTTATGTATTGAGGTGCTCCTATGTTGGGTGCATAAATATTTATAATTGTTAGGGCTTCCCTGGTGGCGCAGTGGTTGAAAGTCCGCCTGCCGATGCAGGGGACATGGGTTCGTGCCCCGGTTCGGGAGGATCCCACATGCCACGGAGCGGCTGGGCCCGTGAGCCATGGCCGCTGAGCCTGTGCGTCCAGAGCCTGTGCTCCCCAATGGGAGAGGCCACAAGAGTGAGAGGCCCACGTACCACAAAAAAAAAAAAAATTTATAATTGTTATATCTTCTTGGATTGATCCCTTGATCATTACGTAGTGTCCTTCTTTGTCTCTTGTGATAGTCTTTATTTTAATGTATATTTTGTCTGATATGAGAATTGCAACTCCAGCTTTCTTTTGATATCCATTAGCATGGAATATCTTTTTACCATCCCCTCACTTTCAGTGTGTATATGTCCCTAGGTCTAAAGTGGGTCTGTTGTAGACAGCATATATACGGGTCTTGTTTTTATATCCATTCAGCCAGTCTATGTCTTTTGGTTGGAGCATTTAATCCATTTACATTTAAGGTAATTATTGACATGTATGTTCCTATTCCCATTTTCTTAATTGTTTTGGGTTTGTTATTGTAAGTCTTTTCCTTGTCTTATGTTTCCTGCCTAGAGAAGTTCCTTTAGCATTTGTTGTAAAGCTGGTTTGGTGATGCTGAATTCTCTTAGGTTTTGCTTGTCTGTAAAGGTTTTAATTTCTCCATCGAATCTAAATGAGATCCTTGCTGGGTAGAGTAATCTTGGTTGTACATTTTTCCCTTTCATCACTTTAAATATGTCCTGCCACTCCCTTCTGTCTTGCAGAGTTTCTGCTGAAAGAACAGTTGTTAACCTTATGGGGATTCTCTTGTATGCTATTTGTTGTTTTTCCCTTGTTGCTTTTAATATTTTTTCTTTGCATTGAATTTTTGTTAGTTTAATTAATATGTGTCTTGGCATGTTTCTCCTTGTATATTTCCTGTATGGGACTCTGTGCTTCCTGGACTTGATTAACTATTTCCTATCTCATATTAGGGAAGTTTTCAACTATAATCTCTTCAAATATTTTCTCAGTCCCTTTCTTTTTCTCCTCTTCTTCTGGGACCCCTATCATTCAAATGTTGGTGTATTTAATATTGTCCCAGAGGTCTCTGAGACTGTCCTCAATTCTTTTCATTCTTTTTTCTTTATTCTGCTCTGCAGTAGTTATTTCCACTATTTTATCTTCCAGGTTACTTATCTGTTCTTCTGCCTTAGTTATTCTGTTATTGATTCCTTCTAGAGAATTTTTAGTTTCATTTATTATGTTGTTCATCATTGTTTGTTTGCTCTTTCATTCTTCTAGGTCCTTGTTAAACTTTTCTTGTTTTTTCTCCATTCTGTTTCCAAGATTTTGGATCATCTTTACTATCATTATTCTGAATTATTTTTCAGGTAGACTGCCTATTTCCACTTCATTCATTTGGTGAGGTGGGTTTTTACCTTGCTCCTTCATCTGCTGTGTGTTTCTCTGTCTTCTCATTTTGCTTAACTTACTGTGTTTGGGGTCTCCTTTTTGTAGGCTGCAGGTTTGTAGTTCCCGTTTTTTCTGGTGTCTGCCCCCTGTGGCTAAGGTAGGTTCAGTGGGTTGTGTAGGCTTCCTGGTGGAGGGGACTAGTGCCTGTGTTCTGGTGGATGAGTCTGGATCTTGTCTTTCAGGTGGGCAGGACTGAGTCCAGTGGTATGTTTTGGAGTGTCTGTGAACTTATTATGATTTTAGGCAGCCTCTCTTCTAATGGGTGGGGTTGTGTTCCCATCTTGCTAGTTGTTTGGCATAGGGTATCTAGCACTGCAGCTTGCTGGTTGTTGAGTGAAGCTGGATGTTATCATTGAGATGGAGATCTCTGGGATAGCTTTCACCTTTTGATATTATGTGGAGCTGGGTGGTCTGTGGTGTACCAGTGTCCTGAAGTTGGCTCTCCCACCTCAGAAGCACGGGCCTGACACCTGGTTAGAGCACCAAGACCCTGTCAGCCACATGCCTCAGAAAAAAAATGGGAAAAGAAAGCAAGCAAGAAAGAAAAAAATTAAAATAAAGTTATTAAAATAAAAAATAATTATTAAAAATTAAAAAGTAATAAAAAAAGAAAAAAAGGAAAGAAGAGAGCAACCAAACCAAAAAAGAAACTCACCAATGATAACAAGCGCTAAAAACTATACTAAAAAAAAAAAAAAAAAGGACAGACAGAACCCTAGGACAAATGGTAAAACGAAGCTATACAGACAAAATCACACAAAGAAGCATACTCATACACACTCACAAAAAGAGAAACAGGGAAAAAAAAAAATACATATCGTTGCTCCCAAAGTCTACCATCTCAATTTTGGGATGGTTCGTTGTCTGTTCAGATATTCCATTGTTGCAGGGTACATCAAGCTGATTGTGAAGTTCTCATTCCTCGCTCCTGAGGCTGCCGGGAGAGATTTCCCTTTCTCTTCTTTGTTCACACAGCTCCTGGGGTTCAGCTTTGGATTTGGCCCCACCTCTGCATATAGGTCGCCTGAGGGCATCTGTTCTTCGCTCAGACAGGACGGGGTTAAGGGAGACGCTGATTCATGGGCTCTGGCTCACTCAGGCCGGGGGCAGGGAGGGGTACAGAGTTTGGGGTGAGCCTGCAGTGGCAGAGGCTGACCTGATGTTACAACAGCCTGAGCACGCCGTGTGTTCTCCCAGGGAAGTTGTCCCTGGATCACGGGATCCTGGCAGTGGCGGGCTGCACAGACTTCCAGGAGGGGAGGTATGGATAGTGACCTGTGCTCGCACACAGGCTTCTTGGTGGCTGCAGCAGCAGCCTTAGCGTCTCATGCTCATCTCTGGTGTCAGTGCTGATTGCCGCTGCTCGGGCCCATCTCCAGTGCTCGTTTAGGCAGTGCTCTGAATCCCTTCTCCTCGCACCCTGAAACAATGGTCTCTTGCCTCTTAGGCAGGTCCAGACTTTTTCCCAGACTCCCTCCCGGCTAGCTGTGGCACACCAGCCCCCTTCAGGCTGTGTTCACGCCGCCAACCCCAGTCCTCTCCCTGCGATCCGACCTCCGAAGCGCGAGCCTCAGCTCCCAGCCCCCGCCCGCCCCGGTGGGTGAGCAGACAAGCCTCTCGGGCTGGTGAGTGCTGGTCGGCCCTGATCCTCTGTGCGGGAATCTCTCTGCTTTGCCCTCTGCACCCCTGTTGCTGCGCTCTCCTCCGTGGCGCCGAAGCTGCCCCCCTGCCACCCCCTGTCTCTGCCAGTGAAGGGGCTTCCTAGTGTGTGGAAACTTTTCCTCCTTCACAGCTCCCTCCCACTGGTGTAGGTCCCATCCCTATTCTTTTGTCTCTGTTTTTCCTTTTTTCTTTTGCCCTACCCAGGTATATGGGGAGTTTCTTGCCTTTTGGGAAGTCTGAGGTCTTCTGCCAGCATTCAGTATTTGTTCTGTAGGAATTGTTCCACATGTAGATATATTTCTGATGTATTTGTGGGGAGGAAGGTGATCTCAACGTCTTACTCCTCCACCATCTTGAAGGTTCCCTCCTGGAATATTATTTCATAGATACACCAAGGGGTTATCTAACTCTCTACATGAAAGTATGTTTGACTTCCTACTTATACTTGAATAGAAGCCAGACCCTATGGAGTTTCATGTTAACTTGTAGATGTTTTCCTGTAGAAATGAAAATAATTTCTGTCTTATAGAAAAGGTAATCTTAAACTCTGTGTTATTACTGTCCTGTAGGAGAATAACTTGTTTTGTATTTGACCTAGACATCTTATAACTGCATTCTTTCTTTCAGGTGCATATATACTCACTCTCTCAAGTTCTCCTTTGAACCAGCTTTATCATCCTGCCTTTTCTCTTATCAGTGTGATAAATAACACATTGACACAAGTTCATTCTCTGTTTGTATGAAAATCGCATTCTAAACTTTTTTGAAAATAATACTTTGACATATCTGAAACTAAAGAGATTATAGTTTGTTGGAGAGACTTACAACTAAATAGATTAATTGTAATATTATGTTCTTCTGGCATTACTAGTTTATGTACTTCTTTCATTAGACAAGATGTTTGAGGACAGTGACTGCATTCAATTGTTTTTGCATTTAGGAAGTGACTGACCAAATCCAGCCAGTTAAACTTATCGTTCAGTGTGGTGTAGATGGTAGATGATTAATAAGTCAGTCTTCAATTGAAATATTTGGTGGTTAAATGACATGTTCCTCAACATACTGTATACAGCTAAAAGAGGACTGTAACACCAATAAATTCTGATAGCATCCAAAGATGCTCCGAGATGTGATATGTTAGATCAGTTCTTTAAAAAGGAAGAATGAATAATGACCTGTCTTTTTGTCTCAGACTACCTCTGTCCTACATAGCTTTGATTTTACCTTCTAGATCTACTCCTCACACTTCATTCTAGCCTTTGTCCCTTAAGGCTGACCTGTATAGAATTCTTCAACCAGTTCACTTGCCCTCTGGATTTAGTTTGCTCTCAGCAAATGCTGGAAGGAACCGAGAAAGAAACCCTTTGCACTACCAGTGGCAGTAGGTCACGACATTATTCTTATGTGTATTAGAGTTAGTTCAGCACAGAACTGCCATTATATAAGATGATTTAGAAAAGATCTTAATTCCTTTAATGTCATATAATTAACTGATTGATTTATACCCTATTGTTTTCCAGAAGGATATCAGATTTTGTACTTAAGAGACATTAAAAAATTACAAAATTATACAATATAAAAGAGGTGTATGAAAGAAAAGATAAAAATTAGAGTGAAGGAAAGTGATGTGAGTTTTGGGATAAAGATAAAGTACATATCATGATGATCTTCACCTATACAATTTTGGGGAGTCACAAATTTGTGTAAAAAAAATCTTGAAGAGGAAAATTGTATCCATTGCAATTCACTGTGTCTAAATATTCCTTGAAGAAATTCAACTGCTCATAGGACAAGAAATTAATAGAAAAATTTTCTCTAAAGCCTTCATCAAAATCTGTAATGTTAGATAACACATTTAACAAATCATTTTATATAAGTACAAGTTTAATAATACTTTTGTTTTATAAGGGCTTTATTTTGTTTTACTTTTGTGGTAGGTGCTCTTTGTGTTTGTTTATAACAATAGTACTGTTATAAGATGGACAATTTATATACAAGTGCAATTCCTTTGTAAGTACAAACATTTTGAGAGAAAGACTGAAAGTGAGAGAAGGAAGTGTAATAGAATGCAATGTTGTCACCCAGGGGAATATTTTAGAATAGGCGAACTGAATTTAACTGGATTTTAGGTAACTCTTGAGCTATGCTAAGCATGAGATTTAACTCTGTCAAATGCCTCACTCACCAAAGTTGCAGTTTGCCGGTTGAGAAGAGACTCTCAGGTATAGATGTACTACAGTCACTGTGGGAGAAGAGTGAAGATCTTTTTTGAGGAGGTTCAGAGGCTAATGATGACTTGTGCCTGCAGAGAACTCCTTCTCAGTCTGCCCTGAACTGAGTGCTGGCAAGGCCATGTTTCCTCTTAGAAAATTATTTTAAAACAACTTCACCACACAGTCAAATGGATAAGAAGGGCAGAAAAGTTTGACCCTTAGAGCCAAGAAGTTGTAACTTTGTAATTTGAACCTAGCTCTATCAAACTACTCAGCCTCTGCTTTTTCTAACGCATCATTAATAACCTTTATTATTAGCTATTAGCATTAATATTAATATGAACATTATTATTGCTAAGGCATGCTTGTAAATACTGATGTTTCAAATAATGATTTGACAACCTTAATAAATAATGATGCTTTTCAATATTGCTCCAAAATGAAGTGTCTCTTGAAAATTAGATGTTTTCACATTCCCTACTAAGTGTCCAACTGCTCATTAAGAATGAAAATGTGTTTCACATATGCTGGTCTTTGACCTTTCTATTTGTAGAGGATTTTACACTTATGATTTCATTACGTTCTCCAAATCCCTGGCAATGTTTGGCAAGCTTTAAAAAATTGTAACATGATCAGCTTGCCTTAAGGCCACCCAGTAAGTCAAGAGCAGTCAAATAAGGGCAAGACCCCAGGAATTGTGACTCTCTTTTTTCCTACATTGTATAACAATATTTACATATCAAAAATGTACTTTTTCCTTAGAAATATATTTCATATATATATGGATAAGCTAGTATTATTAAGAAATTATATGAAGAAAATTTGAGAAAGTAAAACAAGTTTATAATGCTATAGATTCTGTTACTAAATATTTTAGCTATTAGTACCAGTAAAGTAGAATTTTCTGCCTCACAGTTACAGACTGAAACTCATGATTGATAAGCAGCTGCCAGAAATACTCAGTTATAGAGGAAATATTTTACAACTTTTCCACTAAAAGTAATCTTTAGTACATATCTTCTTAAATGAATATTTACTTTTTCTGAAAATTACCCTGAAAAAGCTGAGGCTTATTAAATTAACTCCATAATTCATATGAGATTATTTGCATAACCATTGCAATGAAGCTTTCATTCCTCATGCTAAATCCATTCCAGAGATAATTGTAGAATAAAATCATAGAGCTTTACAAGCAAAGAGCCCATAGAGGTAATTGCTCTCCTTGCTTTGTATGGAAAGAAGTTGAGGTCAAAAAGATTAAGCGACTTGTTCAAGGTCACACAACTAATGGGTGAGTAGAATTTAGAGATCCTGACATACACTCCATAATGTTGTGTTTATGATCTATTTAATAGCTTTCTGTGCAAGAGCAGTAAATAGCTTAATCACTTGATCACAAGGGTACATTGACTTGACAAGTCAAATATGGCACAGCTTAAAAGGTTCATTTTATGAAAGATGTTTACCTTATCCTTGTTTACACAACAAGGAACTTTGAGGAGTTAATTTCAAAACTGTAAGCTGCATGAATCAACTCTGATGAAAAATATAGAAAACCAAAACAACCTTTAAATATTCTAAGTAGATAAACTTAATAATATAATTTAGAAACATGCCATATTATATTTGCAGCCCAATGAAAGCGAAGTTGATTTGAAATTCTTTTTTTTTTAACAGCTTTATTGGAGTATAATTGTTTTACAATATTGTGTTAGTTTCTGCTATATAACAAAGTGAATCAGCTATACGTATAAATATATCCCCATGACCCCTCCCTCTTGCATCTCCCTCCCACCCACCATATCCCACCCCTCTAGCTGGATACAAAGCACCGAGCTGATCTCCCTGTGCTATGTGGCTGCTTCCACTAGCTATCTATTTTACATTTGGTAGTGTATATGTGTCCATGCCACTCTCTCACTTCGTCCCAGGTTGCCCTTCCCCCTCCCCATGTCCTCAAGTCCATTCTCTACGTCTGCGTCTTTATTCCTGTCCTGCCCCTAGGTTCTTCAGAACCTTTTTTTCTTTTTTTAGATTCCATATATATGTGTTAGCATACAGTATTTGTTTTTCTCTTTCTGACTGACTGCACTCTGTATGACAGTCTCTAGGTCCATCCACCTCACTACAAATAACTCAATTTCATTTATTTTTATGGCTGAGTAATATTACATTGTATATATGTGCCACACCTTCTTTATCCATTCATCTGTTGATGGACACTTAGTTCAAAATTCTTAATGTCAAATCAGCTTACCAAAAAAATCAAGAAAGTAGAAAATCCAAAAGTTTTTATCCAACTAACAACAACAAAAAAACCCGACTGTTGTCACTCTAAATAAAATTATATTTTTTTCAACTCTTTTTTTCAAGGAGAGTAGGCAGGGAATAAAGTGAAAGATATGTGATCTAGGGAAAAAGACAAATATTCTCATTTTACAAAGAGAGAAGTCAAGAAGTGCTATCTATAGTTGATAGAAAAGGAAATAAAAAGTTTAGATTATTATTCCATGTCAGATATTTGATCTATGGAACTAAATAGAATGATAAAAATATATAAATGAAAAGGACAGTTCAAGTGTGTAGTTAAGACAAATTCTCTTGTGCTATATTATGTATTCAACAGCTAATGTTTAAACTTCATAAATTAATAAAGAAAAGCATAGTATATTGTTAGAAATAAAAATTGGTCACCAACAAAAGAAGAAACACTTTAAAATAGTTGCTAACAAGAATATGCTGGGGAATGGGCAAAATAGTTTTCCGTTATATCCTTTTATTTTGTAAATCATATCTATATGTTAATAATTTTAGGTTTGGTTGTGAGTTCTCCATTAAAATAATAATTATATAATCACTAGCTGTGACTTGTTGTTACTAAGATAGTATCTAATCTGTCACGAAATTTCACTAAAACTAATTAAAAGTATAAATATATGACCATTTCAAACTACATCCAGCTAGTATATTGCTGCAAAAATAGCCTGGGCCTTGGCATAAACTTTATTGTGGAATTGATAGTCTTTAGTAATATTTCAGATTAAGTCAAATAGTTCACAGAGTACCATGGTTACTGGGAGTAAACATCTTAAGTGCAAACTTGGTGGATGTTTGACTATATTGTTGAATTAAATTCCACTCTGCATTCTGTTAGAAAATTCTTTCAGAATTGAAAGACAACATATTTCAAATCTAGTTGTAGACTATGCCTATATTTAAAGTTGATAAAAATGTTAGACATATTGGGAAAATAGTTTTATATACTCTAATAATTATAATCTTATAAATCTTTATTAGTCCCTCATTGGGAATATTTAGTATTAGGAATGATATTTTTAAACCAATGAGAACAAATGAGAACCATATATTCTAAGCAATTAAAATTAACCACATATTATTTTAACATTATTAATGGTATAATATGTCAGTATGCTATAGTCAGCATATTTAATGTATATTTGAAAGGTAGGTATAGTTCAGTTTTGATTAACAGTTTTAGTAATGATAATATAAAGTGGTAGAATACATTTTAAGCCAGATTTTAAAATCAGAAATGATACCACATTATAAAACCATCTTAGATTATTGGAGAATTCAAACAATGCATGTGGATTATTTTGTACTGTAGGTAATAAAATATTCATACAAATATTTACATGGGAGGTACAAGTTATTACTTGAGCATCAGATACATTTCCTAAGCTGTGTTGGTTGTAAGAAATCTTAAATTTAATCTCAGCCAGCAAGTTATGCAACTGTTGGTGAGTCAGTAATTTCTCTGAGCTACAGGTTCTCATGAAGCTCACATTGCGAAATTCTAAAGAATGAATTATTTTTACCTTTTTAAGTTATCTCTTAGAAATCTTATTATCCTTCAACTTACAAATACAAGCAACTAAATTACAAAAGTAAAACAAATGATTATGTAATATTAGTTCTATTTTAGTGAAGATGACATAGGCTAAAGGATTCTCTAAAAAATTATAAGGGCTAAGTGAGCAGAAACATACTATAAATGAGTTGAGTAGGAAGAATGTGAAACAGTAACAGTTAGTGGGCTTTGTTGAGCTACAGAGAGCATTTTTCATCAAAAACGGCAGTCACCACATAGATTAACACATTGATTTTAATGTTTACATTACTTTCTCTTAGAATATTTCCTTTTTTCATTTTTTTTTTTTTTTTTTTTTGGTGGTACGTGGGCCTCTCACTGTTGTGGCCTCTCCCATTGCAGAGCACAGGCTTTGGACGCGCACACTCAGTGGCCATGGCTCACAGGCCTAGCCGCTCTGTGGCATGTGGGATCTTCCCGGACCGGGGCACGAGCCCGTGTCCCCTGCATCGGCAGGTGGACTCTCACCCACTGCACCACCAGTGAAGCCCAGAATATTTCCTTTTAATATTAAAATTAAAAGAAGTTATTCTTTAAAACATATTTAATGATTTGTCTTGCCTTAAATTAAGGTAATGTGTGATTGAGGCCCATTACCAGATTCTTGAATTTATAACTGCATTTTATTCCAAAGACTTTCACATACATTAGCTTTTAGCATGATCAGAAACCATATCATCTTTGAATCCTAAGGGAACAGAAAATTAAGTATAGAGTTGGTGAGGTAAATATGTTTTTAAAGTAGTTCTATAAGGCAAATGAAGAGTGGTAATGTAGCATAATGGAGTATGGAAGCTTTCCTGTAGTTCCATTTGAATATATTTGAAGTAGGAAAAATGAATGTATCCTACAATTTCTCATATTAAGGAATAAAAATGTAATATTTATAATGTTATTCAATTTTCCAAAAGCTAAGTTACTATAAGCACACACACACACACACACACACATACTCATGCTAAATCTAAACATTAAACTAAGTTTGTAATGAGAAAATTTCGCTGGAAGCCACCAATGTCTTGGCCTCTGATACTGATAGACCCCTGTGGGTAGTGTGTGTGTCTGTGTGTGTGTGTGTGTGTGTGTTTATGTATATGTGGGCAGGGTGGGGTGTGGTTGCGACCCACTGTTATACCTAGTGCCTACAATATTGACTGATACATGATATGTTCTCAAGAAATATTTGTTTAATAATTAAATTATGTTGATGGGTTCTTCCTGGAACATTTTTCACAAATGTGGTTTTGTCTCCCATACAAGCATACATGTAAAATAGCAATATTAAAGAAATTGTTTAGAATTGTAGTAGAAAAACTGCTCCCAGAAGCATAAGCACTGTGGTAGGGCAACAGCAGAAAAGATGGTCTCATAGGCCATCTGAACAGAAGGATCTGAAGGTGAAAGGAGTACACTATTTATATAAAAAGGATGAACCGAACAGGTCATGTGAATTATCTACACTAGAGAAATAGAACAGCTTTTCTATCAGTGAGCTTACTGTGTCTTCTATGTTTGTTTTGAACTAAAAGATTGAAAGAGTACTGTGTTATTCAGGTTCAAACCCTTCACTGACCTCTCAACTTTTACAAGATGCCTTAACAACTTTAGACTTTTTGTTATTGGTTCAGATATAAAATGTTATGGGTGTGCACAGGGTTTGTCCCCTCAGTTGCAAATAAATTGAAGCAAAACTAAATTCAATTTAATTTTCCTCTGGCACAGTGGGTGATCATTGAGAATGGCCATCTGCAGTTCAAAGAAACTGAACTATGCTGTCTTTCTGTATAAAAATGTTTCTAGCCATATGTCTTCTATATGATGAACTTGTACCATGATTAAATTATATTTCTTCTTACTCCTAGTAGGATAAGGATTATAACTTCAGTATGATTTTGATATTCATGAATGAAAATGTTTATTTTCAGTACAATTTTTCAAATAAGATTGCAACATATCTTAACTCCTGCAAAGCTAGTGGTGTCCACATTCCCACAGCTTTTTTTGTAGTTGTTAAAAATGCTAAATCCTTTCTTATCTACATTTTATAGTATTAAAATAGCCTCAATTTATCAGTTTTATCCTAAACTCTGGAAAAAGTAAAAATATTTTTAGTTAATAAAACAAGTTCACTGTCTAATTTACAAAAATCAATATTTCTCTATATAGAGTCCATAGTGTAAAATGTGTCTCTTGATTTCTCATCATTTCCTACTTTTGTCCCATACAGTGGATAATTGCCATATAACTTATCACAAAACAGGCATAGCAGTCATTAGAAAAAAGTTTGAATTCTAACTCAGGGAGTACAGAAATTACATTCTGTTACTTGCTATGTCAAACACCCAACTCATAGACCCTTATATCTGGCCAGAGACCTTGCATAGCATTTTGGATCAACTCATCAATTACATATTATGAATTTGCCAAACCAATTCCTGGCTCATTTTATGAGGCCAGCATTAGCTTGATATCAATGCCAGACAGAGACTACAGGAAAATAAAACTATGGACCAATATTGCTAATAAGTATGAACACAAAAATCTTTTATCCATATTAGTAAGTACAATTCAGCAGTGTATTAAAAAGATACTGGGTTGGCCAAAAAATTCGTTTGGGTTTTTCTGTTACATCTTATGGAAAAACCTGAAAAACTTTTTGGCCAACTCAATAATAAACCTTGACAATATGGAAGTTATTCCAGGAATGCAAAATTAATTTGACATTTAAAAACCAGTCATTATAAATCAGCCTATTAGGCTAAAAGTTAATGATTAGCTGCATAGATGAAGACAGATATTTGACGAAATTCAACATATGTACATTATACAAACTTTCAGCATCTAGTAATGGAAGAAAACTTTCTCAACCTAATAAAGGTAATTTATGGGAAATATACTTATTGATACATCGTACCTAATGGTGAGAGACTGAATACTTCTCCCCTAAAATCTCAAGGCAATGATGTTCACTTTCATTGCTTCTATTTAACAATGGACTGGAGGTCCTAGCTGGTGAAATAATGTCAAAAAACAAATAAAATAATAAAGGTTGAAAACAAGAGCTAACATTGTGATTGTGTGTGTGTGTGTGTGTGTGTGTATGTGTGTATGTGTGTGTGTGTCAGAAAGAGGGAGAAACACAACATGAACAACTACATAGAAAACCCTAAATAATCTGGGGGAAAAAACGCAACTCACATACACTAATAAATGGGCTCATGCAGGTTTCAGAATGAAAGATCAATAAAAAGTCAAATGTGTTCTAGTTATTAGCAATAATAATTAAAAGCAGTAGAAAAAACAATATTATTGATAATGGTATTAATAAAATAGACTTAGATATAAATCTAAAGAAAATATGCAAAAGAATTGTATGCTTAAAATATAAAACATTGATGAAATCATAGTAAATCCAAACAAATAGATATTTACTGAGTTTATGGAGTTAAAAAGTCAATGCAATTACACTTAAAATATCAGCAGGGTTGCTGTAGACATTGATAAGCCAATTTGAAATTTTATATGGAAGTGTAGAGGAGCTACATTAACCAAACAATTTTTAAAAAACTTACTATAAACTGCAATAATCAAGTTAACAGAGACTTAGCAAATAAATAGACATCTAGATCAATAAAACAGAATACAGTGTCCAGGAATAAATCTATATAAATATTTTTTTTTACAAAGAGAAGGATGCTAGGAAAAATCTTTTCAACAAGCAAATGATGCTGGATCAATTAAATATTCATATGAAAATATACCTCAACTCATATGTTACCTCATATATAAAATTCAATTTCAGATGGATAATAGACCTAACTGTGAAACTTAAAACTATAAAGTTTCTTTAAGAAAATATGGAAGAAAATCTTTGTGACGTTTGATTAGGAATTGATTTCTTCCATAGGAAACAAATAGCATAAAAAATTTTTAAAAAGTAATCAAATGGACTATGTCAAAATTTAATACTTCTCTTCTAAAAACATCAAGAAAATGAAAAGGCAAGTCATAGACTTGGAGAAAATAATTGCTAAATATATTTTTGAAAAAGAAATTTTATCCTGAATATATGCAGAATATTTACAACTTAATTAAGAAGTAATCCAAATAAAAATGAAGATATCTGAATAGACAAAGAAGAGATGATTGGCAAATAATAATATAAAAGTTGTTCATCATTAGTTATTTGGAAAATGCAAACTAAAACTATTGTGAGATATTATGCTATACCTATTAGAATGGCTAACATTCAAAAAACAGAAAATGTAAAATTTGGCAAGGATTCAGATCAGCTAGAAATATTGTTCATTGCTAATGGAAATGCAAAATGGGGCAACCATTATGGAAGAGAGAGCATGGCAGTATCTATCAGCTTACGCATATCAGAAGATCCTAAAATCCTACTTCTAGTTATTTACCTAATAGAAAGGAAAACATGTTCACACAAAGGCTTGTATGTGAATGTTTATAACAGCTTTATTGACAATAATCCTAGACCAAAAAAACCTCAGATGTTCATTAATTTCATATTGGATTAAAAACATTGCAGTCACTGCATACTCATTACAAGTGAGAAATTTAAAAGTAATAATGCTTTACTGGCATAAGCAACAACAGTGCTGAATATCAAAAACATGCTAAGTTAAATAAGCTAGACAGAAAAGTCTACACATTGCAGTTACATGACTTTCTAGAGAAGGCAAATTGTAGGGACAGAAATCAGTCAGTGATTGCCAGGTCCTGGCTGAGGCAATGATGGGGAGTTGATTGCAAAGTGGTGTTTGGGATGATGAAAATGTATGTCTCAATTGGGGTGGTGGTTATACCACTGTATAAATTTGTTGAAACAAATTGTAGTATACACCAATAGATGGTGAGTTTTATTGTGTGTAAGTTAAACCTCATGAAACCTTAGGAAAAGTAAATGGAGTCTCCTTAGAGATGTAAAAGTCATACATATTGCTGAATAATCCTATGGAAAGTTGGAAGTATTAGAGAGAGAGTCTGTGACAAAAGTTGGATTCTCTTCATCAGCAATCTACTTCTTCTATAATTAACATGACTAAGAGATTTTTTAATTTTGACCTTGAGCATAAATATTACACTTACTTAAATTAGAATAATTAATTTATATATAAAGAAGTAGAAAATAATATTCTCTTCCTAGATTCAAGGAATGTAGCATAGATAGCTCAAAGAAACATATCTTCTTTTTGTTATTTACTTTGTTTTGATGACAAAATTAATATTAGTTAAAAATTAAACAAAATAATATAAATTAAAAATGAAATACTCCCCAATATCCCTTTACTACAGTCCTTCTGCCACTGCTTCTTAAAGGTATTTGTTGTGGAGACATGTAAACAGCAATTTTGGACATCTAACTCCATGTCTGCTCTCTACAGATATAATATGTTAGGTGTACCTTGTAAAGTCAACTATGTTAAATGTACTGTGTTTAGATTGAGTTGGTATCCTTGTTAAATGCACCTACACCTATCAAACCTGGAGGGATAAAGAGTGGCTTGACAAAGTTAGGCATCCATCTCTCTGACTACTTAGAGTTCATATGGGCTTTGAGGCTCTCCAGATGTTAAACAATTCTTCCATGCCCATTGGTCACTCTTCTGTACCTACCTCCTTCAAATCAAGTAGACTATTGACCTTGCGTATTTGAACTTAATTTATTGTATGTAATCCAGAAACCTAACATTACTTGTATATTAAAATAATAGCCCTCAGAGTTAACCATAGTTAATTAGACTTCAAGATATTTGGGGGAACAAACAACTATTAAGAAATCTGAAATATTTGAATAAAATTGAACTAAAGGTAAATTTTAATCTGGTATGTCTGGAAACAAATCACTGGCCCACACATTGAAATGCTAATGAAAACCAAAACATTTTCAAAAGGTCTTTTAATATGGAGGAAGTGATTTTTCTATATGTATAGAGATTTTGTTCATGCCTAACAATTGCAATTAATCATCTAAACTTTCATTTATCTTAAACAGTTTGAACTTGACCACAGTATTTTGCCAAAACAATTATTTTCTAAACATAATGAAATAATATGTATTTGACTCCAAAATATGGACTATTTTAAATAATTTTATGCATTAGATATATGGAAACTTCATATATCTAGATATTTAATGTACTTCTAAATTAGATATTTCATAATACGTTTATTATGAGAAATCCTTTCTGTTTATGAGAGGTATTGATATTTTACTTTAATTATAGTTTGTTTTTTCTCTTTACTAACACTTCAGCAATGCTGTACCAAGTAGTATTTCATCTGATGTATGAGAAATTAATATATTCACTTCCAGATGTGTATGTATGGAGATGCCTTATTTTTCACTCAGACTTCTGGAAGTATGGCCTCATTCTCTCATTATACCAGGAAAAGCCATCCAGGTCACAAGCTGACATGCAGTTGTAGCTGTTTCACAGCCTTCTTGGCTCTGGGAAGGTTCAACGGCTTTCTTTGCTTACCTGAATCCATCACCAGGTCCGATCTCTTTCTAACACCCCACATAGCCATTTTACTCTACTGTTCCCACACTATTTGTAGTGAGACGGATTATCTTGAATTTGTCAATTCCCAGAATCCCGCACAAAGTGTGGGCACAAGTCTTTTCTCCTAGAGTCTTAAATTTATTTGGAGATCCTACCGCCTCAACTTCAAATTTGGAACAGAGTACAGAGAAGCATGCAGGTCCATGGGTGGGTAGGTGTCCAACATTCTTGGGGCATTCCCTTCAAACCTCTCCTTTAAAGAGTAGTGGTAGTGGCAGGGGGGTTGTGAGGTAACTGCTTATGCCTGATCTTGTCTTCCCTGCATATTTTATTTTTATTTTATTTAAGCTATATCTTTTGTGGAGAAAGTCTATTTTTCAAACATAAAGCTGTGACTTTGGCATTTTGATCCAATATTTACCCTAAGACCACTCCCTTCCCTCAGGCAATGCCATGGTCATATCTCATAAGCCCAAATAAGGAAATAAAAGAGTTAATATGGAAATTGGGAAGGAAATTAATACAACTGGCATTTGTTAGTACTTCACAAATTGTCCTACCATGCACTATTCTTTTCTTAGACATTTCTGTGGAAGTCATTATTGAGACTTTCCACTTCATGTTTTAGGTCAAACCTCCTTCTTAGTGTAGCCTTATTCATTACACAAAACACTTTTATTAAGCCATGAAGCTAAAATTATAACATGTCATTAATATGATAATGCTTCTTGAAAATGTAATGAGACTCTAAATACATACTGAAATAATATTTTCATTTTATTTGAAGAAAGCCTTAATCTAGCACTCTACAGTGTGAAGGATTTAAATCACACATATATGTGAGAAGTGGTAAAATATTAAAATATTGAACACTGTTCTGTAAATTATTTGGGCATGATTATTTTTATGTCAAACATGCAAAAGTGCCCCATATTGTACTTGAGTTCACTCTGCAGAAGACTCTTTATCTCCCAGTAGGTTCATTGATGGATTGGCACTGAGAATTAAAGAAAAAGGTGAAAACGGCAAATTTCAGAAAAATAATACTTTTTTTGGTTAAATAATTATTAAATCACTAGGGATGAGATTAGCTAACAGCATGAAACTTTCCAGAAGAAGTGTGCCTAAAATGGATTTGGAAACATTCAAGGTGCCTCCCTGGATGCTATTATGAAGTAGTCAGATTAAAACGTATTAAAAAACAATTTGTCAGATATGTTATTAAATAACACTTACATTATGTAGCATGTTTTGTGATGACAGATGCAACAGTCTCTAAGCTATTGAAGCTGTGGGGAGAACTGATGATTTCTCGATCAATAAACTTTTTTAGATAAAGGAAACTGAATCATCATTAACTATCTTAAAAGCTTAGAAAAAGAGGAAACTAAGAGGATCTCAGAATAATAGGATAAATGGTAAATAATTGTAACTATAACATTATAAAATCACCACATTTTTCTCTAGTCAATCATCAGGTGAGTAGAATCAGGATAGATTTTTGAAAATTTTTCCATTTATTCTTTTTAGAATTACTCCTTTCAGCAGGTGTTTACTGTATCATTTTACTTTTCACATTGGATCTTGGTTCGAAGGTAATGAGTCAGAAACTGGGGAAAAGAAAAAAAATAAGAATTAATAGTTTGGGTGACATCTTTCCACATTATTCCAAGACTTTATTGACATGAAACATTTTTTTTTTCCTATTTAGATTGCTCTATTTTGTCAGCATTTGGGAGATGTAATAAAATTTTTTGGATATACCAACTTACTGTGCTAGGAAAATCAAATTTTAACATTAAGACTCAGCAACCTTAAATAGACTGAAGAGCAATTTTTAAAATCTGTTCACAGTATATTTTTGAATTCATACTACCTTAAGGTGTATGAACTATAATAGATTGCTAAATTACTTAAAGTAATGTCAGTCATTTAGTTTAATTGGTATTGTTGTTACTTAAGAGAGACTTGTCTTATAAGAATGTCTATCTATATAAAAACCTCTGCAACAACTGTACACATTTATATCTGTCTATATATAGACATACATATATATGTATATGTATGTCTATATATATCTGTGTGTGTATAACATAGGTAAAAATTGGAACAAAGAGACAAATGGTTGGAAAGATAATTTATCTTTCTTTTTAGAGTGTTTATTTAAAATTCACTTTGTAGTCAAGCCACATAATAGACTTTGATTTGAAAAGGTTTCCTTTTGAAGGTGACAAGTTAGCTTTCACTAAAACATTAATCCTCTGGCTATTTATCAGAAATGAGAGACTGTAAGGACATTGGAGACTAGAAATGTTATACTCAGAGAATAAAGAAAATCCTAGTACTTCTTGACCTTAAGGATTTTTTCACATTATACAAAGTCATTTAGAAAGTATATATTTGGAATTAAAATGGAAGTGTGAGCCTTCAATCATTTATAATGAATAGATTACAGAAAACTATCATTTAGTGGATTTCTCTTTAAATGTTTTTTAAAGCTCAAGAAACTGCACACACATACACAAGTGCAAAGAACAGCTTTAATAGCTATGACAAAAGAAAAGATGATTTAAAAGGTTTTAGTCATTATTTCTTTCTGATATCACTAAGTTAGTCCCTGGAGCAAAATAAAGAGAATAAGCATAGTACACAGAAGAGATGCTCTCCTGGGAAAGCCAGTCAAGGACGTTAAGAATAGATGAGTGTACAGCAGTAGTCAGATATGTTTCACAAATCTTGAGTCCTCCCTATTTATGTGCCCAGAGCTATAAGAGATTTCAAGAGAACAGACAAAATGTCATATCAGGAAGTCAGTATATTCATGAGGAAATAAAATCGTCCCTATGAAACAGATTTTCAAAATTGTTGCTTTTGGGTTTTTGAAAGTAGGGATTGTCAAATTCAGCTGTATCATCTACTATGTCTGCTAGTGAGAATGCTGAAATCCAGAATGGTGCATTATACAAGGTAACACAGATGCAAATGGAAGTGGCTGCTATGTTGTGGAAGAGGTACTGGCCACACAGTAAAGGGAACTGAATATTAATTCACTAAATTAGCCTTATTAAATAAAATACTTTTCTCACCTTTCATTTTTGTAGTTGTGAAATTAAAATGGTTGGACTAAAAGGTAACAATTAAAAGGAATAAACAAAACATGTATCAACATGTCAAATCTTGAGAAAAAAGTTTTCAGAACAGCACACACAGTCTAATAGTATTTATTTACATTTAAAACCCTCAACACACTATTATATATGTTTATGGATAGACATATGAATGTAAAAATTAAAAATTAAATAGATGAATATACACCAAACTCATGCTAGTGGTTGCTTCTGAGATAAGGATAAGAGAAATGTGATTGGAGTATGTGGTCAAGAGAAACTTCACCAATATCTAGGCTTCTGTTTTTCTAACTATAAAGTGTGTATAATGATAGTAGGTACCTCATAAGGTTGCTGTGAGTATTAAATGAGCTAACATAGTAAAGTGTTATAGTAATATATATATATTTCAATAGCCAGCTATTTTCCAATAAAATATATATTATAGTTATCTTGAAAGAAAATTCTCCACTTCTATAATTTTAATGAATTATGAATGATGTTTATTTGAAATATGATTTTTAAATTCACTACTTCACTCTTCCATCCTCTTATATTTTAACTATACTTGCTCAGTTTTATGTTTATAACATATATTCATTAGAAGTAGGTGAAAATATATACTCTAAAGAAGCTTATTTCAATGTTGTAATAATTTAAAATCCTAGTCTATCAGTAAATAAATGAAAATATTATTTGCATTTCCTAGTTATAATTTAGAGATGTGTTTAATCAAATGAAAGCATTTTCACGTTAATTTTTAAGATTAAGTTTAAGACTAATCAAGCAATGGTATCTTGATTCCTCAACAAGTGATATTATGGACTCCAGAGCAATTATTTAAATGTGGCACACAAATTGGCAGTAGTTTAAATAATATATGCACCATTGCACATAGTGAAAAAGCAATAATTTTACTTTATAACTCCAAGGAATTGAATTTTAATGATCACTAAACTTTTAAGCAATTATTGTCTCATAATAAAAGATCGAGTATTTTTCCTGTTATTGATTTGAACAATAGTAGAGATTTTCTGGTTTTAGTCAAATTTTATATATAAAAGAGTGGTTCTGGATCTCAGCTTTTTGTACAAATTTAGAAACTTATAAAAAATACTTAAATTTTTCTATAATCCTCATTGCTGTGATTCATTAATTTAAAGGACGATGTGGTCCCTGTAGGCAGAGATAATTTAGGGATGTGTCTTGGTACACTGAAAGCACTAAACAAAAGTCTGTTATATTTTAATTAATGAAAAAATTAATTGCTTTATATATGTGTAGATTTGATCTATGTCTCTGAATTGTTATTGCTTTAAATGGAGAATGTAAAAGGAGAGAGAAAACACCTCTCCACATTTAAAAAGGGGGCAAAAGAAATGATGGAATTGGACAATCAGATCTATGTTTGATCCAATTATACTCTACTATTCTCTGCATAAATCCTGAAATTTTCTTTATAGTTGGCAACATATGAAACATGATGGGTGACAGAAAAGAAATGGAAGATGATATTCTGTTTCTGGTTAATATGAACCCTTCTTATTTTAGATATTCATGTATGTGGAAATTTAAATATTTATTGCTTGTAGAATAAAACCCAAGCTACTCAAACTATGCCAAAGTTCACAGTAATTGGCATCATGGATCCCATATCTTTTAAACAAGAAGAACATATTATTTGACTTAGATTAGTCATAAAAGACAAACTTTTTAAATGCAATATATTTTATGTACGTGGTAGACCAACAGAGAAACATCTTCCCCCAAACCCCTACTTACTCCTGGATGCACTGAAATATTGCTCTTATCACAAAAAATTCTCCAATTTATAAGAAATCAAATCTCATTGTATCTCTAGAAAGAATAAATGTTGTCTAGAAAAAATAACTCTATAATCTCAATTATAGAGGAGAAACCTCCTTTTTTAGAAAGTCCCTGTCATGTTGATTCTTAGAAACATGAAAATTCCTCCAAATGGTTTTTAGAACAGCAAGGATTAGGTCTGTGAGCAGAAACCACATACGTTTTTCATCTTTTTGGCAATAAAATAAATAACATATATGTGTCTAGAGGAAAAAAAAACTAAATATACTTGCAAATCTATTTTTAGTACCATGTTTGCTATATATTCATGGTGGGATTGGTCAGTGTTTCCCCAGAGACAACGGAGACTGCATCATTTCCACGAATCATGGCTTAATTTGGGAAATATCAGAAAACTTTGACTTACTAAATATAGAGCTGTCACACCTGGACCATCTATTTATATAACTGAATCACTTTGCTGTACACTTGAAACTAACACAACATTGTAAATTAACTACAACTTCAATTTAAAAATGGTTAAAAAATAATAAGAATATAGAAAAATACATACAATGCTAACACCAATAAAAGCAGCTGAAGTGGCTATATTAATAAGAGACAAGGTAGAATTTAAAGTAAGAAATATTATCAGGGATGAAGACAATTTTATAATGATAAAGCAATTTGTCAAGTTGCCATAATAATCCTATCAAGAGAGGTATTATAATCATAATAAACCTAATAAGAGAACTTCAGGATATATGAAGCAAACAATAAATAAAGCTAAAAGGAGAAATAGAAAAAGACACAATTATAGTTAAAGATTTCAAACCTCCTCTCTCAAAAAATGATGATAATTAATAGAAAGTAACTAAAAAAAAAGTATAAACCACCCTAACCTAATTGACATTTATAGAAAACCCAACCCAACAGTAGTTCTCTTCAAGTACACATGGAATGCATACCAACGATAAACATTATTCTTTGACAAAAACAAAACAAAAAACTATCATGGCTCAATAGGTCTAAATGAAATAAAATGCATACAGATTGGGAAGGAAGAAAAAAACTCTCTTATAGAGTTCATGATCGTCTATGTAGAAAATCCTATGGAATCTACTCCAGCAAAAAATAAAACTACCAGAACTAATAACTGAAACACTATATCAATATACAAAACCCCCCCCAATTTTTCATATATTAGCATCGAACAATCAAAAAGTAAAATCATAAGTACAATATTATTTAAAAGACCATCAAAATATAAAATAAGGGATAAATTGAATAATAGATGTACGAGATCCACACAGTGAAAATCACAAAGTATTCCTAAAAGAGATTGAAGAACTAAAATGGAGAGAGATACTGTATCAACATGTTATGCAAGAATTAAAATCTGAGTAGGGCTTCCCTGCTGGTGCAGTGGTTAAGAATCCACCTGCCAATGCAGGGGACACAGGTTTGATCCCTTGTCCAGGAAGATCCCACATGCCACGGAACAACTAAGCCCGTGAGCCACACTACTGAGCCTGTGCTCTAGAGCCTGCTAACCACAACAGCTGAAGCCCATGCGCCTAGCCACAACTACTGAAGCCACCGCACTGCAATTAGAGAAAGCCCATGAATAGCAGCGAAGACCCAACGCAGCCTAAAATAAATAAATTTATTAAAAAAATAAAATCTGAGTAAATGTGATTAATTATACCTCAATAAAGTTTATTTTTATTGAGATATAATTTAGATACTTTAACATAACCCTTTTCAAGTGCAACTCAGTGATTTTTTTGCTATATTTAGAGAGGTTGTAAACCATCACCATTTTCTAATTCAAAAATATTTTCATCACCCTAAAAAGAAATCACAACTTATTAGCCATTCTCTCATTCTCCTCTCCCTCCAGTCTCTGAAAATTAATAATAAACTTCCTGTCTCCAGAGAGCTGCCTATTCTGGACATTTCATATATTAATACATGGAATCATATAATATGTGGCCTTTTGCATCTGGCTACTTTTACTTGTCATAATTACAATGTTCATCTATTTTTTTTTTGGACTTGAAAATGTATATTTAATCATGGATGCTGAGCACATAATACAGTGATATTAAAATATTTAAACTTTCAAATCAGCTCAATGCTGGGGCTGTATGTTCTAAATCTAAATGAAAACATTAAATACATGCCCAGACCTATATTATTCTTCTAGTTCAAATACCATAAATCTTGAAGAATTGAAATATAAACAGTAAAGTTTATTTTTACAGTGCTATACACTTCCTCCAGATTCACAACTAATAATCCATCACTGAATCATTCCCAGACTCTCCTTTTGACTTCTGGGTTCCTCTGAAACAGTCAGAACAGTAGCTCTGCGAGATCCTTGAAGACCTTAGAGGCAGATCAACCCCCCAATTTCAGGCAGGTGTCTCTTAGAAAGTCCCAGTGGCTCAGTGGAAAAGTTCCAGATTTACAATCAGATGACTTGTTTGAGATGTGCTTCAGTCAGCTATGGGCTGGAAAGCCTTCGAAAAGCTACATAATACCTCAGAACCTCAATTTATTCATCTGTAAAATGGAAAAGTTAGAAAGTCACTCTTTCTTTGCCAGGAGTATTTTATGCATACTTATAATAATAATTGTTTTATACTTTTGGATAGTTTTTGCTATATATTCATTGTAGAAAAATTTGCAAATGCAGAATATTATATCAGAGAAAAATATCACCCTTAACACCATCCCCAAAGATAATACTGTTAATAAGTTGAACATTTTCTTCCTGACAAATTTTTTTTTGCATATCTGTATATATAGTTAAGAACACATATGTACAGGTTTATATAATTTAACATTGTACTGTTAACATTTTACCACATTATTTGAAATTATTTATAGATTCTTTAAGTGATTAAATAATATTACTTTGAAATGATGTACCATACTTTATTTAAAATCTCCTAGTATTTATAGTTGAGATGGTTCTAAATTGTCATCATTTTAAATAGCATGACAGTGAATTATCACATCATTTTGTAACTACAGAAGCATCACCCTTCTAAATTTTTTTTTTTACATCTTTATTGGAGTATAATTGCTTTACAATGGTGTGTTAGTTTCTGCTTTATAGCAAAGTGAATCAGTTATACATATACATATGTTCCCATATCTCTTCCCTCTTGCGTCTCCCTCCCTCCCACCCTCCCTATCTCACTCCTCTAGGTGGTCACAAAGCACCAAGCTGATCTCCCTGTGCTATGTGGCTGCTTCCCACTAGCTATCTATTTTACATTTGGTAGTGTATATATGTCCATGCCACTCTCTCGCTTTGTCACAGTTTACCCTTCCCCCTCCCCATATCCTCAAGTCCATTCTCTAGTTGGTCTGTGTCCTTATTCCTTTCTTACCCCTAGGTTCTTCATGACATTTTTTTTTCTTAAATTCCATATATATGTGTTAGCATACGGTATTTGTCTTTCTCTTTCTGACTTACTTCACTCTGTATGACAGACTCTAGGTCTATCCACCTCATTACAAATAGCTCAATTTCATTTCTTTTTATGGCTGAGTAATATTCCATTGTATATATGTGCCACATCTTCTTTATCCATTCATCCGATGATGGACACTTAGGTTGTTTCCATCTCTGGGCTATTGTAGAGCTGCAATGAACATTTTGGTACATGACTCTTTTTGAATTATGGTTTTCTCAGGATCTATGCCCAGTAGTAGGATTGCTGGGTCATATGGTAGTTCTATTTCTGGTTTTTTAAGGAACCTCCATACTGTTCTCCATAGTGGCTGTATCAATTCACATTCCCACCAGCAATGCAAGAGTGTTCCCTTTTCTCCACACCCTCTCCAGCATTTATTGTTTCTAGATTTTTTGATGATGGCCATTCTGACTGATGTGAGATGATACCTCATTGTAGTTTTGATTTGCATTTCTCTAATGATTTGCATTTCTCTAAATGATTTGCATTTCTCTAAATTTTTAAGTATCAATGAAACCTTACTGATTTCTCTAAATTCAGTGCCCAGTATGGTACCTGGAATAAAGCAAGACCTCTTTGAATAAATGAATAAGTGAATGAGTGAGGAAACACCAGTGAGTGTCCATTCTTCTATAACACTGTCTTCTCAGGGAGCGAGGGGCAAGTTCTCTAGCCAGACCAGACAGAGATAGGGTAGTGGTGGGATTCTCTTTCAAGGGAAATGGTTACCATCCTCCTCTCAAGTCCACCTCCTATACTTCTTTTTTTTTTCCCCACATGAAAACACTTTATTACCATATTAAATAACAAGTTTATCCTTTCATTTTAATCCCCACCCACCCACCCACCCCCACTTTCTCCCCTTGGTGTCCATATGTTTGTTCTCTACATCTGTGTCTCTATTTCTGCCCTGCAAACTGGTTCATCTGTACCATTTTTCTAGATTCCACATATATGCGTTAATATACGGTATTTGTTTTTCTCTTTCTGACTTACTTCACTCTGTATGACAGTCTCTAGGTCCATCCACGTCTCTAAAAATGACCCAATTTCATTCCTTTTTATGGTTGAGTAATATCATCTATGTTTTAGCATGTATTTTATTCCCTTCATAGCTAAATAATACTGCATTATATGGACATACTACGATTTTGTTTATCCAGTTATCAGTTGATGGATGTTTGAGTTGCTTTCACTTTGGGCTCTTATATGAACATTGCTTTGCATATTTGTGTGCAAATTTTGTTATGAACATATGTTTTCAATTCTTGTGGGAAGGAAAGGAATTTCTGCATATGATAACTATGTTTAAAATTCAATCTATTTACTTGCTATAGGTACACTATTCTTGTTATTATTCTGTTCATGTCATTTCTGCTTGAGTTGGGTTTGGTAGTATGCATTTTTAGAGTAATTTGTCCATTTCATCCAGGTTGTCTAATTGTTTGCTTTGCGATTGTTCTTAGTATTCCCTTATAATCTATTTTATTTTTGTAGGGTCTGTATTCCTTCTTGCATTCCTGAGTTTAGTACCTTGAGTTTGTCTTGTTCTCTTGTGTGATCAAGCTAACAGTTTGTCAATTTTTTTCAACTTTTCAAAGAATAAAAATTTTGTTGATTTTCTTTATTGCTTTTGTATTTTTATCATTTATTTCTGCTCTAATCTTTTAAAATTCCCTATGCTTGATTTTCATTTAGCTTGCTCTTATTTTCTAGTTTCTTGGTTGAAAAGTTAGGTTATTGATTTGCTCATTTTTCTCTTTTGAATAAGGCACTTATAGATATAGAGTTCCCTCTAAACGCTACATTGCTTTAGTTTCATTCCATAAATTTTGGAATGTTTTATTAATCTCAAAGTATTTTTAAATTCCATTCTGATTTTTTTGTGCATTGCTAAATTTATGTGTTTGCTGTTTAAATTCCACATATTTGTAAATTTCTCAAGTTACCTTCTGTTACTGACTTCTGATTTAATACTGTTTTCATCAGAGGAGATATCTTGTATTATTTCATCATTTAAAATGTATTGAGATTTATTTTGTTAATGGCTGCCCTGTAGATTACAATTAACATCTTAATGTATAACAATTAGGTTAATTCCAACTTAATTCCAATAATGTACAAAATATTTTCCCTGCATAGCTCTGTTTGCACCTTCTCCTTTGTACTACTGTTATAAAAATTACATCATTATACATTGCATACCCTAAAATATAGAATTATAAGTACTGCTTTAGGCAATTGTCTTTTAAATGATATAGGAGGAAAAGAGTGTTACAAACAAAAAAACATTTATATCTTTTATTTTTATCAATGTAGTTACCTTTACTGGTTCTTTTTATTTCTTCATATAGTTTCAAGTTTAGTATTCACTAAACTGTAGTGAATTCAGGATTCACTGTTTAGTATTCTTTCATTTCAATCTGAAGGACAGTATTTGCTGAGAAGCTCTTTGTTCATGTTGGGAGCACACCTTCAACCTCACCAAGTCTGTTGACATCTGTGTCTTAGCCCTCACTTCCTGCACGTGAGAGCCCAAGATTAGCCAGAGGTGAGAGTTTAGGGCATCCTCAGGTCTTTCTTGAGCATACACACCACCCTG
This sequence comes from Leucopleurus acutus, assembly GCF_964270905.1. Lineage (NCBI taxonomy): Eukaryota > Metazoa > Chordata > Mammalia > Artiodactyla > Delphinidae > Leucopleurus > Leucopleurus acutus. The sequence continues at coordinate 90,538,663 of NC_139145.1, forward strand.
GGTGTGTGCAGCCCCATATGCATGTGAGTGGCCTTCCAGGCTCCCAGGGATATGTCAGAGTTTTCCAAAGCATCCTATCTCATTCCCCAGGTTTTCATTTTAAGATTTTATTTAGCCTGTTTTTTTGCTTCAACTGCCATCCAGTGCCTCAAGTAACTCCAAAATGAAATAACTCCCTCTGTTTGTTTTCAACAACACCCAAAGGGAAAATGCTTTTCCTCTCACACCTTCTTTTTCAGAACTCCTTTATTCCTTTGTGAAACCTTCATGACTCTCACCTATTCCTCTTTATGACACTTCACTGCCCAAGAGATTCCTGGTGGAGAGAACTTCTATGGGTGTGATCTGTCTTCCATGAAGCACCAGGCTTACACATGTCTCTTTCGGCAACTTCACTCCTCTCCGTACCTTGGACCTCAAAGAATTAGTACCTGATATGACTTTGTGGCAAGAAATTTTTGGTTTTCCCCAGATTTTATCCCACTTCATTTTCAGCAACTCATCTCCATTTCTTACGTCCCAGTCAGGGATGGATTTTCTTGGGAAAATTTTAAATTTTAAAAATCATTTGTATGTTCTTCCTCAGGGTTATTTACTTCTTATAAGATTGACTTTAAAATGAGGCAAATCAGAGTTCCAAAAAAATTCAAAGGAAGTTTTCTATTTATTGTTGCCAAAATTGATGTATGTTCTCTTTTGACAGGAAAATATTCTCAGAATCCCCAAGCCAAAGTCAATTTTAGTGGCCAGTGTACTTATATTCTCTGCATTCAGTTCTCTGCCATCATTAAATAATTTCAATAGTAGCACAAACTCTTCCTTCATTTATAACTAAAAAAAAAAGATTTTGGTTTTATTGTATCTTCATCTTTCAAATAATCTTTGGAAATAAGATACATTATACAACAAACACCATGTAATATTTCTCTTTTTTAAGCAGATATGTCTCAAGTACCTACTACATATTAAATGCCTATTTAGGTACTAGAGATGAAGAAACAAATGGTAGTTTTTAAGAAATATATTTTATGGTTTGAATTTTAAAATACACATTGAGATTTCTGAAATGGAATCAAAGAGAGCTGGAGCAGTCTGGAAAAACAACATGAGTGAGTGAGAGAAGGAAATGAACTGAGCATTAAAGAAAAAGTAGGATTTAAGAAAACAGAGGGAATTCAGAAGAGTAATCATGCCCCAGAGTCAAATCATGAAGTCAGTCAAATAAATCCCAGACTACCAAGCCTGACAGACCCAATGTTTCTTTCTAAAGTAAATGTTGAGAATGTGTAACTGCTGCTTCAGGCTGGCTATAAGGCTTTGTGGACTGGTATTCTATCATCTCTCCGAAATGGATGGTAAATTGCCCAACATCAAAGTCTTTTCTTGATCAAAAAGAAAAGAAGAATCCTTTCCTTTTCTCTCAAATGTATTCTGCCTTCCACAGCTGGCTGGATGAGTTTTTCCAGGTGTTTTATAAATACTTATCCCGTTCCCTGCCCCTGACTCCCAGGTCTCTAAGTACTGCAGAAAATATTTCATTAACTGGAGTGCTTTGAGAAAAAAAGATTTCTACCAAATCCAAAAAGATTTTTAAAAAGGAAAACTCAGTCCTGCTCTGGCCCATAAGATGATAGCGAATGTGACGTAAGCAGAAGCTTGAGAAATGCGTGAAGAGAGGCTGGTTCTTATCTTGCTCCTCCCTTTTTCAGGAGAACCTGCTCAATGTAATCTGTTGGAAGATAAGAGATGCGAAAGAGCTGACCTGCCCCAATCAACCCAGCTGAGACCATCTTAGATGAGCAGATCACCAGTCAAGCCCCAGGTATATGTAAGTGAGCCCTGTCAATATTAGCATTGCTAACTGGGAAGAGTCTTCAAAGAGCAACCTACCTCAGAGAGGCTTGAGCAATAACAGCCAAGCCCCATGTAAAGCAGTGGCAACCACAAGACCTGCCGGACTTCGGTGTTTATTGTTATGTGCCTCTGAGTTGTGGGTGGTATGTCAGGCAATGCTAGTGTGTCAAGAGATAACTGATATACTCAGCTCATGACTAAAGGTACAGCCTTTCTATGTTCAGGAAAGGAAATGCCTTTTAGTCATTTCCTCAGGGTAGCTTGATTAAGCAAAAACTAGATCTTTCTGCTTGCTCAAAGCTGCTGCTCCCCTGTGACCCACTAACAGAAGCATTTTTCCCATCTGACCAGGGGAAAATGTCCAGGAATTTCCCTGAAAGTAGCAGGATTCCTCCTGAAATTAGCAGGCAGCCAAAAGATATGGCAAATTTTCTTGAGCAGGAACTGATTATTACTGGTTTGCTGAGGTTTGATCGTCTGTTTGCTTTTGTTGTTGTTGTCATTTCCTTCTTTTCAAATTGAAATGAAAGGAGGAAATAAAATTACTGCCACCTCCCTGTTTAATTTGAAGAAATAGTAGAACTCACCATTTTAAATACTGGAATAAAATGTTTTGTTTTCTTAAGCCTGGCATAATTCACTCATTCATGATATTTGGCAGGATCCTAAAGGCATGTGAACTTTTAAAGTATATTCATCAGAACTATCATGGAATGTCCACCACGTGTAATCACATTTTTATGATAGTGAAGTAGTAGGACAATTGCCTAGATTTTTCCACTTTTTACAATCTTGGAATCAGATTCCGTGTGTGTGTACAGGTACAAGTTATGCTCAGTTTTACAAATTAGTACAAACTAAACTTCCACCAAGAGGAAGGAGGTAGAGAAGGGATAGAATTTCCTACCATTAGGTAGAAATATTCTAAGTGGTCTGTTCATCCTGGTAAAGCTTTCATTGAAGCCTTTTCTGTTACTCTTTTCTGTCTTCTAAATCTACTCTCCACACTTCTTCATGTTTCTCTCTACCAGAGGCCATCCTGTCCTGACTACATCAGTGTATCTAGTGCCTTCAGGTATTCAGCCAATAGGGTAGCTCTGGCAGGAGATCATAAAGAATGGTACTTATAACCCACACCCTCTCTGTAAGATTTCCTTGGGTTGCCAAAGGTCACTTTTCTCTCAAGCAAGAAGACCCTATCCTACTTTTTCTGATCCTGGTTTCTGGTAACACACGCCTTACCTATATCCATTAGGGCATCAGGGCGGTGAACTCCTGGCCGCTGAACGATTCCTTGCTTCTCCTTACCCCACATCTTTGCAAATTATTGTAAATAAAGCCTTCTAGAATTGTAAGCATCCTATATTGCCATCTGTTTCCTGTGGGGACACTAACAGGTAAACTCTTTAATCACATTCCTCAAAATTTTCTTTTTTCATGAAGCAGTTAACTTTTTGCAAGAGGTATGAATGTGTGTCTGAGATCTTGGGTAGATTAGAACTTGCTTGGCTATCGGAAGGGCATGTTGCAAGAAGAAAATAGAAAAAGTGTCTATATCACCATCCTGTGACTCACAGTAGAGAAAACAAACTTTACTGCCCAATATGCTATGGTATTGAAGTTACAGTAGATAAAATGAAAGGCCGAACCATGTTCTTACTGTATAATCTTGCTGTTAACCTAAGTCTCAGTTTTTCCATTTTGAGATAAGCATTTGACTACTCTCTCTGTTCACCTTCAGCAGGATTATTGAGAGAATCGAATGAGGTAACAAATACAGATATCTCCGTTAGAGGAGAAATTCAATTAAGTAGAAAGTTTTCTAAGACTAATTTCACTAAAGGCATCTAATGTCTGCAACATCATATTTTGGTAAATCCAGGTCACTTCCCTGAGTAAATATGTAGAAGTCATCTAGATATTATTTAAAGCTGCTCACTGATTGTTTCATGGAACTAAATATCTAGAAGACACTTTGATTATTTATCACTCACCTATTTATCTATCTATTTCTCCAGATTATTCAAGTAAACATAGCACATAGCATGGAGCATTATGTGTGGTCTATTGGTTATCATCCACTGCCAATGAAACCTTAAAAAGCAAGTCTTGCACTACTGCTCTTGCTTGGTACAGTGGTTGAGTCAGTGATTCTTATCATGTCTGAAGAAACACCACCCATCAGGGGTCACATTTACATGCTCTGTTGAAAAAGAACTTTAGCTGAAAGTGTTCTAATAGTTCAGATCCTGCTGTGAAACATATGTGAAGAGACATTAACCACCTACATGTGTTAGGAATGTAAGAAACAGAAAAACTGTGCAGTTTTACAAACTGGCAAAATAATTGAAACTTAATGAGGACGTTCTCTGGGCAGAAAATGAGCTCTTGTTGCAGTGTCACTGAGTTTCCACTTTGTATCTGGTAGCTGGAAAAATGAATGAATAAGACTATAAAGAGCAGTCTAAATCCCACTGAGCCCATTTTTTTTTTCTCAACACTGATTACCTTCTAGGTGTTCTTTTTGCCACTTAGGTTTTCAAAACAATTTTTTTGCTTGACTGATTTGGATTTTTTTAAAGTTTATAAAAAGGCAAAGGAGAGAAACTTTCTTCTAGTGTTAAAAGAAGCCTAGTGTTTAGAGATTCCTGCTAATCCTGACTCAATTTTAGTGACACAGTTACGATTCTAAATCTGTTGAATTTGAACTGCTAGGCTCATCATTGTAACCTTCAAAAACAATCCGCCTTTTTAGATAACATTTTTCTTCCACTAAGAAACCAAAAGATTTAGCTCTGTATTTCTCCAGAGAAAAAAAGGCTGTCTTTGTTTCTTTGTATCATGCTGTCCAGTCATCCAGGGTGTGTAGACTGTCTCCAGGCTCCCCAGGGTCCTCCACTCCTCAGAGCTCTCCTCCAGCCATGAATTTTCTGGTTACCATGTGCTAAGTTTTCTTTCTAAGAAAATTTTTTGTAAAATCTAGTTACCCAACATTTTCTCTCATTTCTCATTTAGATAAAATTCCTTATTCCAGCTATAAACATATCTTATCATTTACCATAGTAATGCAAGTATTATATTAATGGAAGAATCTCAAGTTTATGTCCATTTGACTAGTATGCTTTTAAAAATTATTATTATTTTCCTACTTTCTGGTCTTATCTTTGAGATCTCCCTGATCTTACTGGATTTTGCAACTTCCGGTGTTAGAAGTATAGTATAGTTCTCTCTTTTAATGGGCTAACATGCTGCCTCTAACCCCAAATTTCCAGAATTGGTAAATTGTAACTGTTGGAGAAAGTGATCAGGGTCATGCTTTATTTCAGATTACGTAAAGTGGAGCAACAGAAACTCTAAAAGCACTCCAAATGGAAAGTAAAATTATACAGTCATTTTGGATATCAGATTGCCTAGTTTTTTAAATGATGTTAAGTGTACACATACTATATGAACCAGCCATTTGACTCTTAGGCATTTACTGAAGAGAAGTGAAAGTATATGTTAGTACAAAATTGTACATGCATGTTATAGAAGCTATATTTGAAATCAGCAAAACCTTAATTAGAAACATTAATTGTTCAGAAATAGATGAATGGATAAAAAAATCATGGTATATCTATACAAAAGAATACTACTCAGCAATAGAAAGAATGAACTATTGATACATACAACATATATAAATCTCAAAAAAATGATGCTGAGTGAAGAAATCAGAGAAAATGGTGCTTATATGATCTCATATATTTATATTTCTAGAAAATGAAAACTAATATATCGTACAGAAAATAGATCCTTGCTTACCTGGGGTTGTGGCCAGATGTAGTTTAGTTGAAGAGATTATAAAGGGAATCAAGGAAACTTTTGGGAGAGATGTTTATGTTTATTGTCTTGATAGGAGTGATGGTTTCACAGTTGAATACGTAAGTCAAAACTTGAAATTTTATATGCTTTACACTGTATATTTCATTAAATATCCTCTATACTTCAACAAATCTATTACAAAAAGCAATATAAAGAAAACAAAATGGAATTCATACTTGGAAATATTAAGTTGTTGAAAGATTAGTGATTATGTTTTCAGAACTTGGCAAGCTTTTTGTGGAAAGGTACTTAAAAACCTGAGAAAAATGGAAGAAACAAACATTTTCAAGTTAATGGTTACAAAACAATGCACATTCCAGATATATTTCTGTTTATTCATAACATAATATCAATTTCAATGTGATTAGGGTAATAGTAGGTTGCTGTTGTCTCACACAACCAAAGGTCGTCTCCTTAATATCTTTAGGGAGGGTCTGTTCCTTCCTAGGCACTAAAAAGATAACCTGTTGAAGACATCACTCAAAAAAGTTTAGTGGGATTGAGGCAGGGTGAATGGAGAAGCTGTGATTAGATTTTCTCATATGTCATAACCCTGCCCTCTCAGATCCCATAAATTTTATTCATCCAAATCAGGAAATTGTCCCCTTACTGGACTAGACAGTTTGTCTGGAAATTGCAGACACTCATCTTTCCATAAGCCACCTCCGTGAATGAGCAGTGACGGTGGGCTGGGGTTCTGAACCAATTGGACACTCAATATTTTTAACCTGTAGGCAGATACTAGCCAAGTATGTTGTGAGTATTTATTAATATTTTAATAAGAGTTTAAACTGAAAGTGAACCCTATGATAGACTTCTCTTTTTGGTGTCTTAAAATTTCCTTTTAATTGGAATTAAAATAATGCTTTAACCCAAAGTAAAAGAGCACACTTAACTTTGGGCTGTTGTAAAATTAACCAGATAATAGTATTTTTTGCTACACAAACTTCCTCAGAGGAAATTAGGGACAAATAGATTTTGCTCCAGTAACTTTTGAGTATCAGATAGAGGAGGTTTTGTTTACTCTGCAGAAAGCAGAGTTATTAAGCAAAAGATACGAGGCATTGTTCTTAAATTTTAAAATGAGTTAATAGCAAACCCATAGCTGTAATATAGCTTTCTGTGTCTAACCAGGAATGTTGCCAGTGGTCTTTTATGATGTTATTGACTTGAACTGTGGACTGAACTGCTCAGCTGCAACTTCTGAGAAGTTCCTGGCTGAAATTTAAAGGAATTACCACAACTTAATAACAGTACCACATTTATTTAGAAAATCCAGGGCACAAAATCAGATCATCTAAAAATTACTATAATTAGAGAAATAAGAGAGAGAGAGCATTGGAATTTTAAAAAGTAATCATTATATACTTAGAATCTTCGTAGACTTAAAATAACTATAAATAGCACTTAATAAGAAAAGAGACTCATTCTCATGTTTTTATAGTTATTAATACTAACAATGGAATGTGTCTTTATTATCAACTAATTCCAGGGGTTTTATTTCCAGAAATTATAAAAATAACAACTACCAAACTAGTTTAAACATCTAAATTTTCAAGATGAAGAAGAAAGGTCCCAAGAGTTGAGTTGGACAATGTCACAGACCTATCAGGGACTTAGAGTATTCTTGACTATAGGTTCTCTGGCTCCTAGGTCATGCCTCTTTTACAACACACTCTAAATATTTACTCTTATTTGTTAACACATGTGAGCAAATGGTAGTTTGTGCCCCAATCAAAAATTAACTTGAAGCTTGCTGCATTTCTTTCAAGATAGTCTTCAGCAGTTCCTTGACCTCTTAGGCAATAGTGCTTGGAAAAATAGGAGTTTCAGGATTTCTGTAAGCTCAAAATTTTGAACTCATGGTGTCTTAAGGGCTTGAAGACTGTTTCACATATTTTCTTACTTCCTCAATCCCCTAACATCAGCCTACTCTCCTCACTCTCAGCTGGTGACCTTGCTTTCTACTTTCCTGAAGAAATTAAGCAATAGAGGAGAACTCCATCCACAGCTATCCATCTCCTGGCACCTGTAACCACATACTCCTGCACATAATGATGCCCAGAGACAGCACTTACAGTTGTGTTGGTTCCTTACCACATTTTGACAACTCAAAGCCATCACTACTCAATTCTATCCTCTCCTTCGCATATCATTTTTCTTCTCTACCTAATCATTTTTATCTAGTGCATTATGCCACTTTTTATTTTTCTATCTGAAAACAAAACATTTCATTGATCCCACTTCCCTGCCAGTTACTGCCCTATTTCTTTGCTATCCTTTGCAACATATTTCCTTAGACTTTTGTTATGCCAGTATTTTAGGTTATTTTCTCCCAACAACAAATTTATTTCCATTCCAAAGAGTCTTCTGTCCAAAATATGACTCTCATGTCAACATGACTAACCATCTCCTCAGTGGTAAATCCTTTGGCCATTATACAATTTTAATCTTTCAGAAACCATCAGCAGCTTTTTATCCAGTTGATTACTTCTCTCTCCTTAATATATATACCAGTCAGAATAAGCTGGGCTATGGAACAGTAAAACAAAAACCAAACCCCAAGGCACACTGTGTTAAAAATCATCCATGTCTTTCCTTCATTCGATACGTTTATCCCAGGTGGCTTGGTGTCTCCTCTTTCCCGGGTCTTCACTTGGCAATGAACACTGATGGAGCAACCACTATTTGGAAAAAGAGCTACTAAATGCTTAAGTCAAGAAATGACACATGCCACAGCTCATTGCCCAGGCCTCCCATGGCCTCACCTACCCTTCTCTCACAACCATTATCCAATCTGTCAATAACATTTTTCTTATCTACAAATATACCAACATCTGGTCACTTCTCTCTGTCTTTACTGCTAACATCCAAGCCAACATAATTTCTTTCTTGAATTATGGTAATGTGTTCATAACAAAAAGGTCTTCTTACTTGCACCCCAAGAGTTTATTTTCAACACAGTAGCCTGAGAGATTCTCTTATGCAATAAAATGTTAAGCAACACTATTATGTAGCCTTAAAAAGAAGAAAATTCTGACACATGCTACAACATGGATGAATCTTGAAAACATTATGCTAAGAGAAATTAACCAGTTGCAAAAGTACAAATATTGTATGATTTCACTTACATAAGGTACAGAGAATAGTCAAATTTCTAAAGACAGAAAGTGGAATGGTAATTTCCAGGGACTGAGGGCATACAGAGGGTGGGGAGTTATTGATTAATGGGCAGTTTCAGTTTGGGAAGATGAAAAGCATTCTGGAGAGCGCTGGTGTTGATGGTGGTACAACAATGTGAATGTACTCAGTGCTACTGAACTGTACACTTTAATATGCTTAAAATGGTAACATTTATAAGTAACATCATGTCACTCTACTGCATTCTTTTCTGAAGATTCCCAATTTCACTTAGAGAAACATATCAAAATGTTTACCTTGGCCTACATGGCCATGCATTATCTCTCTGCTCCCAATAACCTCTGTGATTACCTCACCTACTATCTTTCCCTCGCTTACTTTGTTCCAGCTATACTGGCCTTTCTATAAAACTAACACCTTAGGCTCTTTGCTCTAGCTATGACTAATTTTCTTTCCACCTGGTAATCTTAGGTAAATCCTATCTACTCAAAGAGTTACCTCAATCACACCGTGAAATGTCATAGCATCCAGACTTCTACTCACCATTAACCTACTATACATTTTGTGTAGTACGTAACATTTTCTAAAATATTATGTAATTTGCTTAGTTAGTATGTTTGTTTATTACTCATTGCCTCCACCTGCTAGAATGTAAGTTCCCTAGGGAAAAAACCTTGCTGTTTAGCTTGTTGTTATATTAAAAGTGCAATGAACAGTGTAAGACTCATAGAAGGTGCTTAATAAATATTTGTTGAATGTTGAATATATAAATGCCATTTTGCTACCCCAAACCAATATTCATATTTGATCTATGGGGCTTTCTAATCTCAATAATCCTTAAAAAATGTATTTCCTCTCTTTTTCTAGATAATTTTGATAGACCATAGTTATTTCAGTTTTCTTCCAGGCCTTCATATTCACACCAAGTAGTTGACAATAATTTGAGTTAGACTTTGCTTTTATTGTTCAATTGCTTGCTTTTTATTAGTGTATCTGCAAGAATGAGAACAGTAATCTAAAAGAGTTAACTTTTACAATGCTTTCTCTTTTTTTCTTTTTTGCTCTTATTAATTGCTCTGAGAGTTATAAATCATTTTAGAGACAGCTATTCTTTATTTGTGGGGGATTTAACATTACTAGTAGAAATAGTATATGACTATCATCTGAAATTTTATTCTTCAATTCATTCCAATTAGATGTGTCATCAGTATTTGGTAACAACGCCAGGCACAAATTTTCATCATGTGTTTGAAGTTTGAATATGAATATCATGGACATTTAAAGTTAAAACAGAGAATTAATCATTAGAAACAACAGTAATAGTTTTCCATTTAAGGCTCTCCAATTGTTTTAGAAACATAGACTTTTTATGATTCAAAAATAATATATAAGTTATCCTTCATGATTTAACATTTAAGACATTCTGTAAGAAAACTCATTGTTCTACCAATTGAGGTAAGTGCAATAATAATTCTACCTTGGATTTGGTGGCCATTTTAAGATAGTTGATAAAAAACAACAGCAACAAATATATGCCTATATATCAAGCATAAAAATCAATTAAAAAGTATTTGTTGAATGTTTTCAGTGTGTCCAACTCTATACACAAAACTATACAGAATACTCATTTGATTCTGTTTTGTATTTTTTGAATTATTTCATCTAAATAATTCCACAAATCCACTTGAACACCTGAAATTTGTATATAGACAGACTTTTTACACAATAAAGTCAGATTAAATGTTAAAGATTTGGCCTTGCAATTATGTTTGCACTTTGCAATAATGGGCTTTTGAGCAGTGGTTTACCCATTTAACTTCCTACTCCCTGCCCCATACATGGGCAAGTGTTGGCTCCCCTGCATGCTATCGCAATCATTTCCTTTGAGTAACCACAGGAGTAATTACTTGCAGCCCCTATATTTGTACCAGCAATCAATTTAGATTCCACAGAAAAAATGCTTATCTGAATTATACCAATTAATGATACTGTGCTGTAGCTTAAAAAATAATGCAGTCAGCTATATTTGAAAGCCCTGAATATTTTACAACATGCAAACATATACATGGTCCAATTCTCCAAATTCCATTCTTTCTATCATCCTTTTTCAAAATAAGGCCCATGATTTGAATGGGGGACTAGTGTCGGCAGTAGCTTTCTCTACCATTCTGATGATTCCAGGGCAAAGTCTCATACTTTTGAGTATCAAACTCAAGGTTTATACTTTCGGTTTGTTTGTTTACTCGGTGGTATGCTAGCAAATGTTTAACAATGGCTTCTTCAAAAAGTATATGTATGTAACTGTGTAACCAAGTTTATTGGGACTTTTATAATGGATGTGTAGCACATAGTTAAGAAATAATTATAATATGTATTCTTATAAATTCTGTATAGTCAGTTGATTCTCACAAAAGCTCTCACTGATTTTTTCCAATTTTTGTAAACATATGAAACATGATTACACTGTTTAATGAGTGTAGTTCTAACATGAATAATGGTTGATATTTTGTTTACATTAATATATAAGAAAATGACCAACTGTATGTTGGAACTTCACTTGTTCTTCGATGACATGAGACATTTCTGCTGAGTCAGAGAATCAATTTTGAGTACTGGAAGAATATTTCCTGAATTTATTATGCCTTTTACAATGTAATAGCTATATACAAGGCAAACTTGTGTTTAATCTGCATTATTAACATTTTCTCCATCTCTTTCTTAAGCGTGGATATTCAAAAAAGTGATAAATGAAACCTTGATTTGTAGCATTTCTTATTCCCATTATAAAATCCACTAAGTGTGGCCAATTTCAAGATACTGATTTGACATCACTGAACAAAACTCTCCACCTTACAGATAGGATACACACATTATGCTATCTATTAGATCATCAAACTCCCATCTTTAAAATTCTACTTGACTATTTCAGAGTTTTTTCACAGACTCAGCAACATTTGAAATTTTACCTTAGTCCACTAATGAAAATTCTAATTAGCTTATTCCCCTGCATTTTCCAATCTTTAACATACCACTCATTGAGATTTGCTAAAGGTGGTAATGCTATCCAGCTGGTCTCAGTGGGTTTCCTAAAACGGTATAATAAGCATGCTTTGATATTCAGGGTATGTAGGTTGTTTAGGCCCATAATTGTTTTTAATGGGCTTTTCTCTTCAAACTCATAGTTGGCTACTAAACGCAGCAAACCAGAGTGAGGCCAATGAAAATCAGTGGATTTATAGGTTTACAATAAATGAAACTTGATTAAATATAAATAATCACTAGAATTTCTTTTTAAATATTGCAGCATACTATATAACATTTACTATCCTACGTATCTTTCAGTAATGGTTTGGAATACTGTCTGACAATAGCTGCCAGAATAATGCAACAATAAAATGCTCTTTTGTTTAATGATTCATTTAGGCAAAGGATTGTTTACACACACAAAGTGACTTCTGTTTAAAGCGGTCAATAAGGAAGGCTTTTCTATTTATGACAGGAATGATCTGGCTTGTGCTTGGCTGGTACTTGCTGTGTATTTCATGCACTTTGATAATCAGCTTCCCAGGAAACCCAATCTGGTTGGGCATACATAGAAAATATGCATGTTGAAGCAACTCTTTAAGAATTTTCAAGAAAATTAACTGTTAAAATGGAAAACAAATTACTTTAGGGTTAAATTAGGAGAAGTTTTGTCTTTTTTTTTTTCATTTAATGCATATATCTTAATACTGGGTATGTTCATTTGTCTGTATGGAAATAAAATGTAAACTTAGGACTTTTGGGGTGAGGTAAATAAGGAGGGAAATCATTGAAAAGCTCAAAAATTTGAGATGGGGAATCAATATTTTAGAAGTCCAAAGCTTGGCATTTACTATGATCATGTTACTCCTCCTTTCCTTTACAAATCTTTACCTTGGGTATGTAAGGAGAAATGCTGCCAGGTTTTGAGAAGGTTCAATGATAATCTGAAACTAAGTTTAATGTGTCTGAATTCATTTAAAATGAATCTGCTTTTCTAAGGATGTTTTTCCTAAAACTCTAAGCCTGTCTGTATTTTAAGAGGAAAATCCTTGCATGTGTTTCTAATTCTTTTATAAACATGCTATTAAAGTATACTATTGCAAAGTCCAGTAGATAGCCAAAAAGTGTGTAAACTCCTTTTCCTTAGAAACAAAAAGGTTTTCGGGCCAAGAATAAAGAAATGTGATTCCAAAATACTTGGATAGTTACAAAAAGAAAAAAAAACTACATTCAATCTGTTCAGACTTTTTATTATACATCTTACTTTGCCCTTTCCAGCTATTTCTTTTGACTTCTCTGTATTTATTTTTTCTTTCTTTTTTGCTGTACGCGGGCCTCTCACTGTTGTGGCTTCTCCCGTTGCGGAGCACAGGCTCCGGACGAACAGGCCCAGCGGCCATGGCTCACAGGCCCAGCCGCTCCACGGCATGTGAAATCTTCACGGACCGCGGTACGAACCCACGTCCCCTGCATCGGCAGGCGGACTCAACCACTGCGCCACCAGGGAAGCCCTGTATTTATCCTTTAAATACTTCTTCTTAAACCTCTTTTAAAAAAAGCAGTTGCCTCTTTCAGTCTTTTGTAAAACAAATGCTACGTAACCAACTTGGTCAGGAGAAGCAGAAAACTATAGGAAAAATAATACTACAATCACAGAGCTCATTGTATATTTAGGTCATAATTTTAAAAAGGAAATACAGAGATAACACTATTTGAACTTAAAGTACAGAATGAATATTTGTGTAAAGTTATGCTATGTCTAAAATGTTACTTCAGTAATTAAGATGAAATGTTTTGTGACAAAGGGTATATTTTTCCTTAATGAAACTGAATTTGTTTCTTTAGCAGTCTGATGACATTAAATAAGTTTGTCTTTTACTTTTTTGTCATTCTCTGAATAGTACGCATTTGAGACCCAGAATGTTTCTGTTGGCTACTTGTGTGATGTGAATTAATCAGTTACTTGTCATACCTTTCCTTCGCTGTATGCTGCCAATTGCTGAACATGGGAACAATAGTGGATGTGAAACTTTTCAGGAACACAGAAGCCAGGACCATATCTATGTGTCCCACGGACCTCAGCCATGAAGAGACAGAAATAATCAATGCAGTTTTCCAAGGCTATCAGCTTGATTTACTCAGAAGCACCACTGATGAATAAACTAGGTGGTGATCTGTCTGTGAACTGCACTGACCATTCAGTTTCTCCATGGTCCCTTAAGCTAGTTACAGACCTGTGTCTATGATGCAAAGTCAAATGGACAGTTGAGGCAATTATCTGAACAAGTCTGGTGAAAAGAAAGCTTGTTACTAAGGAAAAAGTGAGTTGGGGGGGTGCCTTAGTTATCCATATTGAATTTCTGTATTGATCACATTCATGAGACAATTGCTTGACTCACCACTTCATTTTGCTTGGGTAGACACGGGCTAAGATAATTGAAAACAATTAAACAGCAATATCCGGGGAACCATAAGTGACAGCTTAGGTCAGATATTGTGGTGCAGGGTAGCTTCATCAACAAGTGTTTATCACACCCCTAATGTGCTGGACACTGGGAAGATTACCAGTTAAACAGAAAAGAAAATTACTATCCACAAACTAATGGAAACAAGACATGTATCCCTGAAAAAATTACGTGGAGTGGGAGCCAATTCAACTGTGAGTTTCAAAATAAAAGAGCTGTGTTTTAAGTAATATGTTGGTCTCTTTCCAAGGCCTAGTGGAACTCACAAAGCTCGCAGTTGGACATCAAGTTGGATTTCTAAAAAGGCATGCCATTATTTGAGGAAGAGTGGGGAGATTTCTACTGAAATCTTTGAATGAATGAAACAAAATCACCCTGGCCATCCTTCTTTAGAAGACAAATATATCTTAAGTGTACTAAATCCCTGGACATTTCCTTAAGGAAAGTGAGTTGTTGCTTTCCTCCAGTGTGGCAGGTGAGAACAGCAGCATAAGACCACTGGGTGCCTGTGGGAAATAACTGAATGGGAAGAAGGGATAAGTAAAGACAGAAAATAGATTCTGCACCTATGTAGCAATTTTGCCTTGAGCCAGCTAAGTAGACTAGGAGGCCCTTTAGGACCAAATGATTATTGCAGTGAAAGTGACAGCAAGGTTAACCAATCTTCACCTAGAATACTGAGGCAAGACTTAACCAATACATGTTTATCTGAACATTTTCTTTTTTAATAGGAACAATATTATTGGTAGGTCTATAGTAACTTTATCTAAAACCACATTTGTCTCTTGGAATACACACACACACACACACACACACACACACACACACACACACACACACACACAGAGTACCCGAGTCCTATATTATTGCGGAAAGGATTCATTCATTTTTATCATGTAGCTTTTTTAACTCTTTAGAATCCTAAATAAGATGCCTTTCTCTTTGTAATTTTAATGAATCTATGCAGACATATATAAGTAAGTATGTAAGATAAAACTATTATATTTAATCATAGTATTGTGATATTAATAGAATGTTAAAATATAAATAGTTTCTGGACTAAATTACTTTGCCATCACATAACAATCGAGATTTCACTTAAAAAATAAAATGAGTTATATTTAAATCAGCAATTAATATTAAGACAAATAACATGCAAAATAAATGTGGATACTTTGTGGTAATCTTTGAATGATTTTTAAAGAGGAGATCAGTTTGTCATTAGAATCAAACCCTCCAATGACACCTATCTTTTCATGTTCATCTTTGTCACTGAAGTTTAGGACTGGTGCTGGACAGTGACAGAAACATGTTCTAGTTTTCTTGGAAGCTACTTGTGCCAGTTTTACACCCACCCCCAGTACACACGCACACACTTGCTTAGTGTGTGCACTCATCACTCACTCCCGCAAACAGACTCACTCCTATTTAGAGGAATCACAAACTACTAGGATTCAGAGGCAACTTACAATAAACTAATTTCCTGCTTCAGACTTTCCTTATTAAGAAATTGATCTATTCCATTTGTCTCTCTGATTTAATCTATGACATCAATCAAATGAAAGATTTGTACAAATATACATAGAGGCTAGTGATTCTACTCAACTCTTAAGATAAAACAATTGTTACCCTTTACCATAATTGTATTTCACCCTGAATCAACCTAAATTATAAATGAGAAACTGGAAAAGTTACAACTGGCTTTCCTTGCTCATTCAGCTGTTACTCTTCTAAAAGATCTGAACCTTCCCGCAAATCCTCAGAGACAATACAATTCTCTATTTTAATGAATTCACTTGCACCCCACTGAGAATTAATTGCTTTGGATGCAACCCAATGGTCTGACATGCTGAGAGGCCCACTGGTAGTTGTGTTTTGTTTGTTTGTTTTCCTAATAAAGAGCTCTAAGGAACTAACCAACCTCCTGACCAGGTATAATATCTACTTCTATTATCCCTTTCTACCTCTGTCTCTCTGCTCTGCCTTTATTTACACACACACACACACACACACACACACACACACACACACACACACGAGAGGATTGTGAGAACCCTGGTATTATTGACAAAACTTAAATTCTTTGTTGTATAAATACCACTGGGGGTGTTTGTGGTATGTAAATCTACATGTCAACACTCTATGGTCACTCTGTGTTTGTGAAGAAAACCAGCAACAAATTGTTCTTTGTGAGGATTTCTTGGGTGTTAAAACCTACAACAAAAATAGAATTTGCTATGCTTGTGTATGATAGAATGTGCCATTCTGTGATTCCAATATGGGGCTATAATCTCTAATTGAATTACTTCACTAATTCATTAATCCAACAGATATTTATACAGCAACTATTGTATGTCAGTATTTGCCCCCAAATTCGAAGCTGTAATGGGAGGTTTGCTCCAGGAGGGTAATACATAGTAGTGCATAGAGCTATTCAGATACACAGGTAACTCAGATGACACACAGGACCTGGAGTATAGACTGCAAGAAACAGAACTAAAATATTGGTTGAATTCTATGCAAATACTACTTAAAAAATTATTATCTATACTTCCTAAGTTCCTTAAGTGTCTTAACAAAGAGGACAGATACAGCAGAACTACTGAAGCAAAGTTAATGTATGTAAGGCACAGATAAAAAATAGGGAGCAATCAGAAAGAGATATAACTGAAATAGGGCTCTAAGTTATAGTCTTGGCATTTCACCATAAAATTCACATCTGCATTCTTTGCAGCCCAGCCAGAAAAGGGAGAAAAGGAATGAATTGACAAATTATTGTCATGGAATTAAGAAAAGCAAAATAGTTTATCATAAATAATAGTTTTGTATTATGGAATTCTAAAAGATATTTATCACATAACTTTTTAGTAAAGAACTTTAAAAGATAAAAAGACCCAATATGTTCCTAATGAGAATAACGCATTCTTAAATTCTTAATGCATTCTTAAAATGAGAGGAAATATTCTTCAGAGACTTCTAGCCAAGATGGAGTAACAAACCAGATTTACTCTCCTCCTTGTAAAAAATTTAAAAAAGGAAAAAAATCACACAAAATAAAAGATTTCACTGGGCAACAGGCAACAAAGGATAGTGATTTTTGAAAGATGTGAAACAGATGAAGAGAGTTGTATGATTGTCCCATCTTACTGCCTGAGCAGTTTCAGCCTGAGGTATGGGAAGAGGGAATTCAGGTAGGATATGCCAGAATTGAGGGGATAGATCTGGGAATCTAGGGAGGTCAAGGTGGCTAGAGTAGTCGGGACTAAATTCTGGAGAGGAGAGTGCTGGAGGGAGGGAGAGAGAGAGAGAGACAGAGAGAGACAGAGAGAGGGGGAGGGGGAGGTGGAGGGAGAGGGAGGGAGGGAGAGGGAGGGAGGGAGGGAGAGAGAGAGACAGAGAGAGGGGGAGGGGGAGGCGGAGGGGGAGAGGGAGAGGGAGAGAGGGAGAGGGAGGGAGGGAGAGCCAGAGGGAGGGAGGTAGGGGGAGAGAGAGAGAGAGAGAGAGAGAGAGAGAGGGAGATCCAAAGATCAGAGGACAGACTCTGTCAAACCTTCAGGCCTTCAGATAACTACTGATCAGGACCACAGGAGGAAAATACCTGAGGCTGGGGAGTCACATGAAAAGATTTAAAAGAACAATGCTCACGTCTCATACAGGGCAAGGTAGAATATATCTTTGGAACAGCAGAGGTAAATAAAATACTCATATTTTCTAGTCCATCAGGTAGAGCATTCTGAATAGCTTTGTTAGAGTAGTGGGGCAAACTTGACCCAAACTAAATACTGTTCTGGTCCTGACTTAAAAGTCTTACATCAAGAACCAAAAGGATCGGGTTTCCCTGGTGGCTCAGTGGTTGAGAGTCCACCTGCCGATGCAGGGGACACGGGTTCGTGCCCTGGTCCGGGAGGATCCCACATGCCGCGGAGCGGCTGGGCCTGTGAGCCATGGCTGCTGAGCCTGTGCATCCGGTGCCTGTGCTCCGCAACGGGAGAGGCCACAGCAGTGAGAGTCCCGCGTACTGCAAAAAAAAAAGAACCAAAAGGATCAAATTGTTTTAGGTAACATGACTGCTTTTCTGATTAAAGCTCATGAATATTTATAGGAACATACCCTGCAAGGTAAAGTTTTAATATCTGACATTTGATAAAAAAAAAAAAAAATTAACAGGTGTGCAAACTGTGGTGGTAAATCAGACTTCAATTGTGGAAAAGGTTCATAGGAGCCAAAATAACAATGCTTGAGCATTTCAAGTTTATTGCAAGAAAAGTATAGAATACAACAAGAACATTAAAATGAGTACACATCACAGCTAAAAGCTGGTTCCCAACAGTTGTGCAGAAGCAAGATCCAGTTGTCCTTCCCCTACAGAGGGTTATAGAATATGTTTTCTCTCTCTGTGGGAACCACCACCATGTTCACAGGACACCTCAGATCCAAGGAGCTCAAAATAAAATGTTAGCTTGGACTTCACACACCCTCCTGGCCACATGCTTGCTATGTGACCAGTTTTGACCCTCTGAGGATCTTGCCAAAACCATACACAGACCATCAACCATGATTTTATCAGCAAGCAATGCTGCCATGCTGGTTAAGAGACAAACAAACAAGCAAAACCACTCTGAATCTTGAGTCTGACCTAGAGGTATAAAACAATACTATTAATCAGTACATTTCATTGCCCTGTCCAGGAATTACTGTTAGACCAATACACTTCTTCAGGCTGTTTCCACGTCTTCTAGAGTAAACTACGTTAACACTTCAGTCATGCAAAGAAAGGAAATCACTATTGATAATGAGAAGGAAAATCAATCAATATGAAAATGACTCAAATCAAACTTCTGAAGATGAAAACTGCAAAGCTTAGATTAAAAATATACTGGATGGGTTTACTAATAGAATAGATATTACAGATGAAAAGATTGGTAAATTTAAAGACCTAGTAATAAAAATGATCTAAAACTAAACACATAGAAGAAAAAACAAAAACAACTCAGAATAATCAATGGATAAAACAGTTGGGTATTCATGGACCTTCATCTAAATCTCATACCATGTACAAAATGTAACCCAAAATAAATCACAGATTTAAACATAAAATATGTAACTATAAAACTTTTAGGAGAACATTTTTAAGACCTGGGGCTTGGTGAGGAATGTTTGGACATGAAGTAAAACTTAATACATATAAGAAAAAGTCAATAAACTGGACTTCATTAATATTAAAAATGTTTGCTCTGGAAATACCTTGTTATGGGGATAGAAAGACAAGATACAGATTTTGATAAAACATTTGCAAACTACAAATATAACAAAAGAAACATGTAGAATATATCATCTAGACTATATCTAGACTCATCTAGAGTATACAAGAAATTCTTGAAACTCAACAGTAAAAAACCCAAACAGTTCAATTATGAAATGGGCAAAAGGCATTAGGAAAATGCAAATTAAGACCACAATGAGATACCACTGCATATCTATTAGTATAGCTTGAAATAAAAAAATGGTGACAATACCAAACATGGGTGAGAATGTGGAGAAACTGGATCACTCATATATTGCTGGTGGGGATGTAAAATGTTACAGTCACACTGGAAAAAATTTTGGTAGTTTCTTAAAAACTAAATAAATACATACTTACCACATGACCCAGGAATTGCACTCCTGGGCATTTATCCCATAGAAATGAAGGCTATATCCACTCAAAAACCTATCCCCAATTGTTCAGGATAGCAGATTTATTCATAATAGTGCTAAACTGGAAATGAACAAAAACAATGTCCTACAATAAGTGATTGGTCAAACAATCTGACACATCCACTAATGTCTCATCTCTTCCATTCCAAAGACCTTTCTATCATATCCTGCGATACCAATATTATTGGGGAAAAGACTGCTGATTTGAAAAAATATGAAATCTTCTTTGAAAGTGCCAGCTACATGATTTATCTCTAATTTGGGAGAAATAACCATGTTATAAATAGAACAGATGACAAGAAGCACAGATGTTGGTAAATATACAGACCTGTGGCTAGAAGACCTGTGTTCATTACATGGTTCTGCTATGAGCTTAGCTGTACAAATGGCTTAATATCTCCCAGATTCATATTCCTCACCTAGAAGATGGTAATAAGGACAGCTCCTGGAAAGGTTTTTGTGAAATGAAACCAGTGTAAATTGCCTACTATAAAAGCATTTAATTAAGATTTTTTTCCTACCCAAACATGTATTTTTTAAAATTTTATTTATTTTATTATTATTATTTTTGGCTGTGTTGGGTCTTCGTTGCTGTATGTGGGCTTTTCTCTAGTTGTGGTGAGCAGGGGCTACTCTTCGTTGCAGTGCGCAGCCTTCTCATTGCGGTGGCTTCTCTTGTTGTGGAGCATGGGCTCTAGGCGTGAGAGCTACAGTAGTTGTGGCACGTGGGCTCAGTAGTTGTGGCTTGTGGGCTGTAGAGCGCAGGCTCAGTAGTTGTGGCGCACGGGCTTAGTTGCTCCGCAGCATGTGGGATCCTCCCGGACCAGGGCTCGAACCCGTGTCCCCCGCATTAGCAGGCAGATTCTTAACCACTGCACCACCAGGGAAGCCCAAAACATGTATTCTTTTTATGGATGTTATGTAATGCATAGTTCAGAGCACAAAGTCAGATTTAAAAGAAACTTGGGTTTCTTTGTGTGAATTTGGGATATTTACTTTGAGCCTCAATATTTTCATCTCTGGAAAAAAGTAATAATATTGCACCGCAAAGTTTTGTACTCAGTTAATGATAAGGTGATATATTATATGCATACTTTAAACACTGAATCTTCAATGTCTTTACCAAGTCTACTCACTTAGATATGTGGCAGTTTGGATTAAAAGTCAATTGATCTTTGTTGTTTTTGGATTAGAAATAATGACTTCATCAAATTCTAAGCAGTGTAAAGGAATTGGAGTCACTAGAAGTGGGAAATAATTTTCATTTCTTGAATGGAGATAAGAAACAATCTTAGTCTAGGTGAAATCTAGATCTAACTATCTCCAAGATTTACACTCTCAATTTGTATTTGACATATGTATGTAAATAAAAATAACTCTTGTGTGAAGATTCTGAAGACACCTGTCCTGAAGTTATAAATCATAGGGAAATAATTCATGATCCAAGGCTTCTAAAATACATTCTAAGGAAAGTACTGGAAGCCTTAGCACAATATTTACATTTTCTAAAATTGCTATCAATTAAGTTTTCTCTGAGTAATCGAATTAAAAAAATTAGAATTAAATATGAAAGCCATCCAAGTATCCACTTGTATCTTGACAGAGGCAAAAGTGATTTTTCAATGAGTTAGCATAAATATAAAATACTATATAATACATGTATATATGTATATTCTTTAGTCCTAATTGAGATTGATCATCTTTACCTCCATTAGCATTATGTTACTGAGTTGCTGCATGAAAGACAAAATTAATAAAGGGTAAAACATAAAGGGATTATTTTTCAAATATACTCCTCCAGTATACAAATAACATTAAAGAGAAGAAAACCATTTTTAATTCGTTTTATGTAACTAGATTTTCATACTGAGAAATTCCATGTTGAAAGTTTTAATGCCTGTGTGGAATGTTAAAGTCCCCAGATCAGAGAAAGCACAATCGTTTTTCTCTTTATTAATTCAATATTTATATTTCTATAGTTGCTTTTAAAATAACCTAAACAGGATAGGGTTCATTTGTTTCCCATATTTATATTCTCATTTTTTTGAATTGGAAGAATCTATACACTTCTTCAGTTGGTCCATCTGAATAAGGGAAGATAACATGACAAAGAAGCAAAAATATCAGAAAAAATATAGTAAAATTTTATGTTGAGTTTAAACTAAAAATAACACTACATTTTTAATCTCTGACAAAGATGGAGTGACTTTTTTTTTTTTTTTTTTTTTTTTTTTTTTTTTTGCGGTCCACGGGCCTCTCAGTGTTGTGGCCTCTCCCGTTGTGGAGCACAGGCTCCGGACACGCAGGCTCATCGGCCATGGCTCACGGGCCCAGCCGCTCCGCAGCATGTGGGATCTTCCCGGACCGGGGCACGAACCCGTGTCCCCTGCATCCGCAGGCGGGCTCTCAACCACTGCGCCACCAGGGAAGACCTGGAGTGACTTTTGAAAAGTAAAATTAACCCTATTTAAAATTTGGATTATTTTTGTTTGTTTTTTGGTTTTCAGCTCTTTTTAAAGAGTAAATTCAATTTAAGTGTATTATTCGTGTTACTTATAAAGATGATATTACATCATCTTTACATCGTGTTACTTATAAAGATATTACAACATTTAATTAAAGTGTTTATTTCAACAGTTTTATTGCTGAAATTATGTTTGGATATCAAGACCCTCAAGGGGACCTTCTGTTTTGTAACTTTCTGTTTCACCATAGCTTGAGGTAGCTGCAGTATCAAGAATGCTTCCCACACATAGGAAAATCTCAGTACGCTTGCTTGGTGGTATGGGAGACAGTGAGGGGGATATATACACACACGCACACACGCATATACATACACATAAAACTGTTGTCATGTCCAACAATCTAAAATGAATTGAAATAAAAGCATAAAGTGTCTATTCAGCATCTAAAATAGAAATGCAATTGATAAGCATACTAAAGATTCATTCTCATTTCAAAATTCATAACAGCAACTTTTGGAAACTAATATATAGGAAATTAGGAAAGATCATGGCAAAGGATGATGAGAATTCTTTTTATTGGGGGAACAAGGAAAGACCAGTTCTTAAAGAGGTTCATAGACAACATATTTATTAAAATCTTCCCAGTACTTAGAGCTGGTTTTTGGTTAATATCATGAACATATAACTATAAGGAAATAAGACAAATATTGCAAGTATGTCAACATGAATTTTTAATGATTTCAGACTGTATATGTTATGTTTCTATTAATTTTATCAGGCATAACCATTTTCTAGTTATAAATTCTATTTCGTTTTAAAATAAACCCCAGATATTCTCATGCAATATCGACTATAAGACAAATTTCTGTGATTTCCCAGCAATGCAAAAATAAAGAGACACAAAGTGTCATTTATTGCCTGAGCACTGAAATAGCTCCAGTTTCTTCAAGTTAATGAGAGAAATAAAAACTCTAGAGGCATGGAAAGGAGATGTGGTAGATTCATTATTGATCTCCACTCTTTAATCCCCCTGGAATCTACAACTTTCGTCCTGTTATTACTTTGCACTAAAGCGTGGGTTTAATTTCCCACTCTTTGACTTTGGTCTGGCCATGTGACTTGCATCAGCAGACAGTTCTGATAATAAGATTTAAAACATCATACACATTTCTGCATGCTCTCTTGCAGCTCCACCATTATTATAAAAATAACATGTTCCAGTGACACAGCCTGCTAGTCCAAAAAGGAGGAGAAATGTGGGAAGCAGAGCTGCCATAGCCTATCCACCAAACTTCCCAAGACGAGAGCTTTGCACCAAACCCAGCACAAAACAGACAAACCCAGTAGACTTGCATATATGCAAAAATAAATACTTTAGTTTTTGTATCCACAAAGATTTTGTGGTTGTTTTTAAGTAACATTATTTTGACAGACTTAATTGGCACAACAAACTAAATGCAAAAGATGAAAAGTTCACAGGCATGCAGTTAAAGAAGGAGGGAAGCCAAACCAGAGCGAAGTTAGATACAAGAGCCTATGTCGAGACAAGAGGCTATGTCTCGATAGAGGAGGGGAGTGGCATTCATCCCCTGATGTAATGGTCCCAAAAGAGTAATTTCTCTATGGCTAGTAAAACATTTTATACAAAGGTATCATGAGAAATGATTAATGTCAGTGATTATATTGGGGAAGATTCTCCAAGAGTAATGTTTGTATATAAGCTTGTCCCATGTACCAAGGTAGAGAACACCACTCCCCACCTCAAAACATCTCAAACTCACACCTTTGTTATTAAAACCTGGCTATGCCTTTGTGTTGAAACGAAGATTTACAAGAATCACTCAATAAATTAATCCAAAGGGCTGTTTTTAATGTAAAGAAAGCTGATATAAATATAGTCCTATTAGAGAAGATCAATTTTAATGCAATTAATAAAGGATATACATAATGATAAATGGTCAGTCATCTAGAATTATTTAACAGGTATGTGTGTGTATTTAATAACATGCCTTCAATATGTAAAAAGCAGAAATTGACATAACTAAAAAGAGTTTAGAAAGACAGTGCATACTCACGAATGTAGATATGAGTACATACTCTCTTGTGCTCGAGAGATCTTGGGATCTGGATTTAGTAATCTAGCAGAAACATAGATATGAATATATTAAGAGGTAGACAGAGGATTCTATATGTATCCCTTCCTTTTAAAATATAATACTTTGCATAGAATTACCACCATGGAGGAATCACTGGATTAAAAAATTTATTAGTTATTAAGTGATACACAATGCTTAACTCTCTTCAACACAGAATTGAAAACCGTAAGTGTCACCTCATCTATCTCATACCTCCAGTCTTTTCTGTCAGTATCTTTTCATAGATGAAGCAAATAACAGCATTGGAAAACAATCACAGGTTAACTTTTGGCTTCTTGGACAACATGGTAACTGAAGTAGGTTTGATTACAGGAATATAATTCTATTATTGGATTTTTTTTGAATGTTTACCAAGATGAGTGAGTCAATGTCATATATTGGGTTATTCAATGTGGGATAATAGACTTTCTTTGTGGAAAGGTAAGAGTGGCAAAACAGAGAGCATGAAGTATTTTTTTAATACTATCAATCTTACAGAATTGAAGACATTGAAAATTGTGTGCTTTGTGTTTTTTTTTTTGGTACACGGGCCTCTCGCTGTTGTGGCCTCTCCCGCTGCGGAGCACAGGCTTTGGACGCGCAGGCTCAGCAGCCATGGCTCACGAGCCCAGCCGCTCCACGGCATGTGGGATCCTCCCAGACCGGGTCATGAACCCGTGTCCCCTGCATCGGCAGGCGGACTCTCAACCACTGCGCCACCAGGGAAGCCCCATTTGGTTATTTTAGGATCAAAAAACTTGCATCATGTAGTAATGTGTTACATCATGTGATGTATTTCTTTTACAGCCATAGAGATAATGTAGCTCAATATTATTTTGGTTATGAAAGTCAAAGTTGCAAAATAATTTGATTTCTCATGTTAATGAAACAGAGCGTATCTCTGGCTCTGTCCAAACAAGGGAAGTTGCTACATCTCCCCACCTGCCAAGTCTATGTTCATGGACATTTAAAAATGGCACCTTCTGTAAAGAACAATTTAATCTATATGCTAATAGCTAAATTGTCTTATATTTAAGCAAGTTAGCTTGCGTCTGTTCTTTTAAATTTAAAATCACTTATTTAGGGCTTCCCTGGTGGCGCAGTGGTTGAGAGTCCGCCTGCCAATGCAGGGGAAGCGGGTTCGTGCTCCGGTCCGGGAAAATCCCACATGCCGCGGAACGGCTGGGCCCGTGAGCCATGGCCGCTGAGCCTGCGCGTCCGGAGCCTGTGCTCCAACGCGGGAGAGGCCCCAGCAGTGACAGGCCCGTGTACCGCAAAATAAATAAATAAATAAAAAATAAAAAAATAAATTATTCAACTCAAGAGAAAGTTACACAAAAAGTTAGGTACTAGTATCACGCAGTAAAGCTGTATAGAAAAATATGGCAATATGGTAGTAAAAATTATGAATAAACATTTTTCTAAACTATAAAATCTTATGGCTCATTTTCCGCTTCTCTAATTTGCAAATATATACCCATAATGTTTTCTATAGGTGCCTAATAATTACCTAAAGTGACAAGTTCATATTTCTGAGAACTTTCACAGGAACTGAAAGGCAATAGAATTATGTTTACACACTTCTTCATAGTAATAAGAACCATATATATGATAGGAAGGCTGTATGATATTTGACTATACAAACTTTCTGAAGGAGGCATCATCTTACATAGGGAGGGCAGAAACCACTGCAAATGACTTTACTCTGGTGCTTGGCAAAACCAGTTATTTTTCTGGATTCCAAAGATTAACATGGTTTATCTTATAAACTCCTTTACCCCCACACACTGCCACAATTTAGCATCCATGTGTGGGTAAGCATGGGCTATGTGAATGGAGACATTATCTAAGCATAACATGCAGTATAATTGTGGATTTAGCTTTTCAATTGAATTGCTTTAAGCAATGTTAAAAAAAGATATTATTCTCTAACAAAGGAGTAATTTGCGTTAGCAATATGTTTGGTTTTTGATGTTTCTCTGATTTTTACAGGTTTATTTCATTTAACAGAGATTCATGCAATTATGAAAATGTTATTTTTCAAGTGCTTATCAGTACCAGACAGTATGGCTAGTTTCAGCCTAGGGCCATTATCAGTTAATTTGGCATCTATCTAGTAGATTGGTTCCCAAATCACCAGGCTTTTGAGGCTAAATAGCATTTATTTCATGAGTTGTTCACAAGTGCTCATCTGCATGTATGAAATTTCCCCTCTGATTCTGGTTTCTGAATGTGCATGTTAAGCAAAATTATAGGGCTGAATCTGTTTAATGTTGCAGGTTCTGACTAACTTATTGTTTTCTGAACTCATTTAAAAAAATTTTAACTCCCCCAATTACTGCTTAATTATTTTGTAAGGATTCATATCTCTCACTCACTGCACTGTGCCTCAGTTGTGAAGCCTAAACCATGAATGAAAATGTAGGGATATTCTACTAAAAATTCTAGTTCATTTACACACAAACCCACATGTAAGGAAATAAAAGCAAAACAAAATAAAACAAAAGACCACCAGCAGTTGGTTTCTACAAGTTAAGAAAACTTATATATAGTTTAGCTGTCACTTTATATGATATGCTGAAGCCCAGAGAGCAGAGAGGTCTAAAAACAGAAGTACCACATATACATTCATATATTTATATACTATACTTTTCAAATTGTAAGTGCAGCAACTGAATTCACTCTAAGATTGTATATAATATTTTGTTCTTTATCCACACCTTGGCAAAGCACATTAATAATTCATGGTAATCTAAAAAAATATGATACATGTTGCTTTTAATGGTAATAAAGATATTTAATATGTGTATGCATTTGTGTATGTCCATGGTTCTTAATATTTAACGAAAAATCAATTTGAGGTGTTCTCATTAGTTTACTAGTTTTTGTTTGTTCATCATAATTGTATAACCTGTAACATTGCTTTCTTTATATCAGTTTCACCCAAAGCAGTGGAAAATTTACTTAAGCAACACTGCCACCTTCATATATTATTCTTCATTTGTGTAACATACACAAGTATAGTTTCTACAAAATATAGTTTTCAAACTTATCAGTATTTTCCAAAAAGTCATAATGATTATGGAATGTACTTTTAATCAAAACACAATAAAGCAACACAAAAATTCTTCCACTTTGCCAGTAACCAGAGGAAAATTACTTTGAGTTTGATTCATCTTTTTATTCAGATTTTTAATAGATTTAAGGTGATTTGTCCATTTATTCTGCTTATTGACCATTGTAGTCAAAAGTGAGTATTTTTAGAATACTGAACAAGGGAGTATAGAGGTACTTAGTATGGTATAGTGGATCTTGAGAGAACTAACTTAACTACCTTGGAGTCTAACCATTTGCTTTGGCATTATTAGCTCAAAGTACTAAGCCACGTAACTAACAGTTAGGTGAAGAATTCATTTTGATTTTGGCACACAATGGGAGTGCAAGCATTTCCTTACTGGATCCATCTGAACTGGTTATCTACTGGTACACACAAGTACAGTCATTGCGGTTGTTGTGTTGTGTATACTCAGCATCATTTCTGATCGGCAAGGTCCTGTGCTACAGTGACTATAGATCCACTGTTCATGCACTTTTAATATTCTCATTAAAAAGTGTTTTTAAGTGTTTCAATTCACATTTGTTTCATATTTAATATACTGTTTTTTGTACTATCTTGAAGAATATAGTACATCTATATGACAGAATTTCCAAGTTTTTGATTCATTCATATACCCATTGATTGATCAAACTTTTACTAGGCAGCTGTTACACTGAACAATAGACATTCTCAGCTGGACAGTGGACACTTACAGACTAGTGGAAGACAGAGGCATAAGTAAATTTATTAAATGCAAAAATATGTGATAATAAATTATACACACTGCTCTATTGGCATATTGGAGTTTTTTTGTACTAACATCACTACAAATATTGGGTGAACTATTATATTTTCAAGGTTACATAATCCCTTCGCAGTTAATAATTTTCAAAGTTTACTGCCTATTTTGTGAAGTGTATCTTTTATTTGTATTATATTTACTATTCATTATTTTGAACAGGTTCACACACAGTTCAAAGTTTAAATAATTTATTGTATCCACTAATTCAATTCTAGGTAAAGTAATAATAATTGTAGTTTCATTCAATGCATTACTGTTAACCACTTGTTTTAAAGTTGATTTGCTTCATTCCCTGATATTTATGGATTATCTCAAGATCGTCTTACAGTCTATTACTATTCCTTTGGTATTGCACTGACCCAAAAACCTGAGGATCAACAGCCACTTCAGTATTTTGTTTGTGCCCATCTTTTTCAGTGTCATGTGTATATAGTTTTTTTTGTGTGTGTGTGTGTATACAATTGTACTATAATCTTTTCCAGAACAACCCACCATTTTATGCTTAGGAAGTTTCTTTTGTATCTTACATATAAAAAGACCCTTTGTTCCATCGTTATTGTTATTATCAATATTATTATTATTATAATATCTAAACCAGTCTTCTCTTCATAATAGTTTCCTCTCTATTTCCCCACCTTGCCCTGGTGATTTAATTTTACTAAACTAATTAACCTTGCTGTAAGTTTTTCTCCATGTATCTAGCCCTCCTAAGTATAAGAGATTAGTTTCAATTCACATATTTTTTTTTACAGAAGTGAGGTTTCCTCTCATAAGTGTGCAGATCACAGCTATAACATATAGATGGTGTATGTAAACCAATCTCTCTGTGTCACTTAAAATATACAAATTCAATGGATAGCTAATACTTAAAGACCTGATACATATAAGGAGTTACGGAAGCTGGTGCTGTATCATGAAAGGGGTACCGGTACACTGTTATTGGGTTTTAAAAGAATAAAAAAAAATAATAGTTTTTCCTTAGTAGGAACAGATAGGAAAAGTTAAATTATAAGGGCAACATTAACAATGTACTTTGAAAGTTGACTACTTGACATTCAGAGACCCTCAAAGACCAGATAAAAGAGAACAGCACAAAGACACTGGGGCATTATGCAGAGTGGCATTCTAAAGTATGAGGAAAATTCATTTTGGGCAGAGTGTAAAGTAAGACAAAACTTTCCTTTGGAAACTAGGTAGAAGGTTAATTTGGAGGCATATTGCAGAAAATCTTTTATGTAAGGGTAACAGGATTTTAATTTTTTATCTGGTCAATTAGAAACCAATGAAAAATTGGAATCATAATAATAAAACATTGTAAATCATATGTATTTTATAAATTTATATTAAAATATGATTTTATAAAAGGAAATAAAATACTAAGTATTTCTTACATAATTACATGTATGAAGTCATATCTAAACATGAAGTCATACCTAAACGTAGCAGTATTCTGAGACCAAACAAAAATACAGACAATGGATATGCATATGCATGGCCAAGACTTAATAGCGGAAGAAAAAAATGCATTGTCTTAAAATATTATGCACAAAACCAAGAAAATAGCAGTTGTTTGACTATTTTATACAATGTAGTGGGAAACCACAGAGCACAGGGGACAAATAGACAATTATAAATATGCAAGATAAAAAGATGGAAAGATAGATGTTAGAGATTTCATGAAGAGATTTTGATGTGTTAAATAGTGAGTCTAGTTAGAGTTGGAAGGTGTAACAGGAGACAACTGCATTTCATATTTTGACTTGCTCATTGAGTGAATTCAAGTAGTTCTGACTTAGAATGAAAACTGCCAGTTGAAAACCTTGCAAGATGTCTGTAGCTTCCCAACTCTGGATTCACTCAGAAGCAATAGCGGGGGCAATCTCATTGTATGAGAAAACAAGATAGAAAGATGGTACCAAGATAACAAGAAATTCTTCATTATTCACTGAAGTTTGTAGTAATTATGCTTTAAGACAGAGGCTTTTATTCTACAGAATCACCTTTCTTGGCGTAGCCCTGTCCTTTTCTTAGATCTAAGGCCCTTGAGACTAACAGAGACGGATGTGCTCCCGTTTTGAAACTTCACTGATGTTCATTCTGCTTAGAAGTTTTATAGAGTCTAAGAAATGTTATTTCTTACAATCTGACTTACTTTAACATATATCATTTTATTTCATCTACATTTGACAGAAGTTTTTTTTTAAGTGTTCATTCCTTAATTGACATAAAGCCCAAATACGTTTTACGAAAAAATAATACAGAGGCTCTTCAGAGTTTTTAATTAGGTCAAGTCAATTTTCTCTTCTTCTTAAGCCAAGGGCATCATTATTAGAAAGTGCCTAATGTGACACAGGATTTCAAAAGCAGCACAATCGATGGCTTTTCCGTTGTCAGGGAATAATAGAGCTGAAGCTTAATTACGTTTCAAAAGTGAACAGCAAAAAATCTCGAGGTACAGTAGCCTTTTATCACAGTTTTTCTGAGACCAAAATTTATAAAAGTAGAGATAAAAAATTGTTGATTTTCTCTGAATGTTTAGAATATATTGTAGACTCATCAGTCTTTTGCTGAGAAGGACTATAATGTTGATAGTTCAATGCTGTGAAGTCATTATGGCTTCAAATAGGTAGATGTTATTTGATTTTAAATAACAGTTTTTTCTGTTTCTTTATACACATAGAAATCTCAGTTCACCTAAAACATTTTATTGCACTTTGTGCATTCCTTTTACTGCAGAAAACTTAAAACAATGTACTATAAAATCTTCTATGTGTGTTAACTGGATTCAACCACAGTTTTAAAAAAAAAGGCTATACCTGGCTAAAATTCAGTTCACTTAAGATAATTTTCTAAATTGATCTAACTTAAAGCTCTAGTGATAAACTGCTGCCTTTTAATATTTGTAGTATTACTACTAGTAAAATCCTATATAGAAATCCTCTTAGTGTTTAAATGCACTCTCACCTACAGTATCTCACTTGCTACGTATATAACAGATTTTAGAGCCAGTGTAGTTATTCCTATTGTGTAGATAAGGGAATTGAAGCCAACGATATTGAATGCCTTGCCCGTAATTATACAACATGATTAGTAAGACTGTGTCTTTGTGTGTGTATGTGTGTGCTTAATAGGAGAGGAGAGAGATGCCTTAATAATTGAACTCAGTTATACTCCAATAAAGGTGTTAAAAAAAAAAAAAGAATTGAATTCAGTCCCTGAAATACCAGCCTGTGGACATTTCAATCCAGATAGAATTTAGTGGCACCCTGGGGGGAAATGAAAACAAAAAAACCCAGAGGAGACTCTGTCTCTGATCTAAAGGGAGAGACCTGCTCACAACTTCCTATAAAGAACAGAGACAAGCCTACCTGCTAAATAGTGCCACAGCTAGAGCTGATTCTTCCAAATGGTGGTGTTTCTCAAGGTACAGAGGTAAACCAGGAGTTTGTACTTCTGCTTTATTGCAAAGATTTAAGTGTGGCTACTTAAAAAAAAAAATAAAGAGACTTGGGTGAGCATCAGACTCACCCAACTTACCATCCAACTTACTTCTTCTTCCCCTATTGTTTCCTTCCATCCAACTTACTTCTTCTGCCTTGCCATCCAACTTACTTCTTCTTCCCCTATTGTTTCCTTCTGACCCTTCTCAATTTCTCTAGCTTTTCTAGAAACACAGGCAGCAGAGATCCCCTTCCTTACATTATTAGAATCATAAAGTAATGTCTTAAAAATGGATTATAGTTTTCCAAAGGAAAGCTGTTAAAATTAAAATCATTTTCCTTAAGATTTTGAAATAATTATGTTTTTATGTTATTTTTTTTAAGTTGACCCAAATCTTTTAATACATTTATAAAAGTATTATTTTCTTTTTTTTAATTTTTTTATTTTATATTGCAGTATAGTTGATTAGCAATGTTGTGTTAGTTTCAGGTGTAAAGCAAGGTGATTCAGTTATACATATACATGTATCTATTCTTTTTCAAATTCTTTTCCCATTTAGGTTATTACAGAATATTAAGCAGAGTTTTCTGTGATGTACAGTAGGGCTTTGTTGGTTATCAATTTCAAATATAGCAGTGTGAACATGTAAATCCCAAACTCCCAATCTATCCCTCTTCTCCACCCTTCCCCCCGGTAACTATAAGTTTGTTTTCTAAGTCTCTGAATCTGTTTCTGTTTTGTAAATATGTTTGTTTGTATCATTTTTTTTTTAGATTTCACCTATAAGCAATATCATATGACAGTTATCTTTCTCTGTCTGACTTACTTCACTTAGTATGATCATCTCTGGGTGTGTCCATAATAATTTTAAATGTTAATGATTCAAGTTCAGAAAAATAGGCATATATACACACTTACTTTGAAGGATCCAAAATAAAATTGCTTACTTATTTTTATAATATATTTTATATGGTCCTACCTATGCAATTATTTAAAAATTAATTACACGAAATTCAGAGAAATAAGCAAAAATGTCTGCATAGAAATTGCAATCCTTAACATCTATGTTTATGGAAAAGACCTGTCAAACCAATGATCATAAGATACAATAAGAAATATTTTAGTCTCACATTGCCCTTTATAAAGCTAAATGTATCCTTCATCTTAAATCATAACATGTGTAGGCCTCTTGTGTTTTTTTATCACTCTAAGGTAATATAAATTTCTATGGTCACTTTAAGAAGCAAAATTGTCCCAATTCAATAAAAATGCTTAGCGTCACGTAGTAACCAGAATTTAAAACTAATTTAACGTTAAATCATCTTGTCTTCCCCAGATGAAGCTAAATATTGGCTGAAATCTCTCTTGCAAAAGCTTCTTTGATCAGAATCACTTCACTCTTAAATGACCCCAGGCTGCAAGTCCATCTGTGGGTTCCATATCTTGTCCCACAAGTTGTACATACTTAGCACATCATCAGAGAGGTGTGCAGCCATTTCCTAAATAAGCCTCTCCTTTTCTGTTACTCTGGTGCTTTAGCCAGTCTCTCCTCTTTTAGCTTGCTTAAATGTGGTCACATCTCAGAGTACTGTGTCCACTAACTGCAGCGAACACATATCAAGTTCCCATAGAAACCCCACTCTGAGGTGAAGGGCAGCCAGCTCCCTTTCACTCTCCAAAGCAATCCACAAAACTTTCCCAACAAACTTTCCTCAAAACCCCAAAGCTCTCCAGTCTCTCAAAAATCCTATCCTTATATTTTCTCCATGTTAGTGAGTTGCTTTAAGAGGTTTATGACCACTTGCTACAAAATCTTTCATTGTGGACTGTTTCATCAGTCACTTTGGAATGTAGTGGCATCTGTTGCTTCCATGACTCAACTGAAACTGGGTTGGAAGAATTCCATGTTAACTTGATATGCACATATATACAAATAGAATTACAGGAAATGTGTTTAAAATAGATTGCAGCATCTATTGAATTATAAATAAAACATATAAAAAGGCAACATTTAAATGTTAAAAAAAAAAAGAAATGTTATAGACTCACCCTGTATAGCTCCTATATTTTCAAGAACCCTTTTTTTTAGTTTTTTCTTTTGTGAAACTTCTTCAAATTTTACTTTCATCACTTTTGTTTCTCAGAAATAATGCTTTATTATTTTTTCAACTTTGATTTATGAAAATTTTCCAATATAGAAAATCTGAATGTTAGTGTGTTTGCATAATATGTGTATCTTCTAGAGTCAACAGTTGTTACTATTTTGCCATATTTGCTTTAATCCCTCTATTGTTATTTTTTCTGAATCATTAGAAAGTAAGTTGCAGATCTCTACCAGACCCAGGTTATGGAACATCCCAGAACTTCTCATCCTGTCTTTCTCAAGCCTCAGCTTTTTGCTGTGTTTCCCAATCAGAACAGCTGTAGCAAAAGACAATGCCATTTCTGGTTGTAAAATCGTGGACGCTGGCGCTACCATAGACCTAACAGCCCCGTGCATAGTACCTGTGTGGCAAAGCTCCTATGCTTTCTCCATGGCCAGATTGGACTGCAAAGACTCTGGCTTCACCAGATGCTGCCTGTTGGTCAGGTGATACAACCTGGAAGTTCAGACTGGTACGATTGACTTTGATAATGAGACACGGGGCTGGGAGGTAAAAGCAACTGATAATTTGTTTTTCTCCCCCTCTTTCTCTGTTCCCAGACTATTTCAAGAGGCAGTAGATTTGCACAGCCTCTCTGGAGGAGACCAGTGAAGCCAAACAACCATTTGTAAGACTGTGTTCAGTTCAGTAATGCAGCCCCTCCTAACAACTGTCCCTCTTGTCTTGCCTCACCTTCCCGTTTCTTTTAACCCTGCTTCTCTGAAATTGCACCTCCTGCCTCCATGAAGAGTTAGCACATATACTTTTTTCCCAGGCTTTATTTTCCAGGGAGTTAAGAATTGGTACAATTGGCACCAGCAGTGGCGCTTTAAAGTAGACCCCTGGGGGCCGGATTTTGGAGTTGGATTGCTTTCCAGTCTGAAGGCAATAGAAACCACATTGCTATTGGTGAAGGAATGGTGATAATCCCTTGTATGTGGTGACATCATGGTGGTGTAAATGTCAAAAACATGTAGTGGGAGATCAAGTGCCTGCTACACATGACTGATTGTTCTGACACAATTATAACTACAAAGATATTACTGTGGCTTGACTGTTTCTGAAGGCAGCGAAAGTCTGGACAAGACTGACAGATGAATGGTGGCAGATGGATTGTCCACTTAAAGGCAGATGGTGAAAACCAGAGGGCTTCTATGGCAGGTTTAACGGAGACTCATCTTCCTCTAGTCTTGGATCAGTTTCTGCTCTTGGTGTACTTCTTGGCCCTAACAGAGTCTGAGCAACTAAACTTGAGACATCAGGGGACTGTGGGGAAGAGCAGCCAATGATGAGCTGACAGATATCAGATCAACTGACTCACATGTTTTGCAAGAGCAAAAGCAGCAACAATCCACTGAAAAATAGAAATGGTAGATGAGGAGGGCTCAGGCTCAAACCTTTCCAGATGGCATGAAAAAATTAAGTGAATCAGTGGTCTGCTTTCCCTTGTCACTTACTTATCTTGCTTCCTGAACACACACTGGTCTCCTAGTACATTCTCTATGATCAACTGTAGAGGATGAAAGGACTTAGGTATGGCTTACAGATGAACAAATGTGATATGTCAGCACTAGCCAGAAACAGACTGCTGCTGTATTACAGCTCCTCTCACGGATTGTCATGAAGGGCGACAGCAAGAGAAAATGATTCAGGGTGCAGCCTCAGAGTGGTACACTTGATTGACCATTTAATGAGAGAGAGAGGTGGCCTGAGATAGAAATAAGAACTGACTCCTCGGCTGTAATACATGATTGGGACACTGGTCAAAAGCCTGGGAAAACAACTCCAAGTGGTCAGGAAATGCTCTATGAGACATATATATGTGAATGGACTTGGGAATGGGGAATACCTACACAGATATTTGTCTCACTTTACTGACTACCAGAGAGCATTTACTCAAGTAGGATCTTGCAAACAGGATGGCACATCCTATGGAGGTCAAACATCCTCCTACCTTGACTACCCAATGCGTTCATGGACACAGAGGGAGCCTTCTCTAAGCAAGGTGGAGATAAGTTGCTTCCACTACTGAATATCAAAATGTCTAGCATCAGAAGCTCACCTTGCATCCCTGATGATTTCTCAGCAAAACCAGCTACCCAAATTGGGGCATGACAGTTACTTTGAATTCCTTCCAGTCTGGAGGGGGCAGCAGTGCATCCTTATTGAAATGAACATATACTCCAGATTTGGGCTTTCCTTCTCTGACTTTGAAACTTTAAGTGTCACCACCATTTGAGGGCTTATAGAATGACAGACACATCCATATTGTATCCTACAGAGCACTGCTTCAGATAAAAGGGCTTGTTCATGGTCAAGAAAATATAACAATTGGCTTATAATCATGGAATTTACTGATTTTACCATTTTATTCCAAATCCCAGAAACTGCTGGCTTGAAAAAAGTGCAAAATATCCTGTTGGTTGTAAAGCTAAGGTACTAATCTCAGGCAACACTTTGCACATTTTGGGTGTAGTCTTATAGGCTGTGATATAGGCACTTAATAAATTGGAAATGTGCAGTGATGTGTCCTCAAGAGCTGGAATACATTAGTTCAAGAATCCAGAGGTAGAAATAGGATTGTTCCTTTTTATCACCACTCCCTTTACTTGTTGCTTCTCTTCCTTGAAAAGCAGTCTCTGCTGGGTTAGAAGTCCTGATACACAGGTTGGAAAGTGTGCCAAGAGACACAGCAAGAATTACACTAATTGGAAAGTTTCATTACTAACTGACCATTTATGAATTTTTTGTCCTATTGAATTATTAGACAATGACAAGAGTACTGTTATTGCCGAGGAAAATCAACCTTGATTATCTTGAAAAGTTGGTTGTCACTGAAAATTCAATCAGGGAAGAGTATGCTTTTGAATCCAATGGATTTACTTGGATTACAGCCAGTGATAGATCTAAATGGGAAATTACAAAAACTATGGATCAACTGAGATGAGGTAATTAATGGTTTAGAATACCATTCTTTCATTGGGAAAGAAACTCTGGAACAACTTACCAGGCAAGTAACCTAGAATATCTGAAGAGCTGGCCAAGTGTGATGAAAATCTAGAATGAGAGATGCAGATAGGAAATGAAAAATATCAATTTTGACCCAGAACTAGCTGCACATGAGGGCAATAACTTGGTTTGCTAACAGCCCTTATCCAATCTCATATTCAGAGATTGCAGCTACCCCTCCCTTGAAAAATTGGACAGCATCTCTATTCTTAGAAGAGTGAGAGTATCTTGATCTCATATGATATATGGATATGGTAAAATGGTGCATGTGGCTCTCAGAGGCACAAACAGTGAGCCATACCATGCACAAATTGTGTACTACTCCAGATCTGCTTGGCTTCTCCCACTATCTGCACGCCCAGCACGGCTGCTTGTCTTGCTTCCTGGCCAGAG
This sequence comes from Leucopleurus acutus, assembly GCF_964270905.1. Lineage (NCBI taxonomy): Eukaryota > Metazoa > Chordata > Mammalia > Artiodactyla > Delphinidae > Leucopleurus > Leucopleurus acutus. The sequence continues at coordinate 90,576,191 of NC_139145.1, forward strand.
TGGAGTTTACAAGTTTCATCACTATTTCAGTGATATTAAAGTACCAACCTATGTTTTTAACATGTTTGTAACACAGACCAAAGAATCCCATGTATGTCATCTACGGACTGGAGAAACCCATGACCAGGCCCTGACTGGACTGTATGCACTAGGAATTTTGCTTCACCATGGGTTCTCTGGTGGGACCAAGGGACACAACCTTATTGGTCAGGAGAGAACTTTCTGTTGGATAGACTTTGACCAATAAGAAATAAAAGATGGGAAGAAGTAACAGATGAATATCTTGCCATCTCATGCTTAAAGGTACCATTCAAAGAAACAGTAACTTCATACAGTCTCTGGAGATCAACCAGTTGTGGTTTGTTCTTTTGTTTTGTTTTGTTTTGTTGCAAAGCTATGTCTCAGATATTTAATTCACTCCCTTTTTGCCTGTCCTCTCTGCCTCACTTCCATTTCCTGTCATGTTTTCTTCCCTGGGATTACACTCCAATAAAGCTTTAGCTCATCTGTATTTGTCTCAGCCCCTGTTTTCTAGGTAACATGAACTAAAACAAGATGTCGTGATTCCTCAGCATTCATCTTTAAAAATAAAGACATTCTTCTGCATAACCACTATACCATTAGTACAGCAAGGAAAATTAATAACAATTCCATGATATAATTACATTATCTCCTAGAATATCTTTCCTAGCTATTCATTTCGAAACAGTATAGAACCAATATTCACACACTGCATTTGTTGTTGTCCCTATTTAAATTTTTTTACTCTAAAACACTCCCTTCCCCTTTTTCATGACATTGATTTTTTTTTTTTTTTTTTTTTTTTTTTTTTTTGCAGTACACGGGCCTCTCACTGTTGTGGTCTCTCCCGTTGTGGAGCACAGGCTCCGGACACACAGGCTCAGCAGCCATGGCTCACGGGCCCAGCCGCTCCGCGGCATGTAGGATCTTTCCGGACCGGGGCATGAACCCGTGTCCCCTGCATTGGCAGGCAGACTCTGAACCACTGCGCCACCAGGGAAGCCCTCATGACATTGATTTTTGAAGTGTTCAGGCTAGTATTTTTGAATACTTCCTCACAGTGTTATTTACTTTGTGCTACTGTCTTCTTTTGACTAAAGCAAGCTGAATAGGTAAGGGGCTTCCAAAATACCAGAATATTCAGATCCTTATTCCGATATAACAGTATCCACTGCCTAATTTTCCACAAACCACTCAGTAAATTTATTTAGAGATGGACCTTTAATTCTTGCCTCTTGTTACTAGGCTTACTTTCAGGAATTTCACAATTCTTTATAAGGTAATTATTTCTCTTTTACTCTGTCATATTTGTCACTCCTTTTATAAAGAGGTTTAATCTGGAGCACTTCCTAGTCTTCTGTGGCAAATTTACTGTCTTTTTTCACAGTACTAAACTCAAGCTATGTTATGCGCAGTAGCTTTTTAAATTGCATGATCTATTTATTGGTTAATATACTTTTATCTTTCTCCTATATTGCAGAAGTTCATTGAAAACTCTTTTATATTGAGAGATCAACTTCTATTCTCTCCATACCTTAATTTCAATTAATCTACTGCCATCTAATGAGCTCTCAAAAAGGAAAGGTTAAAAATATCATTTATAAAAACGTGACCAGAAAGTTGTGTATCTCACATCTGCTTGCATCCTTTGGCACACACTTAGTCAGTGGTCACACATAGCTACAGCAGACCTTGGGAAGGGCATTCTCCAGCTGGATAACACTGTGCAAGAAAAGCCAGATTGCTCTATTGCAAGATGTAAGGATGAATCATGGAATAATTAGCACTCTCGGTAACACAGTTCCTCCTAAATTTCAGAGAACTTCATGGCATGTTTAGGGATTCTAAAAAGAGGTTATCATCTCAGTATGCTGATTGTCCTAAACTGTGATCATTTATTTGTTCTATTACATTCTTTATAATTATTTAAATCATGTCATCTTCTATTTCTTCACATTGAATATTTCAAACTTTTATTGCAGAAGTGAATAGTGCTACTATGGGCTGAATTATATTCCTTTCCCCCAAATTTCTCATGTTGAAGTCCTAATCCCCAATACTCAGAATGTGACTGTTTTTGGAGATATGGTCCTTAAAAAGGAAATTAAGTTAAAATGAAGGCATACTCACATGGGCCATAATCCAACATGACTGGTGTCCTTATAAGAAGAGATTAGGACATAGGCACACAGATAGAAGACCATGTAAAGACACAGGAAGAAGACAGGCATCTACTGGCCAAGGAGAGAAGCTTAGAAGAAACCAACCCTGTAACACCTTGATCTCAAACTTCTAGCCTCCAGAACTGTGAGAAAAAAAATTCAGTTGTTTAAGTCAGCAGTCTGTGATACTTTGTTTTGGCAGCCTAGCAAACTGGTACAAATGCTTTCTGCTTTCTCTTCTGAGATTGTGTCAAATATCCTATGCATTTTTCAATCAACCATACTGTGTGTATTATCTTCCTATAAATGTGTACAGTCTTGTGGTTTAGAAATTCAGCTCAGTTCACTATGGAGAAATGAAACAGTGATTTCTCTTGCCTCTGCTAAAATGCTCAGATACTATCATAGGGACATCTAATACAAAAGATATTTTGATTCCTTCTTGACCTGCCAGCTCTTTCATTCTGCATGCTTGTGTTTATATTCCAAAGTATTTGTTCTAGCTTTCAGAATTTTGACAGTTAAATTTTGTTGTGTTTTGGTGAGGGTCCTCCTGCTGGTTCATAGCTGGTTCCATACTCACATGGTGGAAGGGGTTAGATTTCTGTGGAACCTCTTTTTTTTTTTTTTTTTTTTTTGCGGTACGCAGGCCTCTCACTGTTGTGGCCTCTCCCATTGGCTCTGGACACGCAGGCTCAGCGGCCATGGCTCATGGGCCCAGCCGCTCCGCAGCATGTGGGATCTTCCTGGACTGGGGCACGAACCCGTGTCCCCTGCATCGGCAGGCGGACTCTCAACCACTGCGCCACCAGGGAAGCCCCTGGAACCTCTTTTCTAAGGGCACTGATCTCATTCATTAGGGCTCTACCCTTGTGACCTAAGCATGTTCCAAATGCCCCGCCAACTATACCATTATGTTGGGAGTTAGGATTTCAACATATGAATTTGGGGGGCCACAAACATTCAGACCAGAGCAATTATTATGCTTATATTTTAAATGATAGAAGCAGGGACTTATTGTAGAATTCAACAATAAATAAGCTACATATAGCATTTAAAATACAACTTTATTGCATCATAATCTTTATGTAAAATTATTAGATATTAGATATCATAATTAATATCAAATATTAAGTTGAATTTAGTCTTGCCTTCCTAGAAATTTGATATGAATGGGACATGATGGAGTAGGTACTGTGTCTTTCAAATTTCTCCAGAGAGTGAACTAATACTTTTTTTTCCCTCCAGGAAACAGAGATGTTTAAAATCATTCTACTGACCTTAGAATTACACTTACACAAGTGTGTTTAATAAATGTTTTTCTGTTGTCAGTACTGATGATAGTGTTTCTCCCAGTGAAAGTCATTTTTTACAGTAAGGGCTGACCCAACATCCTTTCTCTTTATCACGTTCCGCCTCCACAGCTTATTCAAAGTTACAGACACTACTTCTCAGTTTCTGGTGAAAGCAGCTCCACCAGGACACAGTACATCCTGTTAAATCACTCTTTCTCAGTCATTGCTTCTGCAGGCGTCCTGCTCCCCAAGTGTTTGCAATTCCACTAAAATGACATAGAAAGCCTTGTCATGTGATCAGCATGGAATCTTTACAAAAGGATCTTCAAACACCCCTCACAGGCTCCTCTTAACTAGTAAAGGGCAACATCTTCGCTGCACATCTTGCCTCAGGTGGTACTCAGATGTTGGTGAAATATCTTTTGAAAGAGAATTCTTGAGTTGTGATGAAAACCAGAGATTTTGACCCTGTTTGTGTGAGCAGGTGATTTTCTCTTTGTTATTACTTAAAGGCAGAGTATTTGGAAGTATTTTGGTCAATAGAGCAAGTCTAGAATATCTGAGAGGAATTGCACACATTTTTTCATAGATTAGATAAGAAATAAATGCAAGCACTCATACTTTCACCCAATTCACATAATTTTATACTGGTACTTAAAACATAAAAATAATTGTCAAAATTACACAGAAAAGGATCATATTTTGTTGGTAACTTTAAAAACTGCAAAACTTGAATTGGGAATATTGGTAGAAATAACAATCATGATTCCTGGCAGTAAGTCTAATTACTGAAATTTAAAATGGACAAGTATCTAAACAGTGATAGAAATCTTCATTGCAAAATTTGTAATAAAGTTGTCCTTATTAACTCATTATATTAACATAAAAGGAAACTAGAAAAAGGGAAATATTTTAACTGTGTGGTTTATAAGTGTCTATAAATTAAAGAAATTTAATTTGACTTGAAAAATGTTTTCTAAATAAACTGAAAATTCTGATTAAAATATTTTTACTAAGAAGAGACAAAATGGCCTTAAAGTCAAACTGGAAAGATCAAAATATTCATCACATAAAAGTAAAAGTTAAAATTATCTTGTATCTCCAGCTCCATATGTGTAATAAAGTTGGAGGATAATTACATAAATCAGGATGTGTGCAGATTAGCTTTATTATGGTAAAAGAAAGAAACTGAAACTCCTGGCTCTTCTATGTGATTAGCTTTCAATCAGTTGTGTAGTTTATGGCAAATCACATTACTACCTTGGTCACAGGTTACTAATCTTTTAAATGACATTGTTACTAAATCTTTTAGTTAGCTTTATTTCCATTCAGGTGTGAATTTCATTTGTCCTTCACTTTGGTTTTACTTGCCCCTCTCTTGAGCTGCATCATTCATGTATTCTGTACAGTTGAAGGAACTTAGATGATATGATTTTATGAGGGGGGATACTGCCTGAGATAAGGTAAAGAACTGGAGGATTGAAACCTCAGACATTGAGGGGCAGAAAGTAGGAGTAACTGAGCCTTGAGAGGAAGCTCTTATGATTTAAGTCTCTTTTAGAAGGTGCCATCCTAAGTAAAAATATTTTATTGTAAAATCAAAAGCCTTTCAAAATAGCGTTTTTGTGTTCCTGTGAACACCTGTTCATCGTAAGTTATAAGAAACTATATGTATACACATTTTATGTCTACTTTTTAATATCTACCTAAAATAAGGCCAAGTACCATTTTGAGTCCTTTCCATGTATTAAGAAGTATATTACATGTTTTTATATAAATAATACAGTTAAGAAAAGAGGTAAATTGGGAGTTTGGGATTACTATATCCACATTATTATATATGCAATAGGTAAACAAAAAGGACCTAATGTATAGCACAGAGAACTATACTCAATATCTTGTAATAACCTATAATGAAAAAGAATCTCTCTATATGTATAACTGAATCACTTTGCTGTATTTGAAACTAACACAACATTTTTATTTTTTATTTTTTTGGTTTTTTTTTGCGGTACGTGGGCCTCTCACTCTTGTGGCCTCTCCCGTTGCGGAGCACAGGCTCCGAACGCACAGGCTCAGCGGCCATGGCTCACGGGCCCAGCCGCCCCACGGCATGTGGGATCTTCCCAGACCGGGGCACGAACCCGTGTCCTCTGCATCAGCAGGCAGACTCTCAACCACTGCGTCACCAGGGAAGCCCCTAACACAACATTTTTAATTAACTATACTTCAATTTAAAAAAGAGAAAAAGAAAGGAACTTTCCCCAACTTATTTGCCACTTTTTAAATTGCTGATATGGAAAATGTTCAATGAAATTTTTAAAATTTCTATTGTGGTAAAATACAAATAACATAAAATTTACTATCTTAACTAATGTTAAGTGTACAGTTTAGCACTGTTAAGTAAACTCACATTTTTGTGCAACAAATCCCCAGAATGCTTCATCTTGCAAAACTGAAACTCTGTATCTATTAAACAAGTCTCTATTCCCCATTCCTCCAGGTCACTGGCAATCACCATTCTACTTTCTGTCCCTATGAACTTGACTATTCTGTGTACCTATATCTAGGTATCAAGAGTACCTATACTTAGATATCAAGTGGAATCTTACTGTATTTGTGTGTGTGTGTGTGTGTGTGTGTGTGTGTGTGATTGGCTTATTTTCACTTCGCATAGTGTCCTTAAGTTTCATCCATGTTGTAGAACATATCAGAAAGCTTATGTCAAAATATTCTTCCTTTTTGAGGCTGAATAACTTTCCAGTGTAGGTATATACCACATTTTATTTATCCATTAATCCACTGATGGATATTTAGGTAGCTTCTACCTTTTGGCTATTTGTAAACAATACTGCTATGAATATGGGTATACAAATATCTCTTCAAAACCCTGCTTTCAATTCTTCTGAAGGTGGAGTTTCTGGATCATATGGTAATCCATTTTTAAATATTTTGAAGAACCACCATACCGTTTTCCATAATGGTAGCATCATTCTACACTCCTAAAAACAGTGTGTAAGAGTTCTAATTTCCCCAAATCCATACCAACCTTTGTTATTTTCTGGAGTTTGTTGTTTGTTTCTGCTTATTTTTGGTTTTTTGCATTGTTACTGTCCTAATGGGGGAAGGGTGGCATTTCATTGTGGTATTTCATTGCAGTCAATGATTAGTGATGTTGAACATCTTTTCATTTGCTTATTAGCTATTTTTATATCTCCTTTGAAAAAATATCTATTCAAGTTTGTTGCCTAGTTTTTAGTCAGGTTGTTTTGTTTTTGTTGTTGAATTGTAGGAATTCTTTATATAGTCTTTATATTATCCTTATCAGATGTACAGTTTGGAAACTTTTTCTCCCGTCCATAGATTGCCTTTTCACTCTGTTGACTGTGTCCCTGGATGCATAGTAATTTTAAACTTTGATATCGTCCAATTTCATCTATTTTACTAAACTGTCATAAGAATTTTGAATTATTAGAGTTGTGATAGAAACTCTAGACTTATTCTTACTACCAAGGTATTCAATAAGAACAAAGACTGATTCAATGAGAGCATTTGTGTTATAAATATAGCAGTTAATTTGAAGATATATGTGTCTAGAACATGAGCTCAAAGAAATCTGGACCATTCATAGATACTAATAGATATAAATCATAGATACAAATTCATAGATAGATACAAACCATTAGATTTCATAGATATAAATCATTCATAGATACAGATCATTGGTTAGTTGAGTAAAATTGTTGAATAGCAGGAAGGTGAGACTATTTTAATCAATATTCGGCATTTGCTTCTCCTACACATTTACATGTTGATGTTATCAGATTACCTTGCCTGTTTATTTAGCTTGCTACTATAGTATTTATTTGGCATGTTGTGGTTTGTAAACTGGATTAGATTTTCCCAGATATGGGCCAGGGCAGCATGACATCAGCTCATTAAATTTTTCAGTCAGACTAAATCTAGGTTTACACATTTTTCCATTCAGGTTAATCATCTGACTATTGGGAAATTTTGCTAACTTTGACTAATAAAATAAAAATGTACTTGCTAAAACACTGGTTTACTTAATGCTACATGATATAGTGTCCTTTAAAATATTTTGTTCACTACATATTTAAATGAATTATAATGCCTTAAAGAACGTTGGTACCTTGTCTTTGTCAGAGTTAATAGTCAACAGAGAGATCCTTGGGTTAAATGAAGACTAATGTTCAAATAAATGAAGTGTAATGCAACAATTTTTCATTCTGTTAATTATTTCCATAGCAATTTCAGATACTGGAATGTGACAACTTAGAGTGTTCAAGGTTTTCTGTTAATACCTGTGACAATCACTAGTCTGACTTGTAATGACATCCTGCAGACCTTTTAGTATGAGCTGTAAATCATTGCATAAGGCTCATTTGCTCAAATGACCTTTTTTATATGATACTTTCATTTTGTTCTTCTAACAATCTTAAAGTGAAATTCTGTACTAAACTGCTTAAATAATATTTTACTAGTCCAATAGCATTTCAATTATTTTATAAATTCACATAAGAAAAATGTTAAAATGTTTGAGATTCAAGGCAAAATATCACAAAGTATTGTGATTTGCAATTAAGGAGGGAGAAGATTGAAATGAAATGAAAATAGGACAGTTAGTATTGATTTAGCCTAATCTCCCATTAGGCTGGTACTAACACTAAATAAACTGCTGATGAAGTGTTATTGTTTAGAATATAATTAATAACAAATAGTCCTGTTCTCTATATCAGTAAATCAGGTTAACTAGCATAGCTTTGGGAGATGGAAAACAAACAACTCTTAAAAACAAACATAGTTTTAATGAACTGTACTGAATAGGGCAATCAAATCTTTCTATCAAATGTAATCCAACTCTACTTGGGTGTAAAGCATCTGAGCATAATTGATGAAAACATGGTAAATCTTAAGATACAATTTGATACTTGAATGAAAAAAACAGCATATTTTAAAGGAAATTATATATATATAATTTATATTATATAATATATATTATATTAATTATATATATATAACCAAATAGCTGAGAAAACATTAAATGTGTTGTGTTGATCTGGGTCCTCCGAGGAGTAGACACTGAGATGAGAATAAATGTTCAAAAATTTATTAGTAGAAATGCTTATAAGAGAAAATGGAAGTAGACAGCTGAGGCTGCGAGAGCTGTCAGATACAAGTATGACCTAGAGTGAGGGAAAGAGAAGGAAGAAAGGAAGATTATGGGGAAGCATTGTAGACTAGTGCAAATCTGAGAAATGTACAGCAAAATTGTTAGGAAGAACTCAAGCCAAAGTTACACATCAGTGGATCCCTGTGTCGGCCAGGAATGGGCCTGCCTTAGTATCCGCGCCACATTCAATCACTAGCTGAGTGCAGTCCACGGGAAGCATGGTCTTGGTAGAACTATAGCAACGGATTTCAGGGTGCAGTAGCTGGGACCCTCAGTCAGTTATGCTTCCTTGTGGTAGGAAATCTCAAATGTATCTTCATAGCAAACATTTAAAAATAGGGTACTGATTAAATAAATGATCTATAATCCATATAAAGGACCAATCGTAGTAATTTTTTTTAAAAATTGGGTAAATCTGTACATATTATGGATAAAACCAACATTTTTTTTAGTAAGAGAAACAGGTTTCAGGAAAGAATTTAGAATTTTATCCCACTTGTACAAAGATAACACCTCTTTAAATATATCTGTCCATATACTTATATATGCATAAATGGTTTCTGGAAGATCAAATATAAAGCCAATGACATTGGTATTTCTAAGGGAATGGAGAGTGAGGATTGGAACTTGCACATACTTGTGAGAATGCATGTTTTTAGTCTAATCTGACTCCTCCCATCTTTAAAGAATGCATACTGTACTTACTATAGCAACTAATATAATTGACTTTATTCTTTTGATGTTTCCTACTGTTTATTATGTGTTTAACTTTGTTACTTTATAATTTCTCTTCTTTGTTTTTGCTAGTGTGAACAAAATGCCATTATAGTATCTTAATTCTAAACTTACCTTGGGTCACCTATTTTACTTATTCAGTCAATTAACGATTATCTCCCTTTCCTCAGGACACATGAGAAAACTTTTTAAAAATTATACAACAATAGAAAATATTTCATGTCAATCAAGCTGCTGTGATCTACCTCTGATTTTTTTTTTTAGTTCTCTCAAATATAATGACACATTTGAATACTTAAAGTCCCCAACTGCATTCTTTTCCCCTATTAGCAAATGAAACTTTTGGAGCTCTTTTCCTTTCCTCTCCCTCCATATGTACAATTTCTTGTGTCGTCTAATATAAATATTTTACTTCCAAAATATTATTAAAATTTCCTTATATCATTACTCTTCTATTTCAAGAATCCTTATGAAATACTTATGCAATACGTCCCCATACTATTTCATTATCTAAAGGTATATACATTTCATTGTATTATCAATTGTAAGACCCAATATTAAGTACAACATTATTTATTTCCTCTGGAAAGGAATAAAACCTTTCTCATACAATTATAACACAGTCCTCCCATTCACTAGATTTGTTTTAATTTTGTAAACCCTGAGAGAGCATTTATAAAACTATTTAATTAAAAATATTTTTAATATATCACTCCTTAATATATCAAAAATTTTATAAGCATGATTTAAGGTGTTACTAAAATTTCTTCATTTTCAAGTCAATTGCTGTTAATACCTTCATGGGTTGTTTAAGTTTTCCCACAAGATGTCATCATCCTCTGTGGGATTAAGAGCACTGGTGATGCAGACATCTCAAAAGAGGAGTCTATGCTTGTATTCGGTGTGATGGTAGTTTCCTGTCACATCAAAGTCTGCTCTTCAGTCTCTTCATATTTTTCTAGCTGCAGATTTGGAAAGGATTCAGACAGTCTCTTTGATTCCACATCAACTGAAGGTGTTTAGAAATCTTCATGCACAATTATTACACACTTCTCCCGGGGAGTCCACAATCTCAGTGGGCCAAATTTGACCTAGGATCCACTTTGTTCTGATTCTTAACACAGGACTGTCAGCCTTGGGATCACAGACTCTCATCTAACAGAGGAAAATAATACTGCACCAGCTTTCTTCTTCAGGTTTCAGTCTGAGTTCTCACTTGCCTATTGGAACCAGATGTTGATTGGCTCAGGAAAGGCATCTCAGGACTTGGAAGTAAAAATGAACGAGATGCATTAAGGTTGTCATTTTCCTGGAGTCCTTTGTTTGTATATTTACATATTTATATTTTATATATTCTTTAGCTTATATATCCTTTAGCGTACTTTTATTATGTCCTTTTATTGTGCTGGTTTTAATTCCTTATTCCCTTCTCAAGCATTTATTCTTCATGTAAATAAGAATATTTTTACATTTTCATGAAATATAAAGAGCCCATTCAAATCTCACTCAGTTATTGAACTTCAGTATGTCCCATAAATGCTATAGAGATTCCCTTGATATTTATGAGCTATTTTGTGTTCTGACTGTGACGAGCCAATCTTCTACCCCAGATACAATCAAAGGCAGCAAGCAGAGCTCTGAACAGAACTCACCCAAAACTCCCCCACCTCGACTGCAGGCCCTTCTCTTGCCAACACGGATTCAAAAATCCTTCAGAATAAATATATTTTAATAATACTTCACATTTTATATATCTTTACCATCTAAAGATCACACTTATAAAGCACAAGCTACTCTCCCTCTCTTCTCTCATTCTTTTCTCCAGTCAAAAAGCTCCAATCATTCAACCATGCTTGTCAAGCACACAATTGATATCAAGTTTAGAAAAATGCTTTTACTTTTGCAAATAATGGAAGTTCTTTCAGCCTATTTAGCAAGGTAACAATTGAGTCTATTACCTAAAGTATACCTGCTATACGATTCACTTCTTTGAAATAAACTTCCCAGTTTCAACTCACTGATATTTTCCTTGCAGTACAATTTCTACATAATTTCCTCCTCTCCTTTCAAACTGTGCTATTGTTGCTGCTGTTTACAAAAGCTGGAGTGACTTTACAGTTTTGTTGGTTTGTTTGTTTTGTTTTATTTAAATCCCGAACGTTGGTTTGCAGAGCATTTTTTCCCTGTAGATTTCCTGTTTTCTTCAGTTATCAAGAAGATATTTTTCAGTTATTTTGTAGAGGAATTTTCATATTTTCTCCATTACCACTTCTGAATTTTAAGCTATAAAGACATTGTGGTTTTAAATCAATTAACTCTAGATTTCTGTGAAGAAAATCACCTCTGCCTTTCTTTTTACCGAGTGCTGTTTCTTTCGTCTTTTCCCACTCTTGTGTTATATAATTCTAGTAAATTCAAGCCCTCTGAATCTTGAAATACAAAGTTGAATAAATTGTAACTTATTCCTCTAGAAGAATCCTATCTGTTAGGACAGGAGCTATGTAAAAACGTTATAAAACCATGTGATGTCCTTCAATTGGTGCACTTACCAAAATCACAGGATAAACAAGGAAAAGATGATAAATGCCTGGAGTGGAGGGGGGATGGGGAACTATCATAGGGAAGGAGTTACTGGGAGTTTGGGATTGACATGTACACACTGCTATATTTAAAATAGATAACCAACAAGGACCTACTGTATAGCACAGGGAACTCTGCTTGGTATTCTGTAATAACCTAAATGGGAAAAGAATTTAAAAAAGAATAGATACATGTATATGTATAACTGAATTATTTTGCTGTACACATGAAACTAACACAACACTGTTAATCAACTATACTCCAATATAAGATATAAAATTTTAAAAATAAAAGTACTTTTTACTATGTAAAAAAGGAATAAATAGCATAGAGTCTGATATAGATATAGGCTAAAAAACAGAACTAACTTCAAATGTATAGTTGCTTTAAAGGTCTAATGACTATTAACTAAAAAGGAAGAGGGGGGAATAATAAACAAAAACCAGAATGCTTATTCATGAGGTACTTTCATTCCCTAGTCTCTGAGGAAAAAAACATTAGAATGATAAAAAGGAAAAAATAATAAATGTTGAGTGGGAGGATATTTACCTTTCCCACTGATGTTACTATTTTTTAAAATGTTTTCTAAACATTTCTGCAGAAATATTTTCAGAACCAATTTTTGAACATAATGAGGAAACTGCACTCAGTACTCGATCAACTTGCCTTTTTACTTCTAAAAGTATTACATAAGTTGATATATTTATTCACTAAACAGTGTTCTAAATAAAATATGACTATTTTAAGAATTCATATCTAAAAGCTAAAAATGTTTCACCATTGAAAACAAGCCAAAATTTCAGAAAGTTCTGAAGAAAGTCTCCAGTGAGGAGTTTTAAAAGATGGGTAGGACAAGATTTTAAGACTGGAATCATGTTAGACTGGCGGGATCTTGCACACGTTTGGAAAGATTTGCTATTTTCTAAAAGTATACACTTCATAACCTAGCAACTCACTTCATTATTTTAGAGTTCCTTTGCCATCACAAAAGAAACAGAGTTTGTTTAAAGAACTATTGATACATGTGGAATTTTCCCAAAAAATCTAGGGTGCTTAAATTCCAGTAGATCAGAGAATCACTAGTAGATTTTTTAAATGTCAGTTTTCTAAATTTTCTCTCTTTGAATTGTAGCTGTTTGCAAATCCTTTAATGCTACCCTAGAAATCTGTTTTTATTTATTGAGTAATAATAATTTTGAGTGCCTTAAACTTTAACAACACACTAAAGTTGAGGTCTTTGCATCTTATTGACATTGATTGCTTGAGGCCTTGATACAGATAAACCATCATCCTGTTGGTGGCTTACTACCTGAAGTCCTTTGATTAAAGTAATAGCCATATTCTAAATTCCACTCTATCAAAAAATACATGTTTTATTAATGATCCAGATTACTTTCTACTACACAAATTCAATTTTTTGCTACTCCTAATAAAAGTAATATATTTACTGAAGATAAACTAACATCTACATATGTACCGTTTATTGACTAACTAGCAAAGATGTTGCTATTTTGTCTGTAATTTGAGCAGTTTGACTCCTATATCTGCTGTAACTCTCTTCTGGTATATGGTGATAGAGGGGTGTAAAAAAGCAAGGAGAATCCATCTTAATACCTCTGCATTTTGATATCTTCAGCAAGCTACCTGTTGCCCACATTCATGTCTGTCTTTGATCAGAAGAAGGTTCACTTTTCCCTCTTCTGGTTTCTGCATCAACTACCATTTCCTGGACACGAAGCACATGAAAATCTGATCTTTATGTAAAGTTTTTCATAATTATATCGAGACTATGTTGGAGAATAAAAGTTGAAATAAAGATACACAGACGCATTTATACACAGACTCACACAATGACTCACACTCATATCCCACAGGCTTTATTTTCCCCAATTTAACTAACTTTGATCTTTGTTGTCTTATGAAAGTTTGAGACCTCTCTGGCCAAATTACCAACGATTCCTACATGTTCTCTATATGAGATTGGTTTACAAAAAGACCACTGCATCTGGACCTGAATTTCTTCTCTTTATTACTCTAAATGAGAATCTAAATTCTTATCTATTTTGTATTATAAAACAAAAAAGCACCTTTCAATTAATTTGATGTCCAAGGACATTGGTGCTAATAACTCCTTCCACTTTCCTAACCACATCCTTCCCTGGGTAAGTAGGAATAGGGTGAGGCATGAGCTGTAGTCCTTCCCCAGGTCTTTTTGGTGGCTGTCTGTTTTCAGAATAGCAGTATACCCTGTACTCTTTAATAGTGTAGTATAACAATAGTGAATTAAATCATCGTGCAATGTAGTTTATTATGCTCTTATGTTTTAATTCCACTTACCCTCATAAGGAAAAATGTAATATATGTGGAACTGACCAGGTTTTTTTTCAGTTTATTATTACTAATATAATTTTTAAGGCTACTTTCCATTTACAGTTATTACAAAATATTGGCTACATTCCCTGTGTTGTGCAATACATCCTTAAGTCTATCTTATACTCAATAGTTTGTACCTCGCAGTTCCCTGCCCCTAGATTGCCCCCCCGCCCCTAGATTGCCACCTCTGCACTGGTAACCAATAGTTTGTTCTCTATATCTGTGAGTCTGCTTTTTAATTTTTTTGTTATATTCACCAGTTTGTTGTATATTTTACATTCCACATATAAGTGATATCATACAGTGTTTGTCTTTCTCTGTCTGACTTATTTCACTTAGCATAATGCTCTACAAGTCCATTGATGTTGCTGCAAATGGCAAAATTCCATTCTTTTTATGGCTGAGTAGTATTCCATTGTATATATACCACCTCTTCTTTATCCATTCATCTGCTGATGGATACTTAGGTTGCTTCCATATTTTGGCAATTGTAAATAATGCTGCTATGAACATTGGGGTGCATTTATCTTTCTGAGTCAGTGTTTTTGGTTTTTTGGTTTTTTTTTTTTGGATATAAACCCAGGAGTGAGAATTGCTGGGTTATATGGTAGTTCTATTTTTAGTTTTTTGAGAAACCTCCATACAGTTTTTCACAATGCCTGCACCAACTTACATTCCCACCAACATGTACAAGGGTTCCCTTTTCTCCACATACTCACCAACATTTATTTGTGTTCTTTTTGATGATTGCCATTCTGAGAGGTGTGAGGTGATATTTCACTGTGGTTTTGATTTGCATTTCCCTGATGATTAGCAATATTGAGCATCCTTGCATGTGCCTGTTGGCCATGTGCATTTACTCTTTGGAAAAATGTCTGCCCTGGGTCTTGGAGTGTGTGAGATTTTGTGTGTGCCCTTTAAGAGAGGCATCTCCATTTCCTACAGCCCCCTGGTTCTCCCGAAATCAAACACTGTTGGTCTTCAAAGCCAAACATTCTAGGGGTTCTTCTTCCTGGTGAAGGATCCCTGGGATGGGTAGCCCAGTGAAGGACTAGGACCCCTTGCTCTTTGGGGAGAACCTCTGCAATTGTGATTATCCTCCCATTTGTGGGTCACCTACCTGGGATGTGGGTCTTTTTTTTTTTTAACATAATGTCTTTTTTTAACATTTTATTTTATATTGGAGTATAGTTGATTAACAATATTGTGTTAGTTTCATGTGTACAGCAAAGTGATTCAGTTATACATATATATGTATCTTTTTCCTTTTTTCAAATTCTTTTCCCGTTTAGGTGGTTACATAATTTTGAGCAGAGTTTCCTGTGCTATATAGTAGGTTCTTGTTGGAGGTTGGAGGTTTTGTTTTGGTTTTTGGTTTTGGTTTTGGTTTTTGTTTTAGCAGTACCCTCAATAACTACACTTAAATTAAAAGTGTTGCTTGATATTACAGTTCAGTGTTTCCTTTGATCTTCATCTGATATTTGCTAGCTCTTAGAGCTGCTTTTACTAGTGCCTTACACACTCTCCTCTCAGTCCTCATTATCAACTGGATTTTGACTCTTCACATTAAGGACATTTCCATAATTCTACCACAGCAGGGTCTTTGTTTATTTTTATGCTATATCTGAAGTTATTAATACACACTTTGATTAAGTAATATTAGCAGCATGGCCAGTTGGTTTTCAGTTCTCACTGTTTTTGTTGGTTAATTATTCTTTGTTTTAGGAAGGTTGCTGTAAAATAGAGTAGTCCTTATAAATAGAGTTATTATCTCTTTTGTCTAATTCAATCCAATTTATATATGGAATTTGTTCCATGGTTTGAAGGTATTTTTGAACTTTCTCTGATCATTTTTGAAGACCTCCAAATCCCTGTTGTCAGATTCCTTAAACCTTGCCCATGTTTTTGGAGCTACAAAAATTGACCTTAGGCTTTCATTTTTCTTTCAAAATTTACTAAATTCTTGACAGCCTCACTTTTACCCTGTTGATAACTGTTTGCAAATCTATAATTTAGGGAAACTATGTATCTCTCTGCCTCTCCTTTTCTCATGGAATAGAAAAGTTCCAAATAGTATAAGTATATACTCAGTTGAAAAAGTGTCAGTTTTCATCAGTACTTTTCCTAGTAGTCAATAGCTATTAGCATACTATACACTTATTTTAAAACCCCATATTAACTAAAAAAGGGAGAAATACTATATGTTTTCCTTATAAATATGTATATTAATTGTGATGTGAAAGTAGGACTTTGCTGAGCCCTTTCTTCTTAAGATGACTACACCATAGCTTCCATTTAATATGAGAAAATGATACATACAGCAGGCAAGATTTATAACTTACAAAGAAGTAAAACAACAGTTCTCTTTTCTTATTTTAAAATTATTTTAAAAAGAATTAACAAAAATATCAAACATTGAAATAATAACTAGGGATAAGTTAGATACACCTACATTATCACAAATAATTCAAGGGGAAAATAACATGGTTTTGAGTAAAATGTTAATTGTTTTTACTTCATGACAAAAATTATATACATTTGAAAAATCAGCCCCAAACCAGACAAAGATACTACAAAAAAAGAAAATTACAGACCAATATCACTGATGAATATAGATGCAAAAATCCTCAAAAATACTAGCAAACAGAATCCAACAACACATTAAAAGGATCATACACCATGATCAAGTGGGATTTATCCCAGGGATGCAAGGATTCTTCAGTATACACAAATCAATCAATGTGATACACCATATTAACAAATTGAAGAATAAAAACCATATGATCATCTAATAGATGTAGAAAAAGCTTTTGACCAAATTCACCGATTTATGATAAAAATTCTCCAGAAAGTGGGCATAGAGGCAACCTACCTCAACATAATAAAGGCCATATATGACAAACCTACAGCATCATTCTCAATGGTGAAAAACTGAAAGCATTTCCTCTAAGATTAGGAACAAGACAGGGATGTCCACTCTTGCCACTATTATTCAACATAGTTTTGGAAGTCCTAGCCATGGCAATCAGAGAAGAAAAAAGAAATAAAAGGAATACAAATTGGAAAAGAAGTAAAATTGTCACTGTTTGCAGATGACATGATACCATACATAGAGAATCCTAAAGATGCCGCCAGAAAACTACTACACCTGATCAATGAATTTGGTAAATTTGCAGGTTAGAGAATTAATGCACAGAAATCTCTTGCATTCCTATACACTAATGATGAAAGATCAGAAATATATATTAAGGAAACAATCCCAATCACCACTGCAACAAAAAGAACAAAATACCTAGGAATAAACCTACCTAAGGAAGTAAAAGACCTGTACTCAGAAAACTATAAGACACTGATGAAAGAAATCAAAGATGACACAAAGAGATGGAGAGATATACCATGATTTGGATAGGAGAAAGCAATATTATGAAAATGACTATACTTCCCAAAGCAATCTACAGATTCAATGCAATCCCTATCAAATTACCAATGGCAGTTTTTACAGAACTTGAACAAAAAAATCTTAAAGTTTGTAAGGAGACAAAAAAGACCATGAATAGCCAAAGCAGTCTTGAGGGAAAAAAACGGAGCTGAAGGAATCAGGCTTCCTGACTTCAGACTATGTTACAAAGCTACAGTAATCAAGACAATATGGTACTGTCAAAAAACAAATATAGATCAATGGAACAGGATAGAAAGCCCAGAGACAAACCCACACACCTATGGTCAACTAATTTATGACAAAGGAGGCAAGGACATAAAATGGAGAAAAAACAGTCTGTTCGATAAGTGGTGCTGGGAAAACTGGACAGCTACATGTAAAGAATGAAATTAGAACATTCCCTAACACCATACACAAAAATAAACTCAAAATGGATTAGAGACCTAAATGTAAGACCGAACACTCTGAAAGTTTTAGAGGAAAACATAGGAAAAACTCTTTGACATAAATCACAGCAAGATCTTTTTTGATCCACCTCCTAGAGTAATGGAAATAAAACAAAAATAAACAAATGGACCTAATGAAAATTAAAAGCTTTTGCAAAGCAAAGGAAACTCCAAACAAGATGAAAAGACAGCCCTCAGAATGGGAGAAAATATTTGCAAATGAATCAACAAAGGATTAATCTCCAAAATATATAAACAGCTCATACAGCTCATTATTTAAAAAACAACCCAATCCAAAAATGGGCAGAATACCTAAATAGACATTTCTCCAAAGAAGACATATAGATGGCCATGAAGCACATGAAAAGCTGCTCAACATCACTAATTATTAGAGAAATGTAAATGAAAGCTACAATGAGGTATCACCTCACACCAGTTAGAATGGGCATCATCAGAAAATCCATGAACAACAAATGCTGGAGAGGGTGTGGAAAAAAGGGAACCCTCTTGCACTGTTGGTGGGAATGTAAATTGATACAGCCACTATGGAGAACAGTATGGAGGTTCCTTAAAAACTAAAAATGGAATTACCATATGACCCAGCAATCCCACTACTGGGCATATACCCTGAGAAAACCATAATTCAAAAAGGCACATGTACCCCAATGTTCATTGCAGCAGTATTTACAATAGCCAGGACATGGAAGCAACCTAAATGCCCACTGACGGACCAATGCATATTGAAGAAGTGGTACATATATACAGTGGAATATTACTCAGCCATAAAAAGGAATGAAATTGGGTCATTTGTAGAGATGTGGTTGGATCTAGAGACTGTGATACAGGGTGAAGTAAGTCAAAAAAGAAAAACAAATATCATATACTAATGCATATTCGTGGAACCTAGAAAAATGGTACAGATGAACAGGTTTGCAGGGCAGAAATTGAGACACAGGTGTAGAGAACAAACATATGGACACCAAGAGGGGAAAGTGGCAGAGGGGGTGGTGGTGGCAGGATGAATTGGGAGATTGGGATTGACATATATACACTAATATGTATAAAATAGATAACTAATAAGAACCTGCCATATAAAAAAATAAAATAAAATTCAAAATTGAAAAAGAAAAGAAAAAACAAATAAAAATCACCAAAAACCCAATATTGTCTTTGTAAAGCAGATTTGTACAAAGGACTAAAATTACTCAAAAGATATAAACCAGAGAATCATTTTATTTCTAAGGATTCAGATAGAATGATTAAAGGAGACTTTAATTTTAAAGTTATGTTTACAAGACAATCAGCATTACTTGCATTTTTTAAAAATTGTATACTTGTTAAAAACTGAAATAAATACACTAATCAGTTTCTAGCATTTGGATTATTTTTCACTGTTATTTCATTCCTGATATTTTTTGTATTTTTTAAATATCAGAAGTAAAGTAAAATTAGCATAAATGTTATATTTAAAATCCATGATCCTTTTTTTTTTAATTGAGCAGTGTTTATTTACAACACTGTGCCAATCTCTGCTGTACAGTAAAGTGACTCAGACATATATACATTCTTTAAAAATTTTTTTTCCATTATGGTTTAACCCAGGAGACTGGATATAATTCCCTTTGCTATACAGTAGGGCCTTGCTGTTTACCCATTCTAAATGTAATAGTTTGCATCTACCAACCAGTGAGGTCCTTAATCGATGTCTAAACAGAAGCAAAATTGAAGCTTATATTTTTATTTAAATTAAAATTTGAATGTGCCATTGAGATGAGCATTAAATGCAAAAGTGCAGGTACATAAAGTTAAAATTTGAAAACGTAAACAATGTAAATTGACATGAATTAGGTTCTACATTGAAATACACGAGTACGTAGTACATGGAGGTAAGTGATAAA
The DNA here is from genome assembly GCF_964270905.1 of Leucopleurus acutus. Classification (NCBI taxonomy): domain Eukaryota; kingdom Metazoa; phylum Chordata; class Mammalia; order Artiodactyla; family Delphinidae; genus Leucopleurus; species Leucopleurus acutus. The sequence continues at coordinate 90,596,334 of NC_139145.1, forward strand.
GGTTTGCTAAAGGAAACCAGATCCTTAAGGTAGTTTTTTAGAAACGAGTAAATTCAAAAGAAATTATAACAAATTTAACTGAAAGGTTAATTAGTGCAAATAAAACAAAATCTTAGTGTATTCCTATGCAGTGCATGGGAGGAATGTGTGTGTTTACATGTGTGTTATAACTCTGAAATTTAACCCACTCTTTTTCAAGTCATCAATTTTCTTCTTTGTTGCTGTAAGTTATTACTGAACTTTTATTAAAATACCTGAAATTTTGAATAACTTGGTAAATTTATCTTTGTAGACAATTCTGTCTTTATATTCACTGGTATGATTGAGTTCTAGTTGCAACATTGCATTTGTATGTGGAAAAGGCTGAATAAGTGCCACCATATTACAGGTTTCCCTTGCTATCTAAAAGTAGGGCATTCCTCTCAAACCTTTTGTAAGCTGAAAGGGTGTAAGGTGAAGAAGCAATTACCTTAGGACACATCTTGCTAATGGATGTACAAAATAAATCAAGTTAAAGCACAGATCCTCAGAAACACAGTTCAAAGCTATGGCTGCTCAATGCTGAGGTGCTTAATGTAGTTCCCAGGAAAAGCTTGGCCCTGCACTCTCACTGCTGGAGTTGAGTGCTGCCCCTATAATGGCTCACTGCAAAACAAACATTTAACGTGACTTTCACTTTTTGCCATTTTTGTAAAAGTGAAAATCCTCTTTGGATTTTTTTTTTGGTTAATGAAAACGGGTACTAATGTAGGTCTTTCATAAAAGCTAAGTGGCATAAAGTGAACTTTCAAAAAGCACGTGGTACCTGTTTATTTAAGTCCATAAAAATATACCTACCTCTTGTAGAACCAGACAAAAATTATATCAGGAAAAAAATCAGTGAAATTATCAACTTCCTTTATAGGTGGAAAACCATGAGTGGCTTTTAGCAAATGGTAATTTCAACTTCATGTTTTTACCATGCCTGTGTCAAAATGCTTTTAAGCCTGATTGTCCAATGAATCATAAAAAAACCCAAATAGTCCCAAGAGAACAGTGCTTGTGTATTATATGTTTCCAATTCACCACTGAAACTAAACCTGAAAATTTGATTTATTCTTCTTGAATTTCTTGGGAAATATATAGAAAGTGGGTGTAGATAGAAATCCCAGATCTTTGCAATTTTTGAACATGAGGTTAATGAGAGTCTTCTAAGAGATATAATTTGGTTTAATTTTAGATAAATCTTTACCAAATTAGATCAAAATGAAATCTTGTATTTTGCCAATAACATAACGTACTTAAATTAAAAACCTAATGATTCAGGTTTGCAAATACCCACTTGTCAAAATGAGTAATAATTTGTTTTCAGAGTCATAAGGAAAGCTAACTTTACCTTAGTATATCTGTAAGTTAAATAAATATACACTAAAAACACTAAGGAAACACTTAATGGAGCCTATAAATGGTAAACCTACAAACATTAACAAAGAAACCATATGTAAATTACATAAATCTATTTACCTTGATTTTTTCTAAATACAATCTTAGGTTCTGCACTTAAAATTATCCCCTTTTATATAGCTTCAAACAGGATTTAGTTTCCATCGTTATATGCTACCTGTGAAAGTGTGCCACTTTAGTGGAGTTCACAAGTCTGGCTGGTGCTTGCATTATCTTCTGTTAGTTTGGAATAACTTTTTCTGTTTGGTTTTGGTTTAAAAAAATAATTGGGGTAAATTACATAGTTGTGTTTTGTCAAGACAAGTATTGCCATTTACTGTTAGAAAAGTAAGCATAACGTGAGCAGAGTGTTTTGCACATATGTTTTAGTGTATTCAAATATAATCTCCAAGGTTTCCCATTTTACACATGGGAAAACAGAAACAGATTTCAGTGATTTGCCTAAGGTCATGCAATAAATCAATGATAGTGTACAAGTCAAAAATTATCCCTCTGGAAGTTTAAAATGAGATTCATTAGTAATGAAAGCAAAGGACACAAGAAGAGGTGAATAAATATTAAAAATTATAATTGTGAGTTGGTAAGGTTTTATAAGATGGGAAAAGGAATTTGAAACTTGCTTTAAATGTATTTAGTGTCTTAGTGTCGAGTATGAATAGCATATCAGTAATAGAAACATTTCAGGAGTAACTGTATAATGAGTATAGAGCTTTAGAAATCAGACTAGAGGAAAATTGTGGGTGGCATGGACTTTTCTTTCAAAAAGGAGATATGGAGAAAATACTCCAAAGGATTAAAATGAATAGAATATTGCAAAAGTGTTTCAGAAAACACAGACAACATTTTCTAAAAATATTTTTCAGGCTTGATTTATGCTATTTAGACAATTACTTCTTAAAATTTCAGTTCCATAAATTTTGTATCTAACTTGTCAATAATAAATCTGGAAATGTCTCACAATACTCAATAATATGTATTTTTTCTATAATGTAATTTATTTCAAAGTAAAATGCTTACAGGAAATAATATAGAGTTCTTACATTAGTATTTACCAGGAGGTGAAAAAAATTGAAAGAAAAGTGATTCATAGTATGGGACAAACATTTTTGTCCAAAGGAAGCCAAAAGTTTATTTGTGAATCTTTAATATTTATTTATGTGGTTTTTATGTCATTGAAAATGCAGTCACTTAGCCTAATGAGTGAGCCATTCAGCTTTCTCAATTTCCGTGAGAATGAGAAAAATGTATCCTGCTATACCAATTCTTAATAAGCCTTTAAAAATCATGATATAGTTTCATAAGAAGTACTCAGCAGTAACTGTGGTTTTCCATAGAATGCTCATACCTCTTTTTCAAGTATGTAAGACTAAAAGGGGATTTTTATCCCATGGTAGGTAAGTTAATATATGACACATTCAAAATACATGTTGATAATGAGCTTGAATGTTTCCTGAGACAATTTGTACCTTCTTAAATTATACATCTTCAGAAAATTACCAGTTTTGTTATGTTGCAAGATTGTTTCCTAAGAATAATATGTATTATATTCTAGTGGATCATATGTATCTTTTGAAAATATTGTTTCCAAAATTAGCTTTTTTAGACTAATTTTTAATGCAAAACACAACTCTTTTTTGCTCATTACATGGCAAAATTCTAATTGCCAGGACCAAAGTTTAATCTCATACCAGCACACAAGACCCTTAGAGTTTAAATATTTTTATTGTTGTATTATTATTGAAAAATAACATGGAAAACTAAAATGAATGAAGAAATGAATAAATTGCTCTAGTGATGCAAATAACTTCTCACTAAGTTTTTTGCTTTACTGTTGTTTATTTAATTCTAAAGTTACTAATTAGTAAATGTGGATTTAATGATATTTCAAAATGCTTAATTTAAATAAATAAATAGTTTTCCTTGAGAATATCTAAACTCTTACACAGGACATTTTTACTGCTTTAACCCTTTACTTATATTTTATGCAGAAAATTTTCCTATTGCTATTAAATGTAAATTCTCAGTACAGTTTTATTTTGGAATAGAAATTATATGCCTGTAGTAATTTTCATTAAGTCATATGATTAGGTGCTAGCTATGCCAACATAAAGATACATGACTATAGAGACTCTTGGAGTGCTGAACCCTGAATTATAGAACATTTTATCCCCTAGAATTTGACAACTCTTCCAGTGGCTGACTCCTCTTGGCTTCCTTGAGGTCTTAGTTTAAATACTGTCTTCTCATTTAAGGTCTTCCTCAACCCTTCAAAATAAATCCAAGGCACCTGTCTTGTTATAATTTCATTCTACTGTTATTTTCCTTCATAGAACTTACAACCCATATACTTATTGTGTATGAATATCATTTTTACTATCATTCAATAAGTTTCTATTTTATCATTGGACAGCTTATGCCTAGTACAACTCTCCATATATATTTTGAATGAAAAATTTAATAAATGAGCATAAATTCTTTCTCACATTTATAGGGTTACATAATATTGTGTTTGAAAAGGATATGTGCAAGAGGTCTTGTATATGATGGTTGATTCTGCTCTAAAACATCTCTGACAAAGATGTGGTCAACTAGTCTCTGTTTGAAAACCTCCTGTGATTGGATATATATTAAGCCTGGCTGCTCCCATTTCATTATTACACAGATTTCACAGTGTAGTCATTTCTATTTCAAGCTTAATCCGTCTCCATTGAATGTCCACACATTTGCCTCAATTTTATGCTTTTAACTATACAGAAAAAAAGCATCTGTCTTCCACATGAAAACTTTCAAATACAGTATTTGAAGCCTTCTATATTTCCCCCAAGTATAATTATATCTAGACATAACATTGGCATTTTCTTCAATCAGAATTGGTTCCATGATCTTCCATATCCAGGTTACTTTTATTTAATGAGTTCTACTTTGACTGAATTCCTCTTAGTAAACTGAGGCTTCTGAGGATAGCAATCATATGTTGACTGAATAGTACAGTATTGTAGAAAAGATAAGTGTAGTAGACACTTGTGATGCACCAGCCATATCCCCTCAGCCTATTTGATTTAGTACAGCTGTGGTGAAAAATCCCTGATTCTCTTTTCAGTATGCCACACTAAATAAATATAGTAGGGTATTTCTGTTTTGCTTCCTCAGAGGATCAAGGCCAACCAGCTACGTGCAAGCATAACCCAGAAGTTCAGAGGAGTAAATCAACATGGAATGAGGGTGCATGGATCAATGCTGCATTCTCCCCTTTCTCTGATACAAGAATTCTGAGGATTCTCTAGTTGCCCATCATTGTAACAAGCTCATTATCAGAATTTGATTGGTGTGTTTCCTCTATCTTGTTCTCAATTTCCTCATTATTTTTCTTTTGCTACTGAATTCATGAATGATCTGCCAAATAAACAATGGCATCCAAGTCCTTGTTTCATGGTCTGCTTTCAAAGAAATACAAGAACTATGCAATTCTAAATAACTATACTTGTGTTATTACAACTTGATATATTCTGATATTTTTTGTGAAAGCAAAAATATATTGAAATACCATTGACTATCTTAAAATATTTGTTTATTTTTCATATGCTCTATTCAGTTATACACTAAAGTTTTTTTAATTTACATTTTTTTAATGCAAAGACTATATTTTTATATTTATCTCTTTCAAATACCTTATTGTTGGCTCAAGCCCAATTCAATAACATGTCAACATGTTTTAAGGCATGTGACATATCTTTCTGCCTTTGTGTACAACTCAGATGATCTAAGCGCTGCTATTATAGTTTTCAAAACTGATGAAATGAAGCATTAAAGACAAAATAATCAAGGACAGAAAATGTTTTCAACCCTCAGTTGTGGTGGTTCAAAATTTAATCCACTCACTGTGCTTCTAATGTCTTTCTGGAATAATTTTAAAAAATCTTTACCTATATTTCCTTTTGTTTCAAAAATCAAAAAGTATAAATATTAAGTATTATCTAATATTTTATTTAAAATCAGTATCATGATACAATATAGATATAGATATATAACTTTTCTATTATAGGTTACTACAAGATATTGAATATAGTTCCCTGTGTTATACACTAAATCCTTGTTGTTTAACTATTTTATATATAGTGATGTGCATCTGTTAATCCCAAACTCCTTATTTATCCCTCCCACTTTTCCCCTTTGTGACCATAAGTTTGTTTTGTATGTCTGTGAGTCTGTTTCTGTTTTGTAAATAAGTTCATTTGTATTATTTTTTATATTTCACATATAAGTGATATCATATGATATTTGTCTTTCTCTGTCTTCACTTAGTATAATAATCTCTAGGTCCATTCATGTGGCTGCAAATGGCAATATTTCATTATTTTTTATGGCTGAGTAGTATTTCATTGTATATATATACCACATCTTCTTTTTCCATTCATCTGTTGATGAACATTTAGGTGGCTACCCTGTTTTGGCTATTGTAAATAGTGCTACTATGAACATTGGGATGCATGTATCTTTTTGAATTAAAGTTTTCTTTTCCAGATATATGCCCAGGAGTGGGATTCCTGGATCATATGTTAATGCTATTTTTAGTTTTTAAAGGAAACTCCATACTGTTTCCATGGTGTCTGCACCAATTTACATTCCCAAAAACAGTGTAGGAGAGTTCCCTTTTCTCCATATACTCCTTAACATTTATTATTTGTAGATTTTTGGATGATGGCCATTCTGACCATCATCAGTCATAGTGTGAGGTGATACCTTACTGTAGTTTTGATGTGCATTTCTCTAATAATGAAATATATTGAGCATCTTTACATGTGCCCATTGGCCATCTGCATGTCTTCTTTGGAGCAATGTCTCTTTAGGTCTTCTGCCCATTTTTTGATTGGGTTGTTTGTTTTTCTGATATTGAGTTGTATGAGTTCTTTGTATATTTTGGAAATTAAGCCCTTGTCAGTTGCATCATTTGCAAATATTTTCTCCCAGTCTGTAGATTGACTTTTGTTTAATTTATGGTTTCCTTCCTGTGATGTGCAAAAGCTTATAAGTTTGATTAGGTCCTAATTGTTTAGTTTTGCTTTTATTTAATTTGCCTTGGGAGACTGATCTAAGAAAATATTGCTATAATTTATGTCAGAGAATGTTTTGCCTATGTTCTCTTCTAGGAGTTTTATGGCATAATGTCTTATATTTAAGTCTTCAAGCCATCATGAGTTTATTTTTGTGTATGGTGTGAAGGAGTGTTCTAACTTCACTGATTTACATGAGGCTGTCTAGCTTTCCCAGCACCACTTGCTGAAGAGACTATCTTTTCTCCATTGTTTATTCTTGCCTCCTTTTTCAAAGATTAATTGACCGTAGGTGTGTGGGTTTATTTCTGAGTTCTCTATTCTGTTCCATTGATCTATATGTCTGTTTTTCTGCCAATACCACATTGTTTTGTTTACTGTAGCTTTGTAGTATTGTCTGAAGTCTTGGGGTAGTCTTGCCTCCAGCTTTACTCTTTTTCCTCAAGACTGCTTGGTAATCCTGGGTCTTTTGTGGTTCCATATAAATTTTAGGATTATTTGTTCCAGTTCTGTGAAAAAGATCATGGGGAATTTGATAGGGATCGCATTAAATCGGTAGATTGCTTTGAGTATTAAGTCCATTTTAACAATATTAATTCTTCCAATTCGAGAGCATGGGATATCTTTCCATTTCTTTGAATCATCTTCAATTTCCTTTATCAATATTTTATTAACACAATAGTTATGCTCAGAATTACATTTTTAAATCAAATAATTTTTTTTAGCATTCTGTGTTTGATATTTCACTCTGCTGAAGGGGAAACTATAGATTGCCTACTAAAACATCCAATTTAAAGAAAAAGATATCACAAAGTAACAGGGAGTGTATATTAAATATTCCCTTTTTTAAAAAATATATAGTTTCTGCAGCAATATCCATAAAAATGATTTTTGGAAACAAATTTTAAAAGGAACTCTTGTTTAACAGTGCAATCTTTCAACAAAACAGAAGCAGACTCACAGATATAGAGAACAAACTAGTGGTTACCACATGGGAGAGGGGAAGGAGAAGGGAAAAAATAGGTGAAGGGGATTAAGAGCTCAAACTACCATTTTTAAAGTAAATAAGTCACAGGAATGTAATGTACAGCACAGGGAATATAGTCAATATTTTATAATAACTTTGGTGTGTAATCTTTAAAAACGTTGATTCATATAGTTTTACACCTGAAATTAATATCATAAGCCAACTATACTGCAATATTTCCACTAGTGGCTTAGGTTTAATTAAGAAGTTATTTATTCTTTTCCATATCTATCAACATAACCAGGAAGAAGTATGAATGTATTTGCTAATCTTTTCTCTCAAATTATTTCTATGGCTGGTACCTTCTAGTCCTAGATCATTTCCCAACATTTATTCATTCAAGTAATACATGATGACAAATTTGAACACAAGTTGTACTGACCATGTGTGAATATATTATACATTAAATTAGTAGATCAAATAAACAATATACAAATTTTTTATTAATTGCTAGATATCACCAAATTGCCTTCTGTTGAGTTTTCAAACCTAGTATTCTGCCATCAAAGCATATCAGTTTATTAGTGTCTTTACAATAAATTATTTACCTAGGGCTCACAATATCTATTCTTAATGTATCTAAGTCTACTTTGATTCAATATGGTGCCATTCACATATCATACTTCACAGTACATCTCCCTTCACAATGAATACTTCTTACTTCATACCAACAAATCACACTTTCACATTACAATTCATGCTTCCAAATTCTAGCATCAAAATTCTATTTTTCTAATTACAATAACCATAAAATATATAATTTAATTTACTTTCCTCTAGCATGCTTTGAACTATTGGTGTTATATTTTATGCACACACATACACTCAGAAAATATTTCTTATGTTATCCCTTTCCCATACTGATCAGTGTTTTCATCTAGTGTTACTTCCCTTCAGCCAGAAGGAAATCTTTTGTTATCTCCTGCGGATCAGGTTTGCTAAAGACAAATTCTTGCAGTTTTTCTTTATATTCAAATGTCTTTCATCAAAATCATCAAATTTCACTCTCATTTGTGAAGAAAATTTTCACTGTGTATGAAATTCTAGGTTAATATTTACAGTTCAAGAATGCCATTCCATTGCCTTTTGTTCTCTGTTGTTTCTATCAAGAAATCAGCCATAATCTGTTTTGGTGATCTTTACATGAAATGTCTTATATCCCTGATTGCATTCCAATTTTATACTTTCTTTTACATCAGTTTTCAGCAGTTAAATTCTGATGTACTTAGGTGTGACTTTCTTTGTGTTTATCCTCTTGGATTTCACTGAGCTTTTCATATTGTATGTTGATAATCTTTTAAAGTCACATTTGAAAAAAATGTCCAGTTTTTCTTCACAGGTCTTATACTGTAACCTTTCTCAAATTCCCTGAGTCTCTTTCATTTTTATTTTCATGTGCTGTTCTTTAAATTAGTTAATGGTCTATTGTAAAAAAAAAAAAAAAACACTGATTTTTTTTGTTTGTTTGTTATCTCCAAGGTATTTTTTTTCAATTATTTATTTATTTATTTTTGGCTGCATTGGATCTTTGTTGCTGTGTGCGGGATTTCTCTAGTTGTGGCAAGCGAGGGCTACTCTTCGTTGTGGTGTGCGGACTTCTCATTGTGGTGGCTTCTCTTGTTGTGGATCATGGGCTCTAGGTGCACAGGCCTCAGTAGTTGTGGCACGTGAACTCAGTAGGTGTGGCTCTCAGGCTGTAGAGTGCAGGCTCAGTAGTTTTAGCACAGGGGCTTAGTTGCTCCGTGGCATGTGGGATCTCCCCAGACCAGGGCTCAAACCCATGTCCCCTGCATTGGCAGGCAGATTCTTAACCACTGCACCACCAGGGAAGCCCCCAACCTGCTTTTAAGGTCATCCAATGATATTTTAAATTGCATACATATTATTTTTCTTTTCCATAAATTCTAGTGTATTCTCTTATAGTTTCCATTTCTCTGCTAACATTTGGTTTCTGATCATTCCTTACCATCACAATTTCCTCTAATTCTTTGCACACATACCCTTTACTTCTTGTAATATATTTATAATATCTGCTTTCAAAATTTTACTCACTGAATCTAAAATTTGGGTCATCTTATGTTGAGCTTCTTTTGAATGTCTTTTATTTTTCTATGTGTTAAAATTCACTTATTTATTTTCACTTCTTATAATGGGACATCATGAGTAATAGATTGAAGAGGATCTTGATTTTGCTATGTTCCTCTAAAAAGTTAGGTTTTGTTCTAGTATGCACTTAATTGCAGATTGATCACATTTCAACTTGTTTAGCCTTCATTTTATGCTTTTGTAGAGTAGATTTTATAAGCTCAAGGATTTTCCTAAGCCCCTCTAATTTACTGGGACTCAAACTCCAAACTCTAATTTTAGGTTTTGTTTGGAGGAATCTAGAGTAGAATACTTCTAAGGAATAGCTTTCCTTGTGTCTCCACTTAGTTTTAACAAGGTAGTAATAAAGACAGTGCACAATAATTAAACTAGTTTTCTAGTATCTCTCTCACTGCTTCACATCTGGTATTTCTATTCTGTTCTCAAACCCATCAAAGCTGCTCTCTGGTAAACCTCAGGTAGTTGCCCTAAGAAATAGGTGGCCCAGTCTTCATTCAAGGACTGCTGAGGATCTTCACCTAACTGTTGCTACACACACACACCCACAGACACACACACACACACACAAACACACAAACAAACTCTGCAAAGCTCTCTTCAGTACGTCACTGTGTTCTATTTGGCATCCAACACATTTCATTATATTTGGAAAATTGTCCCAGTCAGAGAATTGGGGAATTATGGGACTCACCTCATAAGATTTCCTTTTCTTGGTGATTATAGTCTTGCATTGCTTGATGTCTAAATCCTGAAAGCAGTTACCGAATATATACTATTCAGTTTTATTGTTTACTGTAGGAGCACCAGCTGAATACTAGTTATTCATTCATAGATAGAATTCAGGATGAAGTATTAATTTACATAAATAGGGATTTTTAAAGAATGTGTTGGGGACTTCCCTGGTGGTGCAGTCATTAAGAATCTGCCTGCCAATGCAGGGGACACAGGTTTGGGCCCTAGTCCAGGAAAATCCCACATGCCACAGAGCAACTAAGCCCATGTGCCACAAGTACTGAGCCTGCACTCTAGAGCCCGTGAGCCACAACTACTGAGCCCCTGTGCCCCAACTACTGATGCCTGCATACCTAGAGCCCATGCTCCACAACAAGAGAAGCCACTGCAATGAGAAGCCCATGCACTGCAGAGAAGAATAGCCCTCGCTTGCCACAACTAGAGGAAGCCCACGCATGGCAACAAAGACCTAACATAGCCAAAAATAAAAAAATTTATTAAAAAAAAAAGAATGTGTTTATGCATCCATTTTGAATTATATCCTTTGGTTTTAAAAGCATAACAATAGCATTCATTAAAAATACTTAGTGAAGCAAACAAAACAATTAGTAGTAGATTTTAATTCTCATTATCCATGACACATGAAGTTAAAAAATATTCATGAAAATAAAGCATATTTCAATGACATAAGTTACATAAATAACATATAAGTTGTGTTAATTGATAGTGAATTCTAAAACAGACTTCTTTTTAAAAAATATACATGTAACATTTACATAAAACTGAATATATGTTAGTCTTAAACTTTTATAATTTTCTCAAGGTAGAATATAGGAATTATATGTAAATTTTCTGATCACATGGTCTTAAACTAGAAATTCATAAGAAACTTATATCAAAGGCTCTACCACATGGAATGTGATATTAGTATTTAATAAACTATTGAATCAAAAACCAGATACAATCAGAAATGGAATGTAATGGTTATAAAAACTTTATTATACTTTACTTTATATAATTAACTTATTATTCAGATAAATAAATATGACCTAAATACTTGTCAGTTTCTGCAATACTGCTTTCAACAGTATAGCATGTTTGGGGTTCTATAAATACCTTATTTCCACAGATTTATTATTTTACCTGTGATAATTTAAAATTATTTGATTGTATCTATTTTATGTTATTTACTTTATCATTTATGGCTTCTGTGTTTCTTTCTGGGGTTTTTTATTGCGTTTCTTTAAATTCTGTTCTCATGTTATGTGATTATTTTGTATTTTTTCTTCAATTTTTTAGATTAAGCTCAGCCAGCTCACATTTTCTCTCCTTATGTTTTCTTACCACCTCTTTCTTAAGCTCTTGTAACTCCAATTATGTCTCTGATTTTATTGGTAGAAACAATTTCTTGAACAAGATTTTTTTTAAAAAGAATTGGAATGCTAACACAGTTTTCATTTATGCTGCTGTAACAGTTTTCTGGTGAGTATTCTTATTTGCCATTTTGTTTTTCTATGCTTTTTTTGAATATACTATTATGTTATCTTTGCATGTATTCTGTATGGTGCCTTTGATGATTCATTATTGAAGGAGCTATGTTCCCTTGACAATTCTCTTGTCAGCAGATTAGTATAAAGGAAGCACCATGGCCCTGTGGTAGGCTTTCAGTTGATCTAGAGTTTTTTTTGTGTGAATTTATTTAGCTTATATTTTTTACCAGTAAATAGAAATAGGTAGCTATGAGCTGTGATCAAATTAGTATGTATCTCTTCTCACTTGTAGGCACAGAGAGAGAGAAAGTGAGAGAGACAGAGACAGGGAGACAGAGAGAGACTGCTTTCTGGAAATCCTCACCTGTCTGATTCCTCTTTAAGTACAGGTTTCTCTGTTCTTCATTTCTAATTTGAGCCCTGGAAGCTCCTGCTGCCAGCTGGTGCATCCCATTTCGATTGTTGTAGGTAAACAATTTAGGTTTTACTTCTTAGAATGTGCCCTTTATCCTAAAGAAATGAAACTGATTGACTTTTTTCCTGAGATTTTCAGCGATATTACCTCCTCTAAAGACTTCCTGCTCTGTCTCCATACTTTTGAAAGCTGTTCTACGTATGTTAAGTTTTAGTGTTTCAAGTTTTAAGAGGTTTGTTGAAGAGTTTGTATGTTTCTCATTCCCCTTGTTCTTTACTGATTTCTACGAGGGAATTGTCTTCTGCTGTACTCAATCTGGCAGGCATGCTCTAGTGACTTACACATGTAATGGATAATTTTGTATTATAGTAGTATGTTTTAAAAATAAATAATGCAGTATGCATTATCCTAATGATGTAAATCTGTGAAGAAACTTCATCAAGGCAATCCTCTCATAACATATGGGGACGTTAGACCCTAATCTTCTCATTTCAATTTTCATACTTTGTTTAAAATCTTTGATTTTTAAATCTAGTTTCCTTTATTACATTATTATTTTAAAGTTATTTATCTATCTTTGTAAAAGTTCATGTTGACATTTCCCTTATGTTTTCTAGCCATATTGAGAAAACAAATTTGTATCTTTTACACATGAACAACACCGAGTTGACTCTGAAAGCTTTTTTTTCCCCCTGTATCACTAAAGTCAAAAAGTTGTCTGATAGTTAAGCTAGCATTGATTTCTTTTTTCATAATGTGTGATAAGCCCCCTTTTTTAATATTAAAGATTTTGTTTATTTTTGTAAAATTCCTTTAATTATTATTTAATTAATGTACACTCATCAATAATCAGAAAAAAAGAAGAGATTCATAACACAGTAATAAAAGCATCAAAACCATATTAAAAGTATCCATGCTCTTACAATGTACATACCAACAATTTTAAAATTAAAATTTTGAAAAGTGAAAAAAGGGCATTAGGACAATCAAAGGGATAAATTACCAATAATTTCCAAGACAGCAACTGAAGTTATTCATAACCAAACTGTCACTTTGACAAGATCATCTTTGTCTGTGCTCACGTTTGGCAGTGCCGTACAAGTACAGCACCTCCTGGTGCACTGACAGAACAGGCCACCAAGAAAGTTCCAGGGTCCTCTCCCTATAAATGCACTGCATTCTTAGTCTAGTTAACTTTTTTTTCCTCTCTTTTGTCTCCTGACCTTTCTTTTTGTAAGTGCTATTGCTATTACTCTTTAAAACCTAGCTCACATATCTCTTTCTAAGACGTTGCTAAGTTATCTGGCGTTACGCTGTTTTTGCTAAATCCTTTCTCTTTTCCTGAAATTATCATACTGCAAAATGATTTATTTTACTTATTTATGATTCTTCAGAGGATAGTATATTCTATTTTTGTATTTAAAGATCTGAGTATATTTTCTGGAACCTAGAAATCACTCAATAAATAGTTGAAAAATTGATCATGTGACAGAATTACACTAATTGTTGATCTGCTATCTGAAAGAATAGATTATCTTCTATGATAAGTTATCTAAGAGTTGAGAATGTTTTAAGATGTTTCTAAAATAATCAATTTACATTGGGTTTCTGTCTTTTAGGGCACACACCCATGTAAACTAAACATGTCATAGAGTTTATTTAATCTCATCATTATTTCTTAATATCTGTCTGAATTTTAATATGATATGTATTCTTTTCTCCCCTAGTTTTTGACCAAAATAATGAAAATTGAATTGCCTTGTGGTACACTATACATAGTATTATATTATATAAATATATTAAAAGTAAATTATAAGTCAAAAGGAATTAGCTGAGTACTTAAATCACTGCTGTAGATGCTTTCATATAATTTATTTCATTGAATTCCATCTGACCCTCATTTAATCTCTGACAGGTATTAAAATATATATATTTTTAGGGCTTCCCTGGTGGCACAGTGGTTGAGAGTCCGCCTGGTGATGCAGGGGGCGCAGGTTCGTGCCCCGGTCCGGGAAGATCCCACATGCCGCGGAGCGGCTGGGCCCGTGAGCCATGGCCACTGATCCTGCACGTCCAGAGCCTGTGCACCGCAACGGGAGAGGCCACAACAGTGAGAGGCCCGCGTACCACACACACACAAAAAAGTATATATATATTTTAAACATCTTTATTGGAGTATAATTGCTTTACAATGTTGTGTTAGTCTATGCTGTGTAACAAAGTGAATCAGCTATACGTATACAAAAAACCAACACATAATAATTATTAAAAATATGGACTGCAATGAACAAGAAAATGGAAGATAAAAACCCCAATAAATAACACCATCCATGGACAGCTGCTCTTTATGATTGGTGGATTTTCTACTAGCTTTTCTCCTTTAAATAAAAATAATTTAGCACTTATAAAAGTAAGATAATATAGTATTTAAAATGTGTAATGATTTTCCCCATAATGTTACATAGAAGTGTTTTATTTGTATTTTGGATTGAATGTTGTGTGGTCCTTGCCTCACAAATTCACATAGTGAAGCCTTAACACTGAGAGCTATATTTGGAAATGGGGCGTCTTAGGAAGTAGTTAAGGTTAAATGGGGTCATAAGGGCAGGACTCTGATCTTATAGGAATAGTGTCCCTATACTAAGAGATATCAGAGAGCTTTCTCTCATTCTCTCTCTCTGAGAATGCATGAAGAAGCCATATGAGCACACAGTGAGATGGTGATTGCCTCTCCAGGTCAAGAGAAATGGCCTCAGAGCCAAACCTGTCTTGCCACCCTTGATTTTGTACTTGCCAGACTTCAGAACTGTGAGAAATAAGTTTCTGTTCTTATAGCCACCCAGCCTGTCGTATTTTATTATGGCATCTGGAGAAGACTGTGACATCACATCATACAATATACTGTTAAACATAAGCTAATTAGCTTTATGCTATTTCATCTTATAGATGTGTTATATTTTATTTTATTATAAATTTATTTGTTTTTATATTTGGCTGTGTTGGGTCTTCATTGCTGGGCTTTCTCTAGTTGCGGCAAGCGGGGGCTACTCTGTGGTGCGCGGGCTTCTCATTGCGGTGGCTTCTTCTGGTGCAGAGCACGGGCTTTAGGCGCGCAGGCTTCAGTAGTTGTGGCACGCATGCTCAGTAGCTGTGGCTGGCAGGGTCTAGAGCACAGGCTCAGTAGTTGTGGCACATGGGCTTACTTGCTCCAGGGCATGTGGAATCTTCTCGGACCGGGGCTCGAACCCATGTTCCCTGCATTGGCAGGCAGATTCTTAACCACTGAGCCACCAGGGAAGCCCAGATGTGTTATATTTTAAATTATCATTTCCCTAGTACATAATTTCTGAATTTTAAATATTTGAAAATTTCCTATAATAATACCCCATATATAATTTTTTTAACCTCATCTTAAGATAGATCCCTAGAGAAGGAAATACTTGGTCAAAGAATGTAAACATTCTAAGGAATTTGATACACATTGCATTGGATGAAGATTCAAAATTATCTTTTCAAATATAACTTAATACTTTACCAGTTTAATACACAGAGAAAACCACAAGCTAAACTTTAAATGGCAGTGTCCTTGGTAAATGAAGCATTGGCTGCTGTTGTGTTCATTGTACAAAACAATCTTTTCCAAAGCAGTTTTACCTGTCTTTGAGTTGGTCTAGACATGCATTCAACCAGACATTTTTTTTTCTTGTTTTGCAGTCAAACACTGGTTGAGAATTTCTTCACCATTATTTTGGCTTTTAGCAATTTGCAAATTATTGTGTCTTCATCAAATACCTTCATTGTAAAAATACCAAACAAGAACCAAGAAACGGTCATGGAAATAATGTCCATATTTTATGCAACTCTAAGTTAAACAACTGTCTGTGCCTCAGTCTTTCAGTTTTTCCAGAGATCCTTTGAACACATTAAAATTCTTTAGTTGAGGATTCCAAAAAAGGAATTTCTGGGGTCAGATTAGTTACTTTTCTTGGAATCAAAATATATTCAGCCATTGCTACAGTGAGAATTCATCTAATTCTCTCCATTACCAAGATCTTCCCATGTAAAAGACACCTAGATACAATTACAAAGGAATTTGAAATTGCCAAGCTGTATACCTGCAAGTATATACACAGCTCTACATAGTTATATATAACTATGTATAAATATATAGTTTATAATTGTATTTTTATTGTATTGTTCTCAGCCAAGACTTGTCTCTTTTAAGATGTATAAAATATAAAATATTGTTCAGTCACTGACAGAGGAATAGTCATTACTATTAGTTTTTAACCAAAAAAAATCCCACCAAAAACCTATGTTTAGGCTTAGTTACATACCCACAACTCTAAAATTCATATTTAACATAAATATGCTGTACAAGTTTTAGATTGATTGCTGATGTTTCCTAATCATTTTCTGGATCCAACTGGAGCTTAAAAAAAGCTAAGCAGTTATATTGGAATAATTAACTTTCTCCACAGCAAGTAGTCCATTCTCTATAATGAGAATGTCATATTAATATTAGCTAATATAGGTTTTCCTGCTTACACAGAGGGCACATTTTATAGTAATGTATATCACACAAAAAATATTTCTCTTTTCACATTAGACTGTCTAACATGGAAAATCAAGATTCAAGATATTTTCTTAAATATCTGAGGAAAATTGAGATCCAGAAAAATCACTGTATTTTTCCTATGCCTTCATTATACCTAATATTTATTATTGGTTCTTATTGGGGGGGATATTTTTATATGTAAGTAAGTTTGAGAAACAAAGCTGCATATACTGCTGCTTGATTGATATTTCCACAGTTATGATTTCTTACTAAAATGCAATAGCAAGCACTGACATTGTTAGGTAATCTGTAATGTTTATACATTACAACATTATTATAAATTACATTTTTATAGAAATTTTAACTTTACATTACAAAAATTTTAGATTCAAATGAGACTTCTAACCCAGAAGTTATTTCGGTTTTATTTTATATTTTGTTTAAGCAAAGAGTGAGCTACTTTTAAAAGCTACATGTGTTTGATTTTACATTTAGAATTTTGGGGACTTAAGCACCATAAGTGTAGGAACGTTGGTGCTACAGGCCCTGAACATTTTCCCAGCACATATGCATTGAAGGATGAGGGCATATGTGGGACTCAGTGTACTCGCTACCCCAGATCGGGGCTCTTGCCTGGCTTTCCAACTGGGGCTGCACTAGCAACAATTTGCATATGGCCCCACTATGGTCATGGAGCCAGGTCATGCTACCTGCTACTGGCTCTGATACAGACACAGAGATTACCTACAGTGACAGTTTTTATGTCACCTGTGAGTGTAAACTGATAGTGCCTTGCTTCAGTTCTCTGTGTAGGCACTTTTCTCCTAATCTAAGTCTTCCCGGTTACCACTGAATTTCTAAAAAGTGAAACATCTGCTCAGACCCCCAGCATGTGCAACGAAGAAAGTAGAAGAATTTGAAGGTTTTGAGGCAAACTTTAGCCACTAGAAATGAAAGTCTGTAGAAGTCTATAGATAAATTATTTTTCATCTTGTCACCTCCTCTATGATTTTTATACACTACCTAATAGCTTCATAAACCCTCCATAAAAGTCTCCATTGAGACCTTAATAGTCAGCCTGCTGTGATGCTCTAACCATCTTGGTAATATACTTGTATTTGTTCTCCCTTCTTCTTTTACTCACTTTCCTTTTTCTACACTCTGCTTCCCTGGAAGTACGCTGCCTGATAATCTGTTGTCACACAAGCATTTCCTTAGGCTCTGCTTTCTAAGAAACTCAAACTAAGATAGGGAGATGGGAAGCAGAATGAAATTGAATGCAGGTATTTTTTCTGATCAATCATATTAAAGGGCAAGTGGTAGACCCTAGCTGATTTTATGTATGGAAAACATATAAAACATGGGTGAGCTTTAAGCAATAAAATAGTTCTGCCACATTTAAGAATGCCTTTATTATTGGTATGTGTCAGAGAAGAGATGATAAGTAATAAGTGAACTCTGATACCAAATGTTGTCAAATGTACCTTCCCTATGAAACGGTACTTAGGTATTGAAAATTTACATATTAATAGGTTTCTAAAATTTTCCAGTCATTTTTCTCTTAATATAAATTCATTCATTCACTTAACTAATATTTAATGAGTACCTATTATACAACTGTGTGGAACTTACTATGTACTATGTATTCTAGCCACCAATGTGCAAGACATATCCTTGTTTTTGTGTAGCAAACATCCTAACAAGATGAAAAAGAAAACATGGAATGTGGTAGATGATAAGCAATAAGAAGAAAAATAAAGCAGGATAAGGGCTTTGAGAAGAAAAGAGAAAAAGTAGGCAAGGCCTTAGTGGTGAGACTTCTGAGAGAACCTCTGTTAGTAGCCCAGTAGATCTGTCATTGGTGGACACAATGATGTGAGTGAGTACAGACATTTTATAATTATAATAAAAGAAATTTAGAGGATACTATATGGAGTAGAAGGAATTGGGACTCTTCCTCTGACTGTAATAAAACTAACAATTATTTATAGCTTTAATATTGTTCTTGATTCTTAACTTGAATAAAGATATAAAATGAAAATTTATTGAGTGCTCATAAAACATGCCAGGCCCTCTTTTAAGCACTCAACATGTATTTGATCATTTAACCTTCCCTGGAACCCTGTGTCTAGATAGGTGCTGTTATTATCTACATTGTGCAGATGAGAAAACTGAGGTTTTGAAAACTTAAGTAACTACCTTAAAGCCAGTAAGATAGCTATTGCATAAAGGAACCAGAATTCTGAGCAGAGGCTAGATACCTAACCACTATCTTATGCCTTATAAAGTTCTTTTCCTTTAGAAAACGCTGGTTGATGTTCTGTTGCAATTTTAAAGGCAAAGAAAAAAAAAGTAGTGAGAGAGAAGTAATTGTCTTAATTTTATTCTGAGAATTTGTCAAGGCATAGGGAAAAGGAAAACAAAATAAGTTCATATGTTTAGACTGAATAAAATAAACTTTGATCATCTGAATCAAAACTGGTGAGTTTTACAATTGTTGTGTTGGGACTTCAAATCTCAACTAACTTCTATAGTCCGTTTACATTTCTATTGCTCCAGCAATCATCTTAATGTGAGAAATATCTGGAAATACATTTAATGGATCTTAATTAAAGCAAAATTTCATTAAGCAAAAATCATCAAAAATGTTTGATCTGTATTCATGTTTATTTTCCTTAATTATAAAATATCAATTTCACAGTTTAGAATAATAAAGGTTTGACAACAAATTGTTCTAAATAAAAATAAGTTTAGAAGATTGTTTTTAAAAACAATTTTCAAAACAAATAAAAAATGTTTATATTTCAAAACCTCTCAGCAGAATAGTATCTTGAGTAGATAATGTAACCTTTGATGAATATTAAGTACAACCCATTTCTTACGTGAAGCTTTGTACAGTAAGCACATTCTTAATTTTTTTGAAAAACATAATTGAATTGAACAATTAGAAGTGAATACTTATTTTGTCCCATTGTTAAACTGAATTGAGGTAGACATACCATAATTAACCTCTGTGTAGTAGTTTCTTTTAGTTAGCAGGTCAACTATTTTCTCATTAATGCATTTTAATTCAAATGAAATTTGAATTGAATGCACTGTTGAAAATATATTATGCATTAGGAGAGAAGAAATCATCTTTCTCTATATTCTCAAAATAATATTTCCTCCAGCCAAAGGGAGAATTTTTTTTAAACTTCCTCTCTTCCTCAGTCATCCTCACACAATCATACTACAGAGAGTTTCTTATGACATTTCTTTAAATGAGATTGCAAAAAATGTATTTTATTATTGGGTCAGTAATTGCAGATCTTTTGTTATTTCCACAGGATACAGCGAAAGGCAGGAAAATGTAACTGTCAGTATTTTAATGTTTCTCTTAAAGATTTAAATATATTATTCTTCAGAAATTATAAAGCAGTCTATTTGTTCTAAAAGTGAAGGCTTTATTTAAAAGTCATAATTCAAGTGAGCCTACAAATTATTGCAGGTGAAATTAAAAAAAAATCTATCTACCGATCTATCTAGTAAAATGATATCCCCATTATTCAAGGGGCAGATATTCTTTCTTTTTTTTTTTTCTTTATTGGAGTATAATTGCTTTACAATGGTGTGTTAGTTTCTGCTTTATAACAAAGTGAATCAGTTATATATATACATACGTTCCCATATTTCTTCCCGCTTGCATCTCCTTCCCTCCCACCCTCGCTATCCCACCCCTCTAGGTGGTCACAAAGCACCAAGCTGATCTCCCTGTGCTACGCGGCTGCTTCCCACAAGCTATCTATTTTACGTTTGGTAGTGTATATATGACCATGCCTCTCTCGCTTTGTCACAGCTTACCCTTCCCCCTCCCCATATCCTCAAGTCCATTCTCTAGTAGGTCTGTGGTTTTATTCCTGTCTTACCCCTAGGTTCTTCATGACATTTTTTTTTCTTAAATTCCATATATATGTGTTAGCATACGGTATTTGTCTTTCTCTTTCTGACTTACTTCACTCTGTATGACAGACTCTAGGTCCATCCACCTCATTACAAATAGCTCAATTTCGTTTCTTTTTATGGCTGAGTAATATTCCACGGTATATATATGCCACATCTTCTTTATCCATTCATCCGATATTGGACACTTAGGTTGCTTCCATATCCTGTCTATTGTAAATAGAGATGCAATGAACATTTTGATACATGCCTCTTTTTGAATTATGGTTTTCTCAGGATATATGCCCAGTAGTGGGATTGCTGGGTCATATGGTAGTTCTATTTGTAGCTTTTTAAGTAACCTCCATACTGTTCTCCATAGTGGCTGTACCAATTCACATTTCCACCAGCAGTGCAAGAGTGTTCCCTTTTCTCCACACCCTCTCCAGCATTTATTGTTTATAGATTTTTTGATGATGGCCATTCTGACTGGTGTGAGATGATATCTCATTGTACTTTTGATTTGCATTTCTCTAATGATTAATGATGTTGAGCATTCTTTCGTGTGTTTGTTGGCAGTCTGTATATCTTCTTTAGAAAAATGTCTATTTAGGTCTTCTTCCCATTTTTGGATTGGGTTGTTTGTTTTTTTGTTATTGAGCTGCATGAGCTGCTTATAAAATTTGGAGATTAATCCTTTGTCAGTTGCTTCATTTGAAAATATTTTCTCCCATTCTGAGGGTTGTCTTTTGGTCTTGTTTATGGTTTCCTTTGCTGTGCAAAAGCTTTGAAGTTTCATTAGGTCCCATTTGAGTATTTTTGTTTTTATTTCCATTTCTCTAGGAGGTGGGTCAAAAAGGATCTTGCTGTGATTTATGTCATAGAGTGTTCTGCCTATGTTTTCCTCTAATAGTTTGATAGTTTCTGGCCTTACATTTAGGTCTTTAATCCATTTTGAGCTTATTTTTGTGTATGGTGTTAGGGAGTGATCTAAGCTCATACTTTTACAAGTACCTGTCCAGTTTTCGCAGCACCACTTATTGACGAGGCTGTTCTTTCTCCACTGTACATTCCTGCTTCCTTTATCAAAGATAAGGTGACCATATGTGCATGGGTTTATCTCTGGGCTTTCTATCCTGTTCCATTGATCTTTCTGTTTTTGTGCCAGTACCATACTGTCTTGATCACTGTAGCTTTGTAGTATAGTCTGAAGTCAGGGAGCCTGATTCCTCCAGCTCCAATTTTCGTTCTCAAGATTGCTTTGGCTATTCGGGGTCTTTTGTGTTTCCATACAAATTGTGAAATTTTTTGTTCTAGTTCTGTGAAAAATGCCAGTGATAGTTAGATAGGGATTGCACTGAATCTGTACATTGCTTTGGGTAGTAGAGTCATTTTCACAATGTTGATTATTCCAATCCAAGAACATGGTATATCTCTCCATCTATTTGTATCATCTTTAATTTCTTTCATCAGTGTCTTATAATTTTCTGCATACAGGTCTTTTGTCTCCTTAGGTAGGTTTATTCCTAGATATTTTATTCTTTTTGTTGCAATGGTAAATGGGAGTGTTTTCTTGATTTCACTTTCAGATTTTTCATCCTTAGTGTATAGGAATGCCAGAGATTTCTGTGCATTAATTTTGTATCCTGCTACTTTACCAAATTCATTGATTAGCTCTAGTAGTTTTCTGGTAGCATCTTTTGGATTCTCTATGTATAGTATCATGTCATCTGCAAATAGTGACAGCTTTACTTCTTCTTTTCCAATTTGGATTCCTTTTATTTCCTTTTCTTCTCTGATTGCTGTGGCTAAAACTTCCAAAACTCTGTTGAATAAGAGTGGTGAGAGTGGGCAACCTTGTCTTTTTCCTGATCTTAGTGGAAATGCTTTCAGTTTTTCACCAATGAGGACGATGTTGGCTGTGGGTTTGTCCTATATGGCCTTTATTATGTTGAGGAAAGTTCCCTCTATGCCAACTTTCTGCAGGGTTTTTATCATAAATGGGTGTTGAATTTTGTTGAAAGCTTTCTCTGCATCTATTGAGATGATCATATGGTTTTTTTCTCCTTCAATTTGTTAATACAGTGTATCACGTTAATTGATTTGCATATATTGAAGAATCCTTGCATTCCTGGAATAAACCCCACTTGATCATGGTGTATGATCCGTTTAATGTGCTGTTGGATTCTGTTTGCTAGTATTTTGTTGAGGATTTTTGCATCTATGTTCATCAGTGATATTGGCCTGTAGTTTTCTTTCTTTGTGACATCCTTGTCTGGTTTTGGTATCAGGGTGATGGTGGCCTCCTAGAATGAGTTTGGGAGTGTTCCTCCCTCTGCTATATTTTGGAAGAGTTTGAGAAGGATAGGTGTTAGCTCTTCTCTAAATGTTTGACAGAATTTGCCTGTGAAGCCATCTGGTCCTGGGCTTTTGTTTGTTGGAAGATTTTAAATCAAAGTTTCAATTTCAGTGCTTGTGATTGGTCTGTTCATATTTTCTATTTCTTCCTGATTCAGTCTTGGCAGGTTGGGCATTTCTAAGAATTTGTCCATTTCTTCCAGGTTGTCCATTTTATTGGCATAGAGTTGCTTGTAGTTATCTCTCATGATCTTTTGTATTTCTGCAGTGTCAGTTGTTACTTCTCCTTTTTCATCTCTAATTCTATTGATTTGAGTCTTCTCCCTTTTTTTCTTGATGAGTCTGGCTAATGGTTTATCAATTTTATTTATCTTCTCAAAGAACCAGCTTTTAGTTTTATTGATCTTTGCTATTGTTTCCTTCATTTTTTTTTTTTCATTTATTTCTGATCTGATTTTTATGATTTCTTTCCTTCTGCTACCTTTGGGTTTTTTTGTTTGTTTGTTTTTTTCTCTAATTGCTTTAGGCGCAAGGTTAGGTTGTTTATTTGAGATGTTTCCTGTTTCTTAAGGTAAGATTATATTGCTATAAACTTCCGTCTTAGAACTGCTTTTGCTGCATCCCATAGGTTTTGGGTCAACATGTCTCCATTGTCATTTGTTTCTAGATATATTTTAATTTCCTCTTTGATTTCTTCAGTGATCAATTCGTTATTAAGTAGTGTATTGTTTAGCCTGCATGTGTTTGTTTTATTTACACATCTTTTCCTGTAATGGATATCTAGTCTCATAGTGTTGTGGTCAGAAAAGATACTTGGTACAATTTCAATTTTCTTAAATTTACCAAGGCTTGCTTTGTGACCCAAGATATGATCTATCCTGGACAATATTCCATGAGCACTTGAGAAAAATATGTATTCTGTTGTTTTTGGATGGATTGTCCTACAAATATCAATTAAGTCCATTTTGTTTAATGTATCATTTAAAGCTTGTGTTTCCTTATTATTTTCATTTTGGATGATCTGTCCATTGATGAAACTGGGTTGTTAAAGTCCCCTACTATGAATGTGTTACTGTTGATTCCCCCCCTTTTTTTTTTTGCCGTACACGGGCCTCTCACCACTGTGGCCTCTCCCACTGCGGAGCACAGGCTCTGGACACACAGGCTCAGTGGCCATTGCTCACAGGCCCAGCTGCTCTGCGGCACGCGGGACCCTCCTGGATTGGGGCCCGAACCCTTGTCCCCTGCATCGGCAGGTGGACTCTCAATGACTGCACCACCAGGGAAGCCCCAATTTCCCTTTTTATGGCTGTTAGTATTTGCCTTATGTATTGAGGTGCTCCTATGTTGGGTGCATAAATATTTACAATTGTTATATCTTCTTCTTGGATTGATCATTATGTAGGGTCCTGCTGTGTCTCTTCTAATAGACTTTATTTTAAAGTCTATTTTGTATGATATGAGAATTGCTATTCCAGCTTTCTTTTGGTTTCCATTTTCATGGAATATCTTTTTCTGTCCTCTTACTTTCAGTCTGTATGTGTCTCTAGGTCTGAAGTGGGTTTCTTGTAGACAGCACATATATGGGTCCTGTTTCTGTATCCATTCAGCCAATCTGTGTCTTTTGGTGAGAGCATTTAGTCCATTTACCTTTAAGGTAATTATCGATATGTAAGTTCCTATTCCCATTTTCTTAATTGTTTTGGGTTCGTTATTGTAGGTCTTTTCCTTCTCTTGTGTTTCTTGCCTAGAGAAGTTCCTTTAGCATTTGTTATAAAGCTGGTTTGGCGGTGCTGAACCCTCTCAGCTTTTGCTTGTCTGTAAAGGTTTTAATTTCTCCATCAAATCTGAATGAGATCCTTGTTGGGTAGAGTAATTTTGGTTTCAGGTTTTTCTCCTTCATCACTTTAAATATGTCCTGCCAGTCCCTTCTGGCTTGCTTTGTTTCTGCTGAAAGATCACCTGTTACCCTTATGGGGATTCCCTTGTGTGTTATTTGTTGTTTTTCCCTTGCTGATTTTAATATGTTTTCTTTGTATTTAATTTTGACAGTTTGATTAATATGTGTCTTAGCGTATTTCTCCTTGGATTTATCCTGTATGCGACTCTCTGTGCTTCCTGGACTTGATTAACTATTTCCTTTCCCATATTAGGGAAGTTTTCAACTATAATCTCTTCAAATATTTTCTCATTCCCTTTCTTTTCCTCTTCTTCTTCTGGAACCCCTATAATTCGAATGTTGGTGCATTTAATGTTGTCCCAGAGGTCTCTGAGACTGTCCTCAGTTCTTTTCATTCTTTTTTCTTTATTCTGCTCTGCAGTAGTTATTTCCACTATTTTATCTTCCAGGTCACTTATCCGTTCTTCTGCCTCAGTTATTCTGCTATTGATCCCATCTAGAGTATTTTTAATTTCATTTATTGTGTTGTTCATCATTGCTTGTTTCATCTTTAGTTCTTCTAGGTCCTTGTTAAATGTTTCTTGCATTTTCTCTATTCTATTTCCAAGATTATGGATCATCTTTACTATCATTATTCTGAATTCTTTTTCAGGTAGTCTGCCTATTTCCTCTTCATTTGTTAGTTCTGGTGGGTTTTTATCTTGTTTCTTCATCTGCGGTGTGTTTTTCTGTCTTCTCATTTTGCTTATCTTACTGTTTTTGGGGTCTCCTTTTTGCAGCCTGCAGGTTCGTAGTTCCCGTTGTTTTTGGTGTCTGTCCCCAGTGGCTAAATTTGGTTCAGTGGGTTGTGTAGGCTTCCTGGTGGAGGGGACTAGTGCCTGTGTTCTGGTGGATGAGGCTGGATCTTGTCTTTCTGGTGGGCAGGTCCACGTCTGGTGGTGTGTTTTGGGGTGTCTGTAGACTTATTATGATTTTTGGCAGCCTCTCTGCTAATGAGTGGGGTTGTGTTCCTGTCTTGCTAGTTGTTTGGCATAGGATGTCCAGCACTGTAGCTTGCTGGTCATTGAGTGAAGCTGGGCGCTGGTGTTGAGATGGAGATTTCTGGGAGATTTTCACCATTTGATATTATGTGGAGCTGGGAGGTCTCTTGTGGACCAGTGTCCTGAAGTTGGCTCTCCCACCTCAGAGGCACAGCACTGATTCCTGGCTGCAGCACCAAGAGCCTTTCATTCACATGCCTCAGAATAAAAGGGAGAAAAAGTAGAAAGAAAGAAAGAAAGAAAGAAAGAAAGAAAGAATGAAAGAAAGAAAGAAAGAAAGAAAGAAAGAAAGAAAGAAGGAAGGAAGAAAAGAGGGAGGGAGGGGGAAGGAGGGAAGGAAGGAAAGAAAGAAAGAAGATAAAATATAATAAGATAAAATAAAGTTATTAAAATAAAAAATAATTATTAAGAAAAAAAATTTTTAAGAAAAAAAAAAGTGGGCAGATAGAACCCTAGGACAAGTGGTGAAAGCAAAGCTATACAGACAAAATCTCACACAGAAGCATACACATACACACTCACAAAAAGAGGAAAAGGGGAAAAAATCATAAATCTTGCTCTCACAGTCCACCTCCTTAATTTGGGATGATTCGTTGTCTATTCAGGTATTCCACAGATGCAGGGTACATCAAGTTGATTGTGGAGCTTTAATCCATTGCTTCTGAGGATGCTGGGAGGGATTTCCCTTTCTCTTCTTTGTTCTCACAGCTCCCGGGGCTCAGCTTTGGATTTGGCCCCGCCTCTGCATCTATGTTGCCGGAGGGTGACTGTTCTTCGCTCAGACAGGACGGGGTTAAAGGAGCAGCTGCTTCGGGGACTCTGGCTCACTCAGGCTGGGGGGAGGGAGGGGTACGGAGTGCAGGGCGAGCCTGCGGCGGCAGAGGCTGCCATGACATTGCACCAGCCTGAGGTACACTCTGCGTTCTTCCGGGGCAGTTGTCCCTGGATCCCGAGACCCTGGCAGTGGCGGGCTGCACAGGCTCCCCGGAAAGGGGGTGTGGATAGTGACCTGTGCTCGCACACAGGCTTCTTGGTGGCTGCACCAGCAGCCTTAGCGTCTCATGCCCGTCTCTGGGGTCTCCGCTTTTAGCCGTGGCTCGTGCCCATCTCTGGCGCTCCTTTAAGCAGCGCTCTTAATCCCCTCTCCTCGCACACCATGAAACAAAAAGGGAAGAAAAAGTCTCTTGCCTCTTCGGCAGGTCCAGACGTTTCCCCGGACTCCTGGCTAGCCATGGCGCACTAACCCTCTGCAGACTGTGTTCACGCCGCCAACCCCAGTCCTCTCCCGGAGCTCCGACCGAAGCCTGAGCTTCAGCTCCCAGCCTCGCCTGCCCCGGTGGGTGAGCAGACAAGCCTCTCGGGCTGGTGAGTGCCGGTCGGCACCGATCTTCTGTGCTGGAATCTCCCCGCATTGACCTCCGCACCCCTGTTGCTGTGCTCTCCTCTGTTGCTCCGAAGCTTCCCCCTCCGCCACCCACAGTCTCCACCCGCGAAGGGGCTTCCTAGTGTGTGGAAACCTTTCCTCCTTCACAGCTGTCTCCCACTGGTGCACGTCCCGTCCCTATCCGTTTGTCTCTGTTTGTTCTTTTTTCTTTTGCCCTACCCAGGTACATGGGGACTTTCTTGCCTTTTTGGAGGTCTGAGGTCTTCTGCCAGCGTTCAGTAGGTGTTCTGTAGGAGTTATTCCACGTGTAGATGTATTTCTGTTGTATCTGTGGGGAGGAAGGTGATTTCTGCGTTTTACTCTTCCGCCATCTTCCCCTCATCTCCCAAGGGGCAGATTTTCAGTAAGCAATGTGTTTTGAAATATAACTTTTGTGCTTGTTTCATATTTGACATTCTATTTTAAAGCAATATCCAGAAATACACACAAAATTTCTCAGAGAAGCAAATTTACCTTCAGGTTCACTAGGAAACCTATGTAAAATGGGACAGCTATTTTACAGACCTTTGGCATTCTTCATTCATAGGTAAATAATTGCAAATCACTAAAGTGGACTTGAAGGAATTAAAAACTGATGTTTATGATCCTAAACTTTAGTCAACCATAGAAATTTAGAATATATTTAGAACACTAAATATTAATAAAAAGTTTTATAAAAAGTTTATGTAAAATACAAATTTCTGTTGTCTAGAATATCAGTATTTTTTCAAATGGTGCCAGATAACTAAAATACCTCTACATATTTAAAGTTATATTCTAGACAGAATACTTAGTTGCAAAATGTTTATTAGTTCATCTAGTTTATATAGAATTTGGTGACATGAGTTTTTCAATGCCCCATGACCTGGGTGAAAAACAACTCTGCTTAGTGTTAGTTTTTAACCAAAACTTTCTTAAACTTGCTGAAAGTGTGTTAATTTTTGGAATGTTCCCTTAGATATTAGGATGTCTATTTGGCTGACCAGAACTTTCTATCTCAATTCAATCTGACAATATACATAGACTCAGCCAACTTATAGTATTTTGTTTAATTTTAAAAAATTACCGTGGGACTGCTGTGGTTTTACAGTAAATGAAATGAAAATACAGTGATATGTGAGACAATGTAATTTAAAATTTAGTCCTTTGTGATATAGAGGAAAACAAGTTGTCAGTGAGTTTCATGTATATTTTCCTTCCCCAGAATTATGTGTGATTTACAATTCATAAAAAAGTGTTTTAGGGGAGAATAATAATGCCTACAATGTGATCTCCATGTCTCTCTGGGATAGTTTTAGGAGACTGTACGTTTTACTTACTAAGGTTGTATAGCAAGAGAGTACTTAGAAATCTCATCTCTCCTTGAAGCTGAAGGAATAGTGTATGTGCATAAAACAATATTTACTACAGTGCTGGGAGGTCTATAAATATCACTGTTAGGATGGCTGATTAGGTGGTCTCACTGCACTTTCTCTGCCTCCATGTATTTGTAGCTTTTTGCTTAAGTTATTTTGTCTTTTGATTCCATCTCCTTCAGAGGCTTTCCATAGTATGACTGCTCAGCACTTAAGGTTACCTCAGTGATAGGAAAGAGTTAATGTGATTGCATCCATGTTTAAATTACTTCCAGAGAATAACTCCAGCTTTGGAAAGACTAAACCCAACTTTGGAGATGCTAGAACCCAAGATGTAGGGTGAAGTTTTGAACTATTAAAAAGTAATGAACAATTGGATATTACCTTGATAAAAAAGAATAAGGAAGATTTCCCAAATCCTAGTTTCCCTCACAGTGTCCTATTACTTTAGTTTGAAATGACACTATTATAGAACTCATTCCCCATGAATGAAAGAATTATCCCTTATTAAAATGTAAATGCCTCGGAAAAGACAGTACAAGAATTGATCAATCATTTATACCTTAATGAGAAATAGTCACTCAAACCCTTTCCAGCACTACAGTTATCTGAAATTGAACATTGATAGGCTGGAGATGAGGCAGAAGCCTTTGGGAACCAGGAGTAAGGAGGAAAAAAAATAAAAGGGAAATGAGAGAATGCTGAGACTAAATGGCATGATTTACAATGTTACAAATACATTGAATCACAGTTGACAAACAATTATTGGACGTAGTGTGCTGAGCTCATAAAAGACTGCTATTGGAAAACCTTTCAGTGGCATACTTGCACTCGAGGAAAAACATTTTATTCTCTCTGTCCTCTTCTTTGCCTAGAGGACTACCATTCATGGTGAAGGGTGCTGACATATCACTCCCATATGGGCATGGATCTGTATTTATGCAGTCAGTTTAGGTGTACCTGCTTTGAGAATACAAATATAAACATCTTCTGAATTATCAGCGTAACACAAGAGACAGTAGTCTTCACTTTATAAATGTGCCCTGTATATGATTTAAATAGAATGGTTTTTAGATCATGCAAAATGTCTGTGGTTTACAAATATTTGGTGTAAATGTAAATTTTTGGAAAAATGTCTATTTAGTAGGGCAACACACTTTCCAATCTTCTACATTTATAATCTTTCTTATGTAAATTGCATGATACCGTGCTTTGCATATCACTTTATATAGTTTATCAGTCTATCATTGTCATCATCATCATTATTATTACTTGTGTGTGTGTGTGTGTCCAGAGTTATATAGGAAAGTCACACATGAGCAAACAGGTGGTTCTCTGGCTTCAAGGACAATTCTTGAAGGTACTTTAAGAAGAATTCTCTCTCTTCTTTCAGGATAATCTGTTATATTCCCACACAATCATGAAAGGCAGACTAAGATAATTATATTATGATTATTAAATATATATATATACAATATCATATGCAACATATTATGCATTGTATATATTGTATGTGAATCTATATAATATATATTATATATGAACACATATGTTACTGGATTGCCACCAGCCATAACAAATTACAATAAAATGAATACATATATGAGAATATTATTAAGAAACTCTCTTAAGTCTGAGGCTTCAGAAACATGATTTTGATATTATAATAATAAAGTTCATAATAAAATTCATCTAATGATTTAATTTGAGGCAATTCAATTAGTACATTTTCACCCACAAATACTTTAAAAAATTTATAATTAGTGTGACTACCAGAATGGCAATGCATATCTGGTTGTGTACTTGAATGTTCATGAGTAAGATCTTATCTTTATTTTGTCATATCTTATTAAAGCTATTTTCAAATAGAGTTTTGTATTAACTATGGTCATTTATTAACCCAACTAAGCAATATTCTTATAGGTATTTTGTTATAATTTTCTGATTAGCCATTTGTTGGATTGTTAGTCATTTTGTAATCTTCTTTACATTTTGTTTTTGACTCTGTATTATTTTTATTTAGCTTATTCTTGGGGTAAAACTGTAAGATAATAGGGCTCATGAGCAAATTAAGTATATTTATCTGATGGTGAGAAATCATCTATTATCCCTGTCAATAAGTATGCAAAATTTTAAAAACTCATCAGTTAGCTTTGTAATGTCAAGCCAGATTTAAATTAAGAGCAGAGAGAAGTAATACATTAATTATATGCTCATATTCTTCTGTTTCTTTCGTAAATCTGTCATCTATTGTTTTACTCCATTACTCAGAAACAAGAAACACCATCATGAATTTATGCTTTTTATTAAAGATAAAATTTCATGTAACTGTAAATCTGAAAATCTCACTATACAAAGTTCTTACTGATGTAATTTGGAGCTTTATCTCCAAAAAAAATTGTAGTTTTATTCATAACTGAAAACAATCAAAAGAAAACCTGAAAAGACAAATCACAACTGTCCAAATTTTACAGAATTTTTCTCTTTTCAACAGTCAGCATCAAAACTATGAAGTAAATTGCTTTTGAATACTTCTGTACCAGATGTCAGCCACCTTGCTTATCACTGAACAAGCCACATTTGAACTAAACAGCTCAGCATCGCATTGAGGGATGTGGTTGCTGATTGAACACAGGTGTAATGGTTGATATACTGTCACACAGTCTGACATTAACCTAAGATCTTTGTTGAAATAGCTATTACTGATGGCACAAAATGTAATTGCTAATTTTCTGCCTGAGTGGTTACATATTTTCTCTACATCTTAAGAGTTATTCATCCTTTTCCCACTGCCCATTCCTCAGAGTTTAAGGCAGATGTGTCAGTGGTCCATGGACCAGTAATTGAACCTGTCACTTGCAATCTACTGATTTCATTCTTCAGAAATGTGACTACTGTTTTATTCACTCTCCTGCTTATTTTTCTCTGGTATCAAATGTCTTACTTGAACCTAAGCTAACCAATATTCATAGTTTACCTTTAAGGGACTTTTTGGTCACCGAGCAAAGGGATTGTGAATGACTCAAATCTGACTGTATTTTATATTTCCAGTTTTAGATGCCTGGCTTTCAAATGAATTGTTTTTTTTATGAGCCTAATTCTAATCAATCAATCAATTGTACTGTGGGTATAGAAGTTGTGGAGTTATAGTGGAGAAAGGGCTAGGAAGCTGAGATAGATTTACCATTCCTATATGAATGAAAACCTTCTTAGAATGACTTACCATAACTCAGTCTACTTATACATCTTTCCAGAATTTTACTGAGTGCTAGTGCTTAGTGACTAAAGATCAACCAGTGGTTAGTTGGGTTGACAATAAATATGCCAAAATACATTTAGTCATAATACATTTTCTACTTTAAATTTTAGTTTCTACTAAAATAATTAAGTCATGGTCCACAGTAAAATAAAAGGGAGATAATATACAGCAAGCTTATGCTTAAATAGAGGATTTTCCATAAACAGAAATTGTGAGTTTTGTCAAAATCCTTTCAAAATTAACTCAGACTCAAAAGAACTATATGTTTCATAACACCTTACTTTAAATATTTTATTTGCCAAAGATAGGAAAAATTTTCCTAAAGCTATGCCTGACTAATGAATAGACATGACTGTAAAGCTATTGGTTGAAATTTTAGATGGTGGATCTTGTCTCTTTAAGTGAAAAAATTTTTGATAAAATGATCAGTTTTGCTTAGTGGAAAAAAAAACAGACTCTGGTTTAAAATTCTGCCTTTACTGTTTCATTACCTAAGGTATATCACCTTCATCTTGGTGTCTCTATCTTTAAAAGGGGTAAAATAATACTTGTTTTATGAGTTGATGTCAGTATTAGAAATATGTGGATAAATTACCTCAGGCAGCATCTGTCACATAACAGAGACTTGACACTATTGTCATGGGATCTGCTCTGAATCCTGAAGTTCTAGTAATAATGAGACAATTTACTAATGGAAGAGTCAGCTACCAGCATTAGGATCAAGGAGAATGCTTTCAAGATGAGATGAAAAAAGAAATGCAGAGCTCTGGGATGTAATTCTGATTGAGGAAATATAAGGCCAGGTATGCTTCTTATTGTGGTTTCTGTCATCTGGGGCTGCTTGACCGTGGAAGGAGGTAGTGTGCATATACATGAGAGGTGCACTAAAATGCAATGTTTCGTGCATATGTTAAGATGCTCATTGACTGATTTTATACAAATGCTACATTATGAAGCAGAATTATTATTTGGTGCCACAGTAATGGGGAAAGTGGCGTGCCTTAAGTTATAATCCACTTTAGTTTTTCAAAGTTGCATATTTATAAGATAAAATTTCTAAGTTAAAACTATAATTTGCTTCAATTGAGTTTTCTTTATATGTGATTTATGAAGCATTTTAATCTGGCCTCTAGATGTCATGTTCCAGGTTATAGAAGCAAAGGACGTACAATGGATGGGTACACTTTGAAAAAGGATGGGCATTAAAGAATCCAGTCTGAGAGATGGAATATGGTTAAAATTGAAATTAAGAAGTAGAAATCATGAGCATTTGGGAAAGATAAGTTACAGAGCAAGCAAGCTGCAGGAACAGGGGTGTAATGCAGTATTCTTTTGTTTGGAAATGCTGTCTTGACACAGTTTTTAGGTCCTGGTTAGAGGCTGGTCTGTTTCCCTTTGTGAGCAGCTGAGTAAATCCACATCCCAACCACTTCCCTTCTCACACTCTCTTTTCTAGGACCACGCTCTTTTCTCTTTTCTAAATATCAGACAAGGTGGGACAGTTCCTCCCTAACTCTTGGTCATTCAAATTAGCCAGTCCACAGGGAGTCTGCTAGAGCTAGCTTACTCCACCTGACTTGCCATACAGAAGCTGCCCCCTTTAACTCCAGCTTGCTATTACTCTGTCCTCAGGTGCAACCCTCTGTGTGGCTCTGACTGGCAGCCTTCTCTGGTTTGGAGCTTTGCCTTTCATCTACCTGAATGGCATTGTGTTGTGTTCTGCCATCAAAAGAATCTTTAAGTCATATAGAGTAAGGAATGTCAGGTAATAATGTGAGAAATAACAGATATCAAAGGTCAAGATGTCAAGAATCTATCAGTTAAAACAAGAGCAAAGGAAAACAATTTTCAGAGTTTGATTTCCAGGAGAAGGTATGGTCTTACTTAGGTTGATCATGCCATAGAGTTTATTTCTTTGCTTAGTAAAGAACTCATGATTCAAACTGCCAAACATTTAAATCTTATAAAATGAGTCATATTTTATGGCAAGACAAGAAAAATTTAAACATAAAAATTTGTTCTTTGCCCTTTGGCCTCCTCTCTCCCCACATTGTGCATTGTGTGTATCTGCATTATGCATCGACAAAACCTCCCCTATCAGCAAAAATATCTGTAAAGAACAACATTCTCCTAGCATCAATAAGACAACTCCTTAAAATTAACTTAAAATTGAATCTGGTTAAAATGGACTGAGGACTCAGACTGGATTGTGTAAACTGTCAAAAATACATCGTTTAATATATAGCCCTCTGTCTCAAAAACTTATATAACTGTGCCTTGACTGCTGATGCAAGGAACAGTTCTCAGAGCTTTCTGAGATGCTCTTCCCAGGTTATAATCCTCAAATTTGGCTCGAATAAAATTTTCCATTGCTTTCTTGGATTTACTGATGAATTTTTAGTCTACAGTCTCATCTCAGAAACTGCCAACATAATCCACTCACTGGCTGAAGGCAAAAAATAGGCATTTTTTTCTTAAGAGCATACTTAATATAGAATAAACTGGGCATGTAGAAAGTGTACAATTTGACAAGTTTTGGCATATGGCTTTACCTTCAAATTCATCACCGCAACCAAGATAATAAATACATGCATCACCCCAAAATCCTCCTCATTCCCCCTTCAGAGTCTCTCTCCCACTCTTTTTTCAACCTTTCTCCCCCCAACCCTAATCCCTGCCTCCAGGCAACCTCTGAACTACTTCTGTCACTATAAATTGATTTGCATTTTCTAGAATCTTACATAAATAATACAGTATAAACTTTTATGTTGGACATCATTTATACAATATTATTATTTTAAAATGTATGCATATTGTTGCATGCATCAATTGTTCATATTTTGTTTTGATGAGTAGTAGTATTTTATGCGGCATAGCACAATTTTTTTATACATTCACCTTATGATGAATATTTAAGTTGTTTAGAATTGGGGGTTACTACCAAAAAAAAAAGCTGCTGTGAACATTTGTGTATACATCTTTGTATGGACATAAATTTTCATTCTTTCATTTTAAGGTTAATACTTTAGAGTAAAATAGTTGGAGCATATGAAAGCTGTATTTTCAAATTTTTAAGAAACTGTAAAACTCTTCCAAAGTGGTTCTAACATTTTACATTCCTACCAGCAGTCTTATGAGGTCCTGTTCCTCTACATCCTTGTCCGCACTTGATATGGTCAGGCTTTTTAATATAAGCCAATTTTATAAATATATAGTGGTATCTCATCATGGTTTTATTTTGCATTTTCTTAATGACTAAGGATGTTTAGCAGTTACACATGCATATTTGTGATTCGTACATATTCTTTGTTGAAGTTAGGAATTCACTAATAAATAAATTATGCCCAATTTATTTATGGAGTTTCTTGTTTTCTTACTGTTTAGTTTTGATTGTGTTTATTTCAATATCAATCTCTTATCAAGTATATCATTTGCAAGTACTTTGTCTTTTCCTCTTTCAATGAAGTCTTTGAAGAGCAGACATTTTAAATTTTGATGAAGTCCAAGGCAGTGTTCTTGATTCTTCTGGGAGTTCTACCTCTAAATTTATCTCTAAAATGTTCACTTTACGTTCCTATTGCTACCCTACTTTTTGTAGCAGCTCTCGTTCCTTTTCTTTATGATCACCATGTCCTCTTAAGTCTTTGTTTCCATATTTTACCCTCCATCATAGACACAGTACTTTATGCAACTACTTTAAAAAATATAGTACAGATATTAATACTTCCCTGCTTAAGAATTTTTCAATAGTTTCCAATTGGGTTTTTAAAAGTTACAAGTATTTTCACACAGCCTATAATAAATGTCCTTCATGGTCTGGCCCCTGCCTGACTCTTACATTTTATTTTGTACCATAGTCTCTCTTGATCATTATATTTCATCAATAATACCCTCCTTTTTATCCATCTGACAAATACAGTTATTTTCTACTTGGGGGCTTTGCTCTTACACATTTCTTTGCCTGGGTTATTTGTCTGACTACTTGATTTGTCTGCTATCACTGACTGCAAAATGAAAGCTTCTTGGTAGCATGGCTTAAGTTTAAATTCTATGCTTCTTTGTTCCTCTCTTCCTAGACTTGTGACTGGGATAAAGTGAGCATTCATAAACAGTTGCTGAAAAAATATACAAATTTGTAAGTATACAAATTGTTTTGACAATTCTATACATCATTAATCCAGACATTAGTATAATAATTTAATTTTCTTTTTATTATCGATGACCATCTTAGAGGATGTTATCAT
Organism: Leucopleurus acutus; assembly: GCF_964270905.1. NCBI lineage: Eukaryota > Metazoa > Chordata > Mammalia > Artiodactyla > Delphinidae > Leucopleurus > Leucopleurus acutus. Next base: position 90,632,653 of record NC_139145.1, read on the forward strand.
TACCATCAACAATGTGTACTTATTGAATAGATGAGATTGTGAGCAATACCACAGTTTTAACTAGCAAGGATTGACTGGATTCTTGTAGAATACAGAAGTAAAGACACATAAAGACTAGCAATAATGCAACTAAAATACGAATCAGGTTCTGGTCCATACAAATCAGATTTTTTCCATTCTCCATTTGTCCCTTCAAATCTTCAATCCACATTCTTGGCAACGTTCTGTTCCCTGGAGACTATCACATGCATCAGCTGTTCTTTTTTCCTCTTGGACATTATGCTTTGCAGGGAAATGGAGGTTGGATAGAAAGTCCTTTGGATCGTTTTTTCCCCCTTTATAGATACTTCCTCCTCAAACCCCTCAGACCTAGGATTGGTAAAGGTCTGCTATTTCTAGCTTCATACCTTGTTGGTTCCTCTTAACCCTGCTTACAACTTTAAATAGCCCCTTCTTTTAAACTCTCTTTGATCCTCCTTTTGAATATATTATCTATTTTTCTCTCAGACCTTGGTTTACATAAGATTTTTCAGTTACTAGAGATATAGTGATTCTTTGTTTTAGTTCCAGGTATGGGAAATGCTATTTTGGGGCTGCTCAATCAACACAAACAAGGGACCATAAAAGCTATGCTAAGTATTTCCACAATTTTTAAAACATACTTATTAGACAGATTTCCTTCACTGTTGGATTTTATTTCATATATTTTTCCAAATGTGTGACAAGAATTGGAAATAGTAGGGAAATAGACACATTTTACTAGGTACCTATTTTAAAAAGTGAATTTGTTTGTATGTACGCTGCATAAAAGTAAACTGTTACATAAGATTTATACAAGGTTGAATTACTCAGAATAGTAATGGAAGTTTCTTTTTTTGTATCAAGAGTTCTTGCTGATATAATGATGAGAGTGAGGAAGATATTTGTGTCTTACTATCTAGGACATATTCTTACCTAAGGTGAGAAAAGCTAATATCTGAAGGAAGCTGAAGAAAAAGATGATAGAATCTATGAGAAAATGTTCTAAGGTTGCATATCTCAACTGTCGTGCCTGCCACTTAGTATGTTCTTAGAGCATCCTTTTCATAATATTAACTCAAAAAATGAAGGTAAAAGATCCAAATAGAATGATCTACATTTAAAAATGACTAATAAACAAGAATGATCCAAACGGAATTCACAGAGATTATAAATTCCCTTCCACACACATACACACACACAAAATAAAAGGAACATAGCATGGAGAAGAGAGTTGAAAATATACATAAGATACACCCTTAAACAAAGACATTTCAAAATATTTCTATTTTCTAAACACATAGAACACAACATGGACTCTAAAAAATTGATAAAAGTATATCACAAGAAATCGAGAATTGAAAAATAATGAGGTAAAGGGCTTAGTAGTTACAATGAATATTATAACAAATACTTTTTGTAAGTAAGAACTCTGTTGGAAACAATGGAATGTAAAATATATCCTATTGAAAATGAAATTGGTGACAAGAAGACCAGCTTGAGAAAAAATAAATCAAACAAATCAAGTATAAAGGAACAAAGACAAGTAACTCTTGTTAATGATAACTAAGAATGTAAAATATAAAGAAATAATTGATGTCACTGAGAAGGAAAGAAAATATATGAAGCAAATGAAAATTTTTCTAAAATACAATGAAAGAGATAACTATTTAAAGATAGAATAGATGAAAACTTTTATAAGTGAAGACCTAAATCTACAGAATGCAAGAACTTTTGTGGTATAAATGTAGATCTAACATAGTTCTATGTATAGATAGAGGTAAAATTTTAGATATATAGATCTATATTGTAAAAAATATCCAGCAAGAGAGAAAAACATTGAATAATAGTTTATCTGAAATATAATATACATATATATGAGTCAAAAACCTTAGAAGGACAAAAATTAAGCTCTTCTTAATTTCTTTTTTGCCATAGTCATTGTCAGAGTACATGATAGTAAAAACACAGTGCTTAGGAGAAACATGAAAGTCATGGTTCTTGAAAGTTATAACCAATGAAGTTGCTATTCAATGTAATAAATTTAAAACAAATGACATAATATTTATAAAAGCCATTTGAACATTAGCAGCTACTTATATTCAAATTAGAGCTCATATAGTATATTACCCATTTGTCCTCCTTGAAAATGTATTTGATGATGAAATCCAGCTGTGGTAGGCTGATAAATGCTCCCAAAGATTTGTCTGTTTCCTAATTCCTGAAGACTATAAATATCACCTTATGGGTGTGTGTGTGTGTGTGTGTGTGTGTGTGTGTGGAAACATCTATGCAAATGTGATTAAATTAAAGATCTTGAATTAAGAAGAAAAACCTGAATTATCTGGATGAACCTAAATGTCATCCTTACAAGAAAGATGCAGAGGGAGAACACATACATACACCCACACACACACACACACACACACACACACGGAAGAAAGCAATGTGAAGATGTAGTTGAGTGATACCTGGGGTGGTGGCCCCACTCTCCAGAACCAAGAAGGTCATGTTGGCCCAGGTCCTTGAATCTGTGCCCTCAGTGTCATTCTTCTTTTATTTCATCCCATCTCTGCTCCTTTCAATGAGCTGGCAGTGTTTCTGTTGATACAAAATTCTCAAAAACCTTGGTCATTCCTTGTTTGTATTCTGTAGGTATTGTGGAAATCCACACCATTAGATACAAGGATTTCCCACAGATTCTTCCTGGACAAACACATCTCTATTCCTGGCTTCTGCTGAGGTGGACAATTGAATCCATAAGTTACGCAAAATCTCTTTTTCAAATGTTTGTCCAGTCACAGACTTAAGGCTATCTCTAGATCAAGGTATTCCAAATAGGCTGATAATTTTATAAATCATCAAGTGCAGACTCTGTTGCCTAGCAGTTTCTTCTTCAATTTATATTTCCTCTCACATTTTTCTCTAAGCAGCAAGGGGAAATCAGGCCATGCCTTCCACACTTTGCTTGGAAATCCCCTCAGGAAAATATCCAAGTTCATCAGTTACAAATTCAACTTTTTACAAAACAGTAGAACATAATTCATCCAAGTTCTCTGCCACTATAACAAGGATCATCTTCTCTCCAGTCTCCAATCACATGTTCTTCATTTCCATCTGAGATCTCATCAGAAGAACTTTTAATATTCATTTTTCTAAGAACTCATCTAAGAACTTAAAATATTTATTTTTCTATGATTCTGTTCACTATCATATATGTATTTTCTAAGATGATAGAAGCTTCCTCTATAGCCTTCTTTTTCTCCTGAGACTGCTAGAATCATTGTTAACATCCAAATTTCTATGAACAGTCTTCTCAAGGCTATCTAGGTTTTTTCCTATTATGCACCTCAAAACCCTTCCATTCATTACCGTTACCCAAATCCAAAACCACTTCCACATTTTCAGGTATTTGTATAGCTGCAACCTACTTTCAGTATCAAAATCTGTATTAATTTCTTAGGGCTGCCATAACAAAGTACCATAAACTGGGTGACCCAATATAATGGGAATTTATTCTCTGACTGTCCTAGAGGCTAGAAGATATCAAAAAGTTGGCAAGGCCACACTCTCTCAAAATCTCTATGAGAGAACCCTTTCTATGCCTGTGTCTTAGCTTCTGGTATTGCCAGAAATCCTTAGCATTCCTTGACTTGTAGTGTGTAATTTCAATCTCTGACTCTGTCATCACATGGTGTTCTTTCCCTGTATCTTCACATTGTCTTCTTATAAAGACACCAGTCATAGTGGACTAAGGCTCTACTCTACTCCAGTATAACCTTACCTTAACTAATTACATCTGCAGTGGCTCTATCTTCAAATAAGTCCCCATTCTGTTTTACTTAAGATTAACACTTCAACATGTCTTGTTTGGGGACACAGTTAAACCCATAAAAAGTACTGAAGCATGTGACAACATGAATGAACTTCAAAAAAGTTATGTTAATGAAGAAAGCCAGACAAAAAAGTTCACAGACAATATTCATATTATATTAAATATCCAGAATAAGTAACTCCATAGAGATAGAAAATATATTGGTGGTTGCCACAGACTGGGGGAGTGAGAGAATAGGAGATAGCTCTTTAATTGGTATGTGGTTTCTTTTTAGAATGATGTAAATATTTTGGAACTTATATTAGTCCACTCAGGCTGCCATAACAAAATACCACAGACTGGGTGGCTTAAACAATAGAAATTTATTTCTCACAGTTCTAGAGGCTGGAGGTCCAAGATCAAGATGCAGGCAAGTGTTGGTTTCTAGTGAGATTCTTCTCCTTGGCTTGCAGATGGCCACCTTCTCTCTCTGTCTTCACATGGCCTTTTCTCTGTGCATGCACACTCCTGGTATAACTTCTTTTTTTCATAAGGACACCAGTCCTATTGGATTTGGGCCACACCCTATGACCTCATTTAACCTTGAATACCTCCTTAAATGCTCTATCTCCAAATACAGTCACATTGAGGTTTATGGCTCCAACATATGAATTTGGTGGGCCAAGTCTGTCTATAACAGAACTAGATAGAATGGTAGTTGCACAACAGTGTGAATAAACTAAATGCCACTTTGGTGTTCACTTTAGAATGGTTAATATTATATGAATATGCCTCAATAAAAAAACTTAAAAGCACATTTAACTCATAACCTCTTCCATGCCCTATATATAATTCTATTCACAGTTAAATTATGTTCAAGTATAACAAAGACTTGGTTGTATACCTTCAATTTATTAAAATAAATATAATGAATTTTATTCCATAAAATATTTAATAGCAGCATCTAAACTAAATTCATATGGGATTTCATTTTAGGGACTGAAGAAAGTTTAACCTCAAATTGAAATACTGATCTATCAATGCTTAAACTAATATGCTCTTTGGTTTTGAAAACTACTACTCGAAAATAATTATTTGAAAGTAATTATATCCTAATTATTTATGTGGCAAGCCACCATTACTGCTTTTCATCAATTATTTGTTTAATTGTGTATCAATCGTTTATTAAAATAGGGTCAGTTATAAAATCTCACACAATCCAAGTAGCTAATTTTCTCTTAATATTTGGTCAAGTTTAAAGGTCAGTATTAAAAAAATGAGTTTTCAATAGCAATCATTATGTATTCAGATTTTAACTATTATTAAGTAAGGAGTGACAAATTTAATTGAGATTATGATGGGTATATAACGATCTCTATCATTCAAGAATGTTCTCTTTATCTCCTCCTATAATCCATAACATTGTATCATATATAGTTATGTCTGATAAACATCCTGCTGTTTTTGAGTACTTATTTATGTAACTCAAAGGTAAAATAGGGCTAATATTCCTTCTGTTTTAATGAATATGTATATTTTTTAACTTTACAGTCCAATTGTGTTGAAAGTAATGAACTCTTTCCGAAAGTGACAATTCAAACTAAATTATTGAATTGATCAACAGCACTACTTAAATTAACTATTATTGTCCCATTCCTGGAAATACTGAAAACATGCAGGTTTCAGCCTCCTTTCTTTACCCACAATAGTAACTCAAAGTTCTGAGGAAATATATAATTAACAGAGATTAATATTACAGAAAACATTAGTTTTCTGTGTCTTTGATAGGCACAGGGCATTCCCAGGGGAAATTTCAGTATTCAAAAACAATTCTGGGTCATTCATAACAGCCAAAGATAAAATGGGAAGACATAGTCCCTTGATTCTAACCAGAGGCCTTTCTGTATATGCTAAATTGCAGATGAGGTATATAGCAGTTGGTCAGCCTTGAATGTGCCGTTTCTAATACTTTCTAAATGCCTGCAAGGCACAATCTCACTGTCAATGCCCCAAACCAGTTCTGACACACAGGAAAAATCTAGTCTGAAAAGGAAAGAAAGAGGAGGGAGGGAGGGAGGAAGAGAGGGAGGGAGGGAGGGAGGAGAGGACAAACAAGGCAAAAAGCAGGAAGGATGAAAAATGTAGGATCAGTCTGTTAGGTTTACCTCCAGAATACCTGACTGTTCTTTTGTCATCTTTTAGTCTGTCTTCTCTCACATCTCAGCTGCTGAACTATGAAAAATATTTCCATAATTAGAATAGCACTTTTTTTCCAACAGAAAACAAATTAATCCTGCAACACTTATCTGATTTTTAACAAAATTTACCTGGAGGTAAGAAAAAAGGATAATAACAAAATCAATTCCACTTACCTCACTATATATTTTGATTTAAAGAGTGACTATTATCTATTCAATTCTTTTGAATGCCTACATTCATTTCTTTCATATTTTCTTATGCTGTTAGATATGACATACATTTTAATCAACAGTTCTAAGATTCTCAAAGTCCCACATGACTGGATCATAACCAAAGATAAAACAGACAACCAAGGATTCAACCTCCATGCTTGAGACCTCTGGTCTTAACCTTAACTAACACAGAAGACTATGTACCCAAGTTCATCTTCATAATTTACCTCTATCCTCTGAAGCTAAGAGCAAAGTACTTATCTGAGACTAGCAGAACCTCCTTGACAAAAGAAGCCTTAGCAGTTGTCTTGGGCAGCTACTCTGGGATCCTCAATCACTGTTACAGCATGCTTTTTTCCTTGCCTCCCTACGGAATTCCATCATTTTTGATTTTTCTAAAGAAAAATTATTTCACTGTATTTATAAAGATCAACCTGGTTTTGTAGTCCAGGCAAAATAAGTCTACATCAGACTTAGCAAGTATGCCATAATTTCTAATTAAAGAAAACTCAAGCTTTATGTAGTCATATCTTTGGTGCTTTAAGAAATCTTAGAGATTATCTACTGTGTTGTTTAAAAAATCTAGTACCATGAAAAACTTTATTAACTGATATCATTGAATTACAGGGGTCACAAACACAGTTACCAGACAATATCATAAGTGAATGAGTTTGGACAAATACTATACAATTAGGAGTGCTAAGAACTCTGGTGAACATGAAAGTTTATTCTTATTCTCTGTATTTTCTTTCTAAAAGTTGCTAATATTCAGCCCCATCTGATTATTGTCATGCTGGATGTGGACTCAGTATCTCAAATCAACATTTTTTAAGAAAAAATGAATATATTAAATTTATATTAAATATCCTAAATACAAGCAAATATATCCTTAAAAAGCATAACCCGGAGGCAGATCCAACCAATTGATTATTGTGTTGTGAGCTCTATTTATTAGATGCCCAGTCAAAAAATGATCCCATGATTAAATATGCTATTGAAATTTTGGCATAAACAGTGTAAAAATGATTTCTTGGTCCCAAGACTTCAGAGTCTATAATATTTAAATGGAATTGTGAATTCTAAAAAAGAATATGATGTGTAGAAGATTTCAGGAGGCTAACATTTGTGAGCCCATTTTAGAACCGTCAAGCTTAGTTCAACATTTATGGATTGGCTGCTAGAGTTATTTTCCAGTTTTACAGACAGATTTTTAAAAGTGCTTGAGGAGGTTGCAGGCAAATAGGAGGAACATATGTCTAATGGGGTCTCAATATAATCTAATAAGTGTTAAAAAATTATGTACTCTCCTAAGAAAGCAACATATTCTTCCTTGGAGGCTGGCTACCTTCTTGTGAGTATTAATCCTTAAGTAAATCATGGTCTAGTCCTATTGAACATTCAGCTCATGTAAAGAAATCCCCATATTCTGTTTTCAAGCTCACCAAATATTATTCTTATGAAATTTCTTTGTCAAGAGAAATAGCAAGTTAAATACCAGTTTAACTAGCAGTTGTGACTCTCATTGTAAATTAATATGTGGGTATACTGTTTTAAATATTAGTCTCTTGTGACCTTGCCAGAATATGTTAGCATACTCAATTCTAATCTATCTATAATAAACAAATTAAATTTATAGGGCAATTCTGGGAACCAAAGTCTAAATGATAATTAACTGATGGTGTTAAATTTCAGTTTATGGGCAACTGCCTATCTAGCTAGACAGACAACATTACCCAGGTTTTTATGGACTCCTTGTGTTAGCCACTTTTGAAATATGTTTTAAAGCAAAATACCAGGATAAAGTACAAATAGAAATTTGGAATATTCTGAACACATAGTAGTTATTTATTGTAGTACCATGTATGAAAATTTATAAATTCTTGGAAGATTTGTAATGATAACATAAATTAGAACTTCCAAATAATAAATTTAAAATGATTGTAAAGTGAAAAAAAATTAACACATTTTATTTTATTGAACATTCAAGCAATTGATGTTATACAGAACTAAGATGTTCTTAACAGTAATAAAAAAAGAAAAATACAGAAAATGTTATTTTAGTTTTCCAGTTTGGCTGTATAAAAATGGAAATAAATTTTATATAATTAAAATTAACTTCATAGAGTTAATGAATAAATACCAAATTTCTTATCTTTCCCAGTAAAAATTACAGAAGTATTACAAATGGTTTTAAATATTAAACATTTTGCATAAAGAGGTATACTCTGATTAACATAGAATAATGAACAATTACATAAGTGTCTCTAGGAACTCAGCCTTCCAGTATCACCCTTAATTAATTGCGAGGTAAGTATTACAGCTTAATCTTAATGTATTTTGTGTGAGTTTATTAGACTTTATGGACTTCTATAAAATGTATAACAAAAATTTATTCATTTGCAAAGAAATTATTAAATGGTCATTATATGCAAGGGTTGGTATTAGGAATTAAGAAAACAAAAGCAAATTTAAAAGTAAAAAACAGACAAGAAAAGAATAAAAAGCAGATGATCCCTCAATGAAAACAGATAAAATTTCATACAAATAGTCAACAGATAAGAAAGATTCCCGCTATTATTCAAGAATAGGTTGAAATATAAAATTGGCAACAGTTAGGTCCAAGGGAAGCAGTGACAGTTAAGGGTAAACCATGTTCAATGTTTAAGCAAATTAGGAGATATGGAAGGCTTTTAAACGGGAAAGAACTAATGAAATCACTGCTTCCAGCACAGTGAGTGAAATAGATGCGGCTGACTAAAGTAAAATGAATCATGTGTCTGGTTATTTCACTAATTCAGTTCTGAAGCTCATAAATTTTGTGAATTACAAGATTATAGTACACTAGTGTGCAAAATACTACCTGTAGAATAGATTTGGTCTGCCAATTGTCTTGTAAATAAAGTTTTATTGGAACACATCATAGACTTTGTTTATGTATTGTCTATGGCTATTTTCATACCACAAGAGCAGAGTTGAATAGGTGAGACAGAGATCATATCGCTCACAAACCTAAATTATTTACTTTCTTGCTCTTTCTAGAATATGTTTGCTGACCCTTGCTGTAGTTGATAACTATAGTTATATATATGATTGATGAGATTATATAAGGAGAATGTATGAGATCTGAAGAGCACTTGGAGTTGGTCTCCAAGATGTTCCTAAATTAAAATGGCAAAGAAAAAACGTAACCAGAAGATAGAATGAAAAAGGGGGTCAAATATCTAGTAAGAAAAGTAGGAGTATGGTGCTATAGAAGGCAAGAATTTATAGTGACTTATGGAAGAAGAATGGTTAACAGTGCCAAATACTGTCTAAATTCAAATGAGGTGTAAATTGAGAACTAAGAAAGAGTGATTGGTGTCTTAGATAAGAGCAGTTTCTATAGACTAAGAAACTAAGAAATGTGTAGTGCATGAAGAATAAAGGGAAGGTTGGAAAATAGAGAAAACCTGTACAAATATCTTTGAGGAGTATGTAGGATTAAAGGAAGTTTTTGTAATATTTATTTTTATGCCAGAAACTAATGACAAAGAACTATGAGAGAGAGAGAGGAAAGGATTGAAAATTTAATAGTTTGATAAACCCTTTTGAATATGTGAAGGAATGGTATTCAGGAGACATGTATGGAAATGGAGGTGTGTTCCTTTGTATCTAGAGCATTTGGTAATATCTCCTCTGACACTTTTCTCATTCTTAGAAGGAAGTGTTAAGAAGGAAAGTCCTCCTTAAGACTGAAGGATGAGGCAAAAGAATTGGCATTCAAAGGTGTGAGAAAAACTTTTGATATACTGATGGGTAGAATGTGAATGAGAACAAACCATGAAAATGAAGACTAATTAGCAGCACTGAGGACTCAACTGAAGTTGAAGTCCCTGGATTCACAAAGACATTGTATACTTTCTTCTCTGTTTCTTTCATTAGTTTTCTGCAACCTGGATATAGGCATGGCTGCAGCATGGAGCCATTCATCCATGACTGGGATAAATTCTACTGTGTCACATGTTCTATGTTAGACATAGATATAATTTGGAAAAACCTCAAAATTTTAAGTCAAGGGTCATGTAGGAAGATGGGCATGTGTAACCTTTCCATCAACCTAAGTAGATTGTTCTAGAACCCATTCACTAGACAAGCACAGTTGATTTCCATGACAGGATAGTGACCCTGAGTCATTCTCATGTTTTCACTCTTTTAATGATGTCACCATGAGCAGTCCTGGCCCTAACATTTGCTGGGTTTTGAACAAGTATACTGGCAGAAGCCTATATATAATCCATGCTGTTTGTTGGCTATGTTCACTGGCTATTGAAGGAGAACCATTAGTGTTGAGACCAGGAAATACACATTAAAAATATCTCTGTACACAAAAATAGACACTGCACTCCTGATAGCAAAGCACTCTTATATACATTAAAATACAAAAAATTCTCTTGAGTTTCCGTGGTTTAGGCAGAGATTATCAGACCAGACCTTAGACACTGAAACAGACTAGAGCATATTACCAGGAGATTCTGACTTATTTACATTTAGTTTCCTAGACACTTGCATTTTAATTCAAAATACTCAAATGTAACTAGGATTTATGTTGTTGTGCATGTTTCTGATGCTTTGAGGCAAAATGTAGCATTAAGAAAACTGAAAAGTTTATATAAAACATTTTTTCTCATGTTAAGTCTATTAGATCATTGCCATGATTACTGCAGGATAGTAAAGCTGAAGCTGTGTTATTTCGAGCCACATTATTTTAGTATACATTTTGCATGCAACCTATTTATAGGCTCTAGATATGCAAAATCTTTAAGGAAATTACATGTCTATGTTATTAATTTCAGCCTAATTTACTCTCCCAAATTATGTTTTCTTTTAATGAAAATGAACCAAAGTGTCAAGTTGCCTAGAGTTTGCCTTAATTGGTGGTCGTAGGGTCAGTTGTTATTTTTGTAATTTGTCATCAGCGACAAAGTAAAATTCAAAGAATATATTTGGAACACCAAGAGAAAGAGAATTAAAACATGTAAAAAGGAGGATGGTTTATTAAAATTCTAGACATTTATTTTAGATTTAAGCCTATAATCTATGCTTTTTCCTTGTTTTTACCTAGGTGGGTAAGTGTAAGTTTATATTTATTTTAAGGTAATTTTTCTATGAAATTCTGGTATTATACATTTGCTGATCTATCTAGATAATATCAACTCCTATATTATTAATCACACTGGTACCAATATCAATATTGGGGAACAGTGAGGTTAAATTGACAGACCGGGGTCAAGAGAAAAATTGTTAATAAAATTCACCCTTTCTGATCCTGTTCTAGGATCCCATATCACACCTCACTCTCTAGATTCTTCGTGGTTAGACACACATTATATTCAATCATTTGAAATTGTTCCATTCTGAAGTTAAGGGATGTGGAAGTACCAACAGACATTTTCATCATTCATAGGGACAACACAAACACTGAATGATAAACAATTGAATAATGTCTCAAAATATTCTGATTTTTACAAACACTATTATGACATGAAATGAATATTTAAAATTATGTTCCTAAAAACTTTTATGCTTTCATTTTAGACTATACTTGTAATTCAGCAGGAAAATCTAAAATAACTGTGAACAGAAACATTATTTTCAGGTGAACATAGGCCTACTTGAGTGTTCTAATTTTACCTTATATATGACAGAAAAATCAGATGCTGTAATCCCATCACCATGTAAATTGCATCTAAGTTTTAAACAGAAAGTTAGGGAGTTATTATAAATGACATCTAAATTAAATTTGGGGTTGTCTATTTTATCATTTGCAAAATAAATCAGAGTAAGCTAGTAAGATTTTTAAAAGACTTGATTGGTATGATGGTTTTGCTTTTTATTTCAGTGGTTGACTGTTTTTCAGACTCATTCAAGGGAATTGAGTTTCTCAGTCCAATATGGATGGGAAAAATTGATCTCCAACAAGTACGTGTGGATACTGGGTATTACATTCTGAAAGTATTTCCACAGGTATTAATAGTGACTACTCCAAAGGCCCTGAGTGCATCTCTCCTGCCCATTTTTCCCAGGACCTCTCCAAATTCCATCAAATAGAGGGGTCTTACAGGACTTTGACTTGCAGATGCCTTATATGACTGACTCTGTAACCATATTGTGTCCCTCATCCATCTGACAGGTGAGTCTCCCTTTCCTAAGTTCATAAACATCCCCCACTCTGGGGTTGGGGACTGAATGTTAACTGGTATTGTGTATTGAATAAGGGCAAAGTGGCCCTTAGTAAATTAAACAAAGTTTAGCTTCCCTGAGACTAACATGGGAAGTTTGGGATTTGGGAAATTTGAGCCCTATTCTCATGGTAAAACTATGTGTCTTGGGTAAGGAGGCTGTATATATATAGCAGAATACCTCCCAGTCCAAACTTAGAATGAGGGAGTGAAGATACCCTTCAAAAGGGACCACAAAATCTTAGACAAAGAATCTCAATAGTTAAGAAAAAACTGAATACAAGAATGACCTTCCCAAATTTCTCTAGTCTGGACTAGACTTCAGAGTCCAAAGGTCTCCCAAATATTAACAGATATTGAACATCTTTCCACCCTGTAAATGAGAGATCAGGCTTAGATTGATTTTTATGTGGGAAATACCTATTTTTTACACCAAGGGATATTGAACAAATTTATAAGATTGTTTGGTTCTGATTTAAAAAATTGCATATGCTCATTACCAAAAATTTGGAAAACTCCAAAAATTAAGACTAGAACAACAAAAATAGACTGGTAGGTTATTAGAGACAGTTGTTAGTTATTCCACACACACACCCCCCCCCCCCGCATGTGGACAAATAATTTTTCATCTTCATTTTGATTCTTAGTATGTTTCTTTGCATTTTTCTTTCCCTTGAGATTTTAGTTATATAGGTAGGAAGAAGAAACTGACTCATGAGTATTCAGATGTCATTTCAATGTACAGTCTTTTTTTTTTTTTTTTTTTTGCGGTACACGGGCCTGTCACCGCTGTGGCCTCTCCGGACGCGCAGGCTCAGCGGCCATGGCGGCATGTGGGATCCTCCCGGACCGGGGCACGAACCCGCGTCCCCTGCATCGGCAGGTGGACTCCCAACCACTGCGCCACCAAGGAAGCCCAATGTACAGTCTTTTGAATGTATATTTATTTTGTTAATTGATATATTCATATTTCTGTAACCTTGTTTTACGCTTTTTCCATATTTCCATTATTTTCTCTCAGTCTCTTTTTCCTCTCTTTTGCTTGCTTTCGTCTTTTTTAGAGAATAGGAAGTGTAAATCCTGTGGATTTTTGCATATGAAATAGTGCCTTACTATTTCTTTATTTGTTTAATGTTTTAAGTGTGTCCAAACTCTATATATGCAAAGGCAATATTATATCTGTATTTTCAACTAATCTTATCTAATCACTTTTCCAGTTTTATTTATATCATAAATCAAGATGAAGGGTGTATTATTATTAAAACTTTTTAAATACATTCTCTTTGTGATTATATATAAAACAGATTTTTGTACTTCATTACAACTGATTTTAATATTCATTAAAATGAATATTAATGAATTCATTGTTTCCATAACTGTGTACCACTAATTTTATTAACTTTTTAATACTGAACTATATAAATACTTGAAATAATTTTAATAAATGTAAAAATAAAGTTTTCTATAAATTAAAGTCACAAGCTTTTCACTAGAAAAGCAATGTTATTCTTTATGTTTCGTTTTGTTTTGAGGGCCTACTAAATGCCAGGCACTGTTTTATTTATTTTTATGTTTTAAATTTTTATTGAGACATAATTGACATATTAATTTTAGGGGTACAACAATGATTTGATATTTGTATAATTAGCAAAATAATTACCATAATAAGTCTAGTTAACATCCAATACCATGCATAGTTGCCAAATTTTCTTTTCTTTGTGATGAGAACTTCTAAGATTTAGGAACACTTAGGAACTTTCAAATATGGAATACAGTATTATAAACTTTAGTTACTATGCTGTACATTACATTCCCATGACTTATTTATTTTATAACTGGAAGTTTGTACCTTTTGATCCCCTTCACCCATTTTGTTCAGCCCCCACCCCCCACCCCTGAACTCATTTTTTTTTCATTTTTTTCTTTTATAAGTAAATTCATACAGTATTTGTCTTTCTCAGTCTGACTTATTTTACTTAACATAATGCTCTCCAGGTCCATCCTTTTTGTTGCACATGGCAAGATTTCATTCTTTTTTATGGCTGAATAATATTGCATCATGTGTACATACCACTTTTTATTTATCCATTCATCTGTAAATGGACAGTTAGGTTGTTCCATACCTTAGCTGTTGTAAACAACGCTGTGATGAACGTAGTAGTGAATATATCTTTAGGAGTTAGTATTTTTGTTTTCTTCACATAAATACCCAGAGGAGGAAATACTGGATCAAAACGTAGTTCTGTTTTTAATTTTTTGAGGAACCTCCATTCTGATTTTCATAGTGGCTGCACCAATTAACATACCTACCAACAGTGCACAAGGGTTTCCTTTCCTCCACGTTCTAACAGATGTGAAGTGATATCTCATTGAGGTTTTTTTTTTTTTTTGGCGGTACGCGGGCCTCTCACCGCTGCGGCCTCTCCCGTTGCGGAGCACAGGCTCCGGGCCCAGGCACTCTGTGGCATGTGGGATCTTCCCAGACCAGGGCACGAACCCGCGTCCCCTGCATCGGCAGGCAGACTCTCAACCACTGCGCCACCAAGGAAGCCCCTCTCATTGAGGTTTTGATTTGCATTTCCCTGATGATTAGAGATGTTGAACATACTTTTTTGTACCTGTTGGCCATCTGTATGTTTTCTTTGGAAAAATGTCTATTGGGATCCCCTGCCCATTTTTAAATCAGATTGTTTATTCTTTTGATATTAAGCTGTATGTGTTCTTTGTATATTTTAGATATTAACCCCTTATCAGATATATGATTTGCAAATGTTTTCTTTCATTCAATAGGTTGCATTTTCATTTTGTTGATGGCTTCCTCTGCCATACAGAAGTTTGTTAGTTTGATGTAGTCCCACTTGTTTATTTTTGCTTTTGTTGCTTTTGCTTTTGTCAAATCTGAAAAATCATATTCAAGACTGATATCAAGGAGTTTACCACCTATGTCTTCTTCTAGGAGTTTTATGGTTTCTTCTAGGAGTTTTATGGCTTCAGGTGTTATATTCAAGTCTTTAATCCATTTTGGGTTAATTTTTGTGTATGGTTTATGGTAGTGGTATATTTTCATTCTTTTGCATGGGGCTGTCCATTTTTCCCAACACCATTTATTGAAAAGACTGTTCTTTCCACATTGTATATTTTTGGCTACTTTGTCATAAATTAGTTGATCATATATTTGTGAATTTATTTCTGGGTTCTCTATTATTTTCCACTGACCTATGTGTCTGTTTTTTATGGCAATACCATACTGCTTTGGGCAATGTTATTCTTGTGCTTAAATATTTTATAAAGTTTGCAGTTTAAGAAACTTAGTATCCTATCTGAAATGCTGTTCTCTCTCTTCCTTCTCTTGTCTACATTTCACTTTTAAATAAATTTACTAATACCAACACAAATTCTTTGAAAATATTGACATTACCAATTATGAATAACAATTTACTTAGCTTTCTTCTTTCTTTCTTTCTTTCTTTCTTTCTTTCTTTCTTTCTTTCTTTCTTTCTTTCTTTCTTTCTTTCTTTCTTTCTTTTTCTTTCATTTAGATGTTTTTCCAACATGTAGGAACATTATAGAATATAAATCCCTTTCACTGTCTTGAAACGACTTTTTAAATGATTTATAGGATGAAGTTATTGAACCAAAAAAGTGTACCTAGTTCAAGATTCTTGATATACATGTCTAATTGCTTTCCAGAAAGTTATGTTTTAGAATCCCAGTATCTGTATGTAAGAATATGTGTTTCATCATGCCTTCTTAAAAGCGACAACAAAAAAAGAGCCCTAAAAAATTATGTTCATTTTGCCTTACTTTTGAATGATTTTAATACTAGCAGGTTGAATATTTCATGTTTGCTAGCAATTTGTGATTCTGTTCAGATTATCATCTGGCCATGGTCTTTGCCTGTTTTTGTATGACAAAATCTTTATTGATTTTTTAGAGTTTAAAAAATACAAGTTAAGGGGCTTCCCTGGTGGCACAGTGGTTGACAGTCCACCTGCTGATGCGGGGGACATGGGTTTGTGCCCCGGTCTGGGAAGATCCCACATGCCGCAGAGCGGCGGGCCCATGAGCCATGGCCGCTGAGCCTGTGCGTCTGGAGGCTGTGCTCCACAACGGGAGAGGCCACAACAGTGAGAGTCCCGCGTACCGCAAAAAAACCCAAAAAACAAAAAAAACCAAGTTAAGGATAAAAACACTTTTTTGGGACCAATACATGTGATTTTTTAAATCTGGTCTTGCACATTATGGGACATGATGTAATTTCATGTGTTCTGTGAGTAATTTAAAGTATGGATAGAGATAAAAATTCTTTCTTCTTGCCTGTTCACCTCCTAAATGGCAGTACTTCTTCATCATTCCTTGGAAGGTAGATAGTCCACCGAAAACAGGAAGATTTGTATTGATATTTCTAGTTTCAAAGGTATTTAAATTTCCATCTTATTATCTTTTTAATAAGCTTTTCAATGGGAAGTGAAAGAATCTGTAACCAAAATCTTACCTGAAATTTTATTTACTTCATTTAAATGATATGTGGTAGAGATATGTGAAAAGGAAATTCTAAAGTATATCAGAGATTAAATATGTTATCAAGTGCTGGAAAACTAAAAATAAATTTTAAAAAGTAGTCTTAATATTCATTTATTTTTGTGATGATTCAGATAGAAGATATATTTTGGAAACTATTATATCTTAATTACTAAGAATTTTAATTAAAATATAAACAATTCTATACTTGTGGATTATTATTTAAAATTAAATGGCTATAATAGAAGATATTTAACTGCTATTATTTCTATATAGCCAAAATATACACAACTCTACAGGTTATATGTATCTGAATGTTGATAACTTATTACAATTATTAGTTAAATTAAGTTAAATGACTGGCTTTAAAATTTTATAATTTAACTTTTAATAATCTACTTAAGAAAAATATGAAGTTTTCCCAAATAATGTGTGTTCTGAATTTTGTAAAGGTTCTATTCTATTCATGTTAAAATATGATGCTGTTAGAACATATGTCTTTAATTCACATTTTATGAAATCTTGATATGCTTCCAAATTTCTCCATGTATTGCATACAACATTACTAAGAAGCATTGATACACAGTGCCTCCATTCATTTAATAAATATTTATTAGGGAGCTTTTATTATGCATACTATCTTTTTTCAATTTTATATATTCAAATAATGGTGGATCTTTAGAATTCAAAAATGTCTAATTTATAATTTATGGTATCATTTTACAGTATGTACACATACACACATATTAATTTATTTTAAAATTAGTCTGTGGCAGTATGTTTCTACTATCAGTAACTAGGATACATTGAGAAAAATGGAACCATTATTAACTAAAACCCAGGAGACCCTTTCCAGACCTTCTACTCAATAGCTGTGACCTTGATTTCTCACTAACCATTCAGAAATTCTATATGCTTAATCTTGGGGGCCACGTTTTTCTCTTGTAAAATATGAAAGTTTTAGGTTAAGTAATCTACAAAGTATCTGAACCTTTTATTACCTTTTGTCTGCATGAATAATTTGGAGTCAAAGCCAGCAGGGATCACTGTGAATATCTTATTCCCTTTGATCAGATAAAAGGTACATTTTTTAGCTTCAGAAATGGAACCAAATCAATGTCTACCATCTCCATAGATGTTTCTAGACACAAAATCACAGAGTGTAGATAAAACACAACTCTCCTTCTGCCCTCTTAAGTAGGAGAGAAGAAAAAGGAGAAAAACAGCGATTCTTAAAGAGTGAGAAATAAGGGCATTGTTATCATTTCAAGCAGGATTATTTCCTCCAAGAGTCAGAGAAGTTGACTAGAAGTAGAAAGTCTAGAAAACAAGCCTTCTGACTTCTAGTTAGATATTGGCCCACTTTGTAGTATAACAATTTACTGAGTATAAACATATTTTTATAGTCTAAATTTAAAAATGATTACTCAAGCTTTCTTCCTTTTATGCTAGGATGAGGTCTCGAAGACAGTGAATTTGTTGTAAATGTTCACAGAGTCTTTTTTTTTCCAGTGAGACCCAGACAAGTCACCTGAGTACTTTGGCTGGTTTAATGCTTTCAAGAATTAGGGAGTTGAGACCGAAAAAGTGAAGTGATTTGGACAGATACATAATGCTTAGTAAATATTTTTTAACTATTAATAATAAATGATTATCAAAATAAAAAAAATTCAGAATTAACTTAATTGAAAGTTTATTTGTGTTGCAGAAATAATATGTGTCAGAACTTTATTCAAACCTAGGCCTTCAGACTCAAGAACCTATATTCTTAACACTGCATTAAGTTGGGTTCAATGATAGGTATCTCTCATAATAGTAGTTATTTTTATCATTATTTTCATGATCATGATGACTGTTAGATATGTCAGAAATACCTGAGACTGTATCATATCCCTGAGTTTACTGTAGTCTCGAATTCCTAGACCTCTTTCCTTGCATATCTCCATGCATATCTACTTTACATTAAGATTTTCATTGATTGAACTACAGAAAGAGGATTCTTTTTGTCCCTGACTTATTCCCTGGAATTTCTACTTTTATTTCCTTTTTATTCTTATATGACAAATGTACTGCATGTTCAACTAGTGACTTATCAAAAGCTGTGCCCTTCAACACCAGTGATCCTGAAAATGTCTTACTTAAGATGTAGCTGTATAATTCATTTATTTGTTTTATTTTTTCTATTTGTATATTATTTTAGATTTTTAGCATAACATACATCTGTAAATAAAAACAGTATTATCAGTTCCTTTTCATTGCTTATATTTTTATTTTCTTTTGGTTGCTTGGTTGATTGATTGCCTTACATCAAAGAACTCTAGTACACTGTTGAATAGAAAGGGTTGATAGCTGGCATCCTTCTCTTGTTCCTAACTTCAGGGAAAAGCTTTTAGTATTTCCCCATTAAACAAGATGTTTGCTATCATTTTATCAGATTAAAGAGGTTTTCTTTGTTTTTAGTTTTCTAATTTTTACAATAAATGAATTTTGAATTTGAAAAAAAAGAGGTAGCTATAAATTTATTTCCTTGCTTTTTGTTGAAAAAATGTGTTTTCATTCTTGTTAGTTTTTCTATTTAACTGAATTCTATAATACTTATAGGGTAAAAATTGGTTTTTATTTTAGATACATCACATTCTCTCTATCATTAAAATGTGAATTATTTTGATAATTTCTATTGCTATTTTCTGGCTCACAGACTTGTTATTCTTCATACATGTCATTTAATTGACAGGTAAAAATCAACACAATGAACTCAGATTGTCGTTTGAATTTTCACTCCGGTTACATATTAGGAAGCTGATATTATCTGCCTTACTGTACCTAAGCCCTAGTTTCCTCACCTATAAAATGATAATAATGATACTTTCCTTACAATGGCATAAAAATAAATAGACAATATAAAAAAGTGAATTTTTTGGTTATTTTTGACAGACAGTACTTAGTAAATATTGGTTTCTTACTATTAATAATAAGTGATTAGCAAAATAAAGACATTTCAAAATTAATTTAATTGAAAGGTTATTAATACTGCCAGATGTGAAAGCAATTTTATAAAGTATTATTTATTCCTGGGAAAATAAGGGATCTTCTTTAATCTCTACATATGCTATTATTGCAGTGAGATCTCTTTATAAGTGACTTTTTACTAGCAGCAGTTTTGGTGAAGCTTTTCTTGACTCTAATTTTCTCTGAAAGATTCATGTGCTGTTTTTAAAGTTCCCGTGAACAAGTTTGCAACTGAAATTGAAAATTCGCCTGACCATATGTCATTTTAGATTTAGTTCCAGAAGAGGATAAGATAATCAGGATGAATAAGGAGTTGGCTACTGAAATGTCTGACCATAATCAAATGTGAAAATATAACAAAAAAAAATAATAAGCTGCATTAAAGTGCATGATTAGGCTCTGCAGCAAAATTTGAGACTCTCTTGAAACGGTTTCTAATTTCATTAGTGCACTTAGTTAACTTAAAGCCATTTTAAAAGATGTAAATTTTAGCTTCCAAGTCAACTTAAACATTTGTTGCAAAAAAGAGAACTCTAGTTAAAGGCAAGATTGTACCTTTAACCTCATCAACCTTTTTTTGTATAGGATGCCACTAGTCTTAAACTATATGTGGAAAAAACATTGATGCAATCTTTACTGCATCTAACATGTTCTGCCTTGTAATATCATAGTTATTTTTGTACATGCATTATTTCTCCAACTATCTAGCATGGCATTTTAAATATATTAATCATTATTATAAATAGCTGTATATTCTCCTCATGTGCATAAGAATGTGTAAATAAGGAGTGAAATTCTGAATAAGCCTTACCTTTGGAAGAAAAAGAACAAGACTCAAAATAAATGTCATTCTTTGGCAGAATAACTATAAATTCAGCTTCATATATAAGACATTGGATTATTTAGTTAATTTTTATTTATATTTTAATTAATCATCTTATAACAGGTTTTTAACTTGATATACATGTCTCAAGATTCTTTTCTCCTGTTTCAGAATTAATCAATTATTTTTTTATTTGTAATGTTTCCCTCCATGTTTTCAAATTGGTTTTAGTGGTTAACTTAGAGATTATATATGCATCCTTGCATTATGACAGTTATACAAATATCGAGAGTTACAAGTGTAATGCAGGTACTTTTTTTTTTTTTACCTTTATTCTCATGGATTCTACTCACTTTCATTTCATTCTTGCCATGAATTTTAACTTACGTATATTTGAGGCCATATAAAACACTACTGTTATTATTTTAAACAGTCAGTATCCATTTATATTTACCCATGTATTTAAGCTTTACAATACTCTTTATGCACTTTATACTGTCCTTTATGCACTTTCATATTTTTATCTGGAATCATTTTACCTCTGCTGAAGAATGTGCTTAAATTTTGTTTCAACACTTTAAAGATGCAAATCCACTGTTTTCTGATTTCTTCCATATTATTTCTCCAATGAAGGTTTTTTCCTGACTGTTTTCAAGATTTTTCTCTTTGTCTTTGGTTCTTGGCTGTTATTCCAAAGTGACTAATGCTTGATTTTACAAGATGAATGCATAGATATAAGATCCATGCAAAGTGCAAATTGGGTCATTGGATTTGAATGTAATAGAATACAAAAAATTTGGTAATACTCGTTCACATTCCGTATTATGACTATCCTTATAAAACTAATACTTGTCAATTTTTTATTTACTAAGGAAAAATATCCCCATTTATCTGAAAAGATTATTCTTATCCAATTCTCCTCCATTTTCTTACAACAAAATTGTTTAAGCCCAGATTTTATTCATATACTTCTACCAAAATAATATAACAGATTGATTTTAGAAGCAGATATGATAATCCAGGTATCTTCTAATAAACCAGATATGAAAGATATTTACAAAAATGTGAAGCAATTATAGCAGTAATTATATTTTGTTTTGGAAAATATAGTTATAATTTGTAAATATATGTTCTGTTACATTAGCATAATGAATATATTGGTATTTTTTAAATGAATGTGTATTTTGAATATTTCTGCCTTAATTTCTAATACATTAAACATGTATACATATGCAATTCATGCAAAAAAAAGTGCACTTTGGGGACTTCAATATTTTTAAGAATGTAAGGTTTGAAAAATACTCTTTTAGATGTGCCTGCATGTGGTCTTCCTTGTATTTATCTTGATTGGTATACACAGAGCTTCTTGATATTGTTCATCTATTTTGGGAACTTCTCAGGCACTACCTATTCTAATATTGTTCTGCTCAATTCTGTTTTATCTTTTTCTGTGATTCCAATTAAACTTGTTAGACCTTTTACTCTGATCTACATGTCTTCTATGGTCTTCGCTATTTATTACTTTTTCTCTGTTTGTCTCTGTTTCAGTTTGTAATTTTTTAATTGACTTATCTTCCATTTCAGTAAAATATTGTTGGCTGTATATTCTATTTTTATACCCATCTACTGAGTTCATAATCTGATGCATTATATTATTTACTTTTATAATTTCCATTTGAATCCTTTTCTTATATGAAGACATTCCTTTTTTACACAGTATGGTTAACTAAACTCTTGCATATTGGAACTGTGTCTTTGCATTGCCCAACTCTCTAGTCACTGGAACTGTGCAAAACAAGGACACATGTTTTAGTTAGTACAGTGATGCAAAGTGAGGACTCTTGGTTTTCCAATAATCTCTGATATTTTATATATTTTCCTTTGTTTTCTTGAACACATTAATTATATTTATTTAAAATTTATTTCTTGTTAACTCTGTTAATTACAAGTAATACTCAGAATGTTATCATATGATGAGATAATATGTTGCTCCACAAGGTAAATTTACTACATCACTGCTTAATTCAGTTGATTTTTTTTTAAGAGCAAGAATTTCAATGACAGATGCAGCATATTAATTTACACTCTGCAAGCAGCTCTTTATCTTCTTGACCTTACTGATTTTTGTTACAAGTCATGATACCATTTCATGTATGGTATAAAAACCTTATAAGATTCTCCCATGCTGACTTTTGTGCTATAGTTATCATTCACTTTACTTCTACATATTTTATAAACCTCATAATGCACAGTTATTATTTTTACTTTTAACAAATTAACTATAATATGATGTAAATAATAACAATGAACATATTTTGTGTTTTTCCAGGTTGTTTCCAATTTAAGTATCATTTATTTTGCCTAAAGAGCTTTAGTCAGCCTTCCTTATAATTCAAGTCTTCTGGTAATTAACTAAGCAACTTTTGTGTATCTGAAAGCTTTCAATTTACCTTCAGTTTGAAAGATATTTTCACTTTTTCTAGAATTTTAAGTCTATAGTTTCTTTTTTTCTTTCTTTTTTTTGAAGATATTTAAAGATATTTATCCACTGTATTTTGGTTTATGATTTTTCCAACAAAATTCTGCTGTCATGCTTTCCTTAGTTCCTCTGTAAATAAGTATCATTTTCTGTGGATGCTTTCAGGATTTTACTCTTTTTCATTGGTTTTAAATAATTTGATTATGAAACACCTTGTTTAATTCTTTTCACATTTAATATGCTGTTTCATTGAGTTTCTTAGTTCTATGGACTTATAATTTGCATCAATTTTTTTTCAAAAACAAGTTTTTAAGAAATAAACAACTTTTATATTTCAAAATTGTTTTTTCAAAGTTTTTATAACTCTTCTTTCCTCAGGGACTCCAATTACATGTATATTATCCCACTATAAACAAGTCAATTTTTCTTTTTTATCCCAAGTTTCATTTGGATAGTTTCTATTCCTATGTCTTCATCCTCATTAATTTTGTCTCACTCTTAATTCTTTTCTTAAAAGTCTCAAATGTTGTAGTCCTCATCTCTAAAAGTTTGATTTGGGTCTTTTTTATGTCTTCTATGTCTTTAACATATTCAACCTTTCCTTTAGCTTTCTGAATTTGTAGAATGAGGTTATAATAACTGTTTGACTCTCCCTGTCTACTACTTCTATGCTCTGTGAAATTTCTGGGATTATTTTAATTGATTTATTTTTCTCATTATGAGTCAGCTTTTGCTATTGCCTTACAAGCCTGGCAATTTTTGATTAGATATCAGATATTTTAATTTAATATCTGATATCTAATTTAATTAGATCCCATTATTGGGAGCTAAATGTTTTTGTATTCTTATGCATATTCTTGTGCTTTATTCTGGGAAACTGAATTTTTTTGTAATCCTGCAATTCTTATACTTTAATTTTTGTGTCTACTTTTAAGTTTCTTAGGTAGAAACAAAGCAACATTTCTCCTAGGAATATTTTCTCCCACTATTGAGGCATAATCTTCTGAGTACTCTACACCAGAGGTCCCCAACCCCCAGGCCATGAATCAGTACCAGTTGATGGCCTGTTAGGAACTGGGCTGCACAGAAGGAAGTGAGTGGTGGGCAAGTGAGTGAGGCTTCATCTCTGTTTACAGCCGCTCCCCATTGCTCACATTACCACCTGAGCTCTGCTTCCTGTCAGATCAGTGGTGATTAGATTCTCATAGAAGTATGAACCCAACCATGAACTGCGCAAGTGAGGGATCTAGGCTGCATGCTCCTTATGAGAATCTAATGCCTGATGATACGAGGTGGAGCTGAAGCTGTGATGCTAGCGCTGGGGAGCAGTTGCAAATACAGATTATCACTACCAGAGAGGTTTGACTGCACAGAGACCATAATAAATCAATTGGGAAACAAGCTCAGGGCTCCTACTGAATCTACATTATGGTAAGTTGTATAATTATTTCATTATATATTACAATGTAATAATAATAGAAATAAAGTGCACAATAAATGTACACAATAAATGTAATGTGCACAATAAAGTGCACAATAAAGTGCACAATAAATGTAATGTGCTTGAAGCACAAAACTAATGTGCTTGAAGCATCCCAAAACTATTCCACTCCCCCCTGGTCCATGGAAAAACTGTCTTCCACAAAACCGGTCTCTGGTGACAAGAAGATTGGGGACCACTGTCTACACAGCTCCATATAAATTTTGAGGTTCTCCACTATGGTCTTTGGGAAAAGGAACTATTCCTGATTCTGTGTGAGACCGGAATTGTTCCCTCTAATCGTTCAGGTGGTTCTTTACTCAGTGATGTCTAGTTTCCTCTATGCACTAATATTATGTGTCTGATGCCATGAGGAAGACTTTCATGAGATGTTGGGAGTTCTCATTCTGTTCAGCTCCCTTCTCTTTCATACATGTCATGTGAACTTGTACCACTGTGGCGTCTGGGACTCATAGCTACATCTCCTTAACTCTAGAGATCATGGAGATTCCAGAATCCTGGAAATAGAATGGAGAAAATACAAGAAACATTTAACAAGGAATTAGAAGAACTAAAGAGCAAACAAACAGTGATGAACAACACAATAAATGAAAATTAAAAATTCTCTAGAAGGAATCAACAGCAGAATAACTGAGGCAGAAGAATGGATAAGTGACCTGGAAGATAAAATAGTGGAAATAACTACTGCAGAACAGAATAAAGAAAAAAAAATGAAAAGAAACAAGGACAGTCTAGGAGAACTCTGGGAAAACATTAAACAGTCGAACCAAGATTCAAATTATAGGGGTCCCAGAAGAAAAAGAGAAAAAGAAAGGGACTGAGAAAATATTTGAAGAGATTATAGTTGAAAACTTCCCTAATATGGGAAAGGAAATAGTTAATCAATTGCAGGAAGCACAGAGAGTCCCATAGAGGATAAATCCAAGGAGAAACATGCCAAGCTACATATTAATCAAACTATCAAAAATTAAATACAAAGAAAAAATATTAAAAGCAGCACAGGAAAAACAAGTAATATACAAGGGAAGTCCCATATGGTTAACAGCTGATCTTTCAGAAGAAACTCTGCAAGCCAGAAGGGAGTGGCAGGACATATTTAAAGTGATGAAAGGGAAAAACCTACAACCAAGATTACTCTACCCAACAAGGATCTCATTCAGATTCAATGGAGAAATTAAAAGCTTTACAGACAATCAAAAGCTAAGAGAATTCAGCACCACCAAACCAGCTTTACAATAAATGCTAAAGAAAATTCTCGAGGCAGGAAACACAAGAGAAGGAAAAGTCCTACAATAACAAACCCAAAACAATTAAGAAAATGGTAATAGGAACATACATATCGATAACTACCTTAAATGTAAATAGATTAAATGCTCCAACCAAAACACATAGACTGGCTAAATGGATTCAAAAACAAGACCTGTATATATACTGTCTAAAAGAGACCCACTTCAGACTAAAAGTGAAGGGATGGAAAAAGATATTCCATGCAAATGGAAATCAAAAGAAAGCTGGAGTAGCAATTCTCATATCTGACAAAATAGATTTTAAAACGAAGACTATTACAAGAGACAAAGAAGGACACTGTATAATGATCAAGGGATCACTCCATGAAGAAGATATAACAATTGTAAATATTCAGGCCCCCAACATAGGAGCACCTCAATACATAAGGCAAATGCTAACAGCCGTAAAAGGGGAAATCAACAGTAACACGATCATAGTAGGGGATGTTAACACCCCACTTTCACCAATGGACAGATCATCCAATATGAAAATAAATAAGGAAACACAAGCTTTAAATGATACATTAAACAAGATGGACTTAATTGATACTTATAGGACATTCCATCCAAAAACAACAGAATACACTTTCTTCTCAAGTGCTCCTGGAATATTCTCCAGGATAGATCATACCTTGGGTCACAAATCAAGCCTTGGTAAATTTAAGAAAATTGAAATCATATCAAGAATCTTTTCTGATCACAACACTGTGAGACTAGATATCAATTACAGTAAAAAATCTGTAAAAAATACAAACACATGGAGGCTAAACAACACACTACTAAATAACCAAGAGATCACTGAAGAACTCAAAGAGGAAATCAAAAAATTCCTGGAAACAAATGACATGAAAACATGATGACCCAAAGCCTATGGGATGCAGCAAAAGCAGTTCTAAGAGGGAAGTTTATAGCAATACAATCCTACCTGAAGAAACGAGAAATATCTCAAATAAACAACCTAACCTTACACCTAAAGCAATTAGAAAAAGAAGAACAAAAAAACCCCAAACTTAGCAGAAGGAGAGAAATCATAACGATCAGATCAGAAATAAATGAAAAAGAAATGAAGGAAATGATAACAAAGATCAATAAAACTAAAAGCTGGTTCTTTGAGAAGTTAAACAAAATTGATAAACCATTAGCCAGACTCATCAAGAAAAAAAGGGAGAAGACTCAAATCAACACAATTAGAAATGAAAAAGGAGAAGTAACAACTGACACTGCAGAAATACAAAGGATCATGAGAGATTACTATAAGCAACTATATGCCGATAAAAGGGACAACTTGGAAGAAATGGACAAATTCTTAGAAAAGCACAACCGTCTGAGACTGAACCAAGGAGAAATAGAAAATATAAACAGACCAATCACAAACATGGAAATTGAGAT
This sequence comes from Leucopleurus acutus, assembly GCF_964270905.1. Classification (NCBI taxonomy): domain Eukaryota; kingdom Metazoa; phylum Chordata; class Mammalia; order Artiodactyla; family Delphinidae; genus Leucopleurus; species Leucopleurus acutus. The sequence continues at coordinate 90,660,122 of NC_139145.1, forward strand.
TGTGATTAAAAATCTTCCAACAAACAAAAGCCCAGGACCAGATGGATTCACAGGCTAATTCTATCAAACATTTAGAGAAGAGCTAAAACTTGTCCTTCTCAAAATCTTCCAAAATATAGCAGAAGGAGGAACACTCCCAAACTCATTCTATGAGGCCAATATCACCCTGATACCAAAACTAGAAAAAGATGTTACAAAAAAGGAAAACTGCAGGCCAGTATCACTGATGAACATAGGTGCAAAAATCCTCAACAAAATACTAGCATACAGAATCCAGCAGCACATTAAAAGGATCATACACCATGATCAAGTGGGGTTTATCCAAGGAATGCAAGGATTCTTCAATATAAGCAAATCAAACAATGTGATAAACCATATTAACAAACAGAAGGAGAAAAACCATATTATCATCTCAGTAGATGCAGAAAAAGCTTTTGACAAAATTCAACAACAATTTATGATAAAAACCCTGCAGAAAGTAGGCATAGAGGGAATTTACATCAGCATAATAAAGGCCATATATGACAAACCCACAGCCAACATTGTTCTCAATGGTGAAAAACTGAAACCATTTCCTCTAGGATCAGGAACAAGACAAGGTTGTCCACCCTAACCACTATTAGTAACATAGTTTTGGAAGTTTTAGCCACAGCAATCAGAGAAGAAAATGAAATAAAAGGAATCCAAATCAGAAAAGAAGAAGTAAAGCTGTCACTGTTTGCAGATGACATACTATACATAGAGAATCCTAAAGATTCCACCAGAAAACTACTAGAGCTAATCAATGAATTTGGTAAAGTAGCAGGATACAAAATTAATGCACAGAAATCTCTTGCATTCCTATACAGTAATGATGAAAAATCTGAAAGGGAAATTAAGGAAACACTCCCATGTACCATTGCAACAAAAAGAATAAAATATCTCAGGATAAACCTACCTATGGAGACAAAAGACCTGTATGCAGAAAACTATAAGACACTGATGAAAGAAATTAAAGATGATACAAACAGATGGAGTGATATACCATGTTCTTGGATTGGAAGAATCAACATTGTGAAAATGACTATACTACCCAAAGCAATCTACAAATTCAATGCAATCTCTATCAAACTACCAATCACATTTTTCACAGAACTAGAACAAAATATTTCACAATTTGTACAGAGACACAAAAGACCCCGAATTGCCAAAGCAATCTTGAGAAAGAAAACCGGAGCTGGAGGAATCAGGCTCCCTGACTTCAGAGTATGCTACATAGCTATGGTAATCAAGACAGTATGGTACTGGCACAAAAACAGAAATATAGATCAATGGAATAGGATACAAAGCCAAGAGATAAACCCACACACATATGGTCACCTTAGTTTTGATAAAGGAGGCAGGAATATACAATGGAGAAAAGACAGCCTCTTCAATAAGTGGTGCTGGGAAAACTGGACAGCTACATGTAAAAGACTGAAATTAGAACACTTCCTAACACCATACAGAAAAATAAACTCAAAAAGGATTAAAACCTAAATGTAAGGCCAGACACTAAAACTCTGAGAGAAAAACATAGGCAGAACATTCTATGACATAAGTCACAGCAAGATCCTTTTTGACCCACCTCCTACAGTAAGAAAATAAAAACAATAATAAACAAATGGTACTTAATGAAACTTAAAAGCTTTTGCACAGCAAAGGAAAACATAAGATGAAAAGACAATCCTCAGAATGGGATGAAATATTTGCAAATGAAGCAACTGACAAAGGATTTATCTCCAAAATTTACAAGCAGCTCATGCAGGTCAATATCAAAAAAACAAAAAACCGAATCCAAAAATTGGCACAAGACCTAAGTATACATTTCTCCAAAGAAGATATACGGATTGTCAACAAACACATGAAAGGATGCTCAACATCACTAATCATTATATAAATGCAAATCAAAACTACAATGAGGTATCACCTCACACTGGTTAGAATGGCCATCCTCATAAAATCTACAAACAATAAATGCTGGAGAGGGTGTGGAGATAAGAGAACCCTCTTGCACTGTTGGTGGGAATATAAATTGATACAGCCACTATGGAGAACAGTATGGAGGTTCCTTAAAACACTTAAAATAAAACTACCATATGAACCAGCAATCCCACTACTGGGCATATACCCTGAGAAAACCATAATTGAATAGAGTCATGTACCTCAATGTTCATTGCAGCTCTATTTACAATAGCCAGGACACGGAAGCAACCTAAATGTCCACTGCCAGATGAATGGATAAAGAAGATGTGGCACATATATACAATGGAATATTACTCAGCCATTAAAAGAAACAAAATTGAGTTATTTGTAGTGAGGTTGATGAGCCTAGAGTCTGTCATACAGAGTGAAGTAAGTCAGAAAGAGAAAAACAAATACTGTATTCTAACACATATATATATGGAATCTAAAAAAGAAAAAATGGTTCTGAAGATCCTAGGGGCAGGACAGGAATAAAGATGCAGACGTAGAGAATACACTTGAGGACATGGGGAGGGGGAAGGGTAAGCTGGGACAAAGTGAGAGAATGGCATGGACATATATACACTACCAATTATAAAATAGACAGCTAGTGGGAAGCAACAGCATAACACAGGGAGATCAGCTCAGTGCTTTGTGTCCACATAGAGGGGTGGAATTCAGAGGGTGGGAGGGAGATGCAAGAGGGAGGGATATGGGGATATATGTATACGTATAGCTTATTCACTTTGCTATACAGCAGAAACTAACACACCATTGTAAACAATTATATTCCAATAAAGATGTTAAAATAAAAAAGAATTTTGTTTATGGTAATTTCATGTAAATAAATGATCAAACCTAATGACAATATATGCTCCTATGTGTTTACTGTATATATTACTTTTCTTGAGGCAATTTTAAAATTCTTGTCTTGCATTATATATATAAGAAACGTGTAATCATTATGGTTATCAATTGAAAACACATCCATCAGTAACAACTAGAAATTATTTGTTCACTGAGTAGTAGCAGCTATTAAATAAAAACTGAAACAACAAGTACAAAAAAGCTAAGGATATTAAAAAGACTCTGGATGGGTAAAGATGCTTTTATTCATTAGAAATTGAGATGTGAAAATAGCAACCTAAGAGGAAGATTTGGATAATATCCTTAAGGTTGAACACAATATAAGTTTAAAGCTTATATTATATATAAGCTTATATATAAGAGCAAGTTTTCATTTGCTCCTCATGCAGCTATGAGTAAAAACTTAAGAAAAAAATGGTGGAAAAAACCAAAAGAGATTTTATATATATATATGTTTACTCACAGACCATTAGTCCTTATTTATCTTTTGAAATGTGAAAATAGAAGTGTTTCTGGAAGATCAGCATATACTTTCACTATTTTGAGCTAATAAACACCTGAAAACCAAGTCATTTTCAATATCCACAAGAAATACAGTGAGTAATATTTTCCTTGTATATCAGTTGTAGTGTATTTACATCTTTAACATTGCCCAAAAGATAAATGAACCTAAGTTCATTAAAAAGTAGCTTATATAAAGATAACAATATTTTAAACTTGTGGCCAATCACTATTCTAGTTTTATACATTTAAAGGAACTCCATTAGCAAGATAGTAACTTATTAAACAAATGGGCCTTGAATATAAACAGTAGTTTTGACTAATTTTATAGAAAAACCTACATCTAATAACAGAAAAAAAAATAATCCTTTTAGAACATTCTTTGAGCAATTAGCTTTATCATTCAACATTGTTTAAAATAATCCCTGGTCTTTACAAATTTATGCAAAATACATTCTATGTACATCTGACTTAAAAATAACCATTTTAGAAAGAATATTTAAGAAGATATAAAGGGTTACTATGGTTATTAGCTAAAGAAAGATAATTTGCCCCCTCCCTATTTTACTTTGCTGTTTCCACAATCTGTGGGAATTAGAGTCTAAACTAATTGAATAAGTGAATATAAATAACAATGAATCAAACCCAGTATCAACCCCAGGATAGACAGGAAGGGCACACCAAGAGATGATGCAAGGTATCATCAATTCCCTTTCCTCGAAAAACAGTTTTAAAAGGATAGAGTCCAGTTGATGCAAATGAACAGCAAATATATCACCCTTGCAGTTGTTTCCTCCTTCTCTAGACATTGACAATTACCTTTTCTGCAACAATGTATTATTGTTGTTTTATTATTTGAAGTACTTCTTAAACTTCCCACTTTTTCTCCTTTTCTGTAAATTGTAATAGTGTATCATCTCTGTATTACTTTAATGATCTATTGAATCAACATTTGTCCATATCAATCAATCTATTCAATGATACTTGAGTACTTTAAGTAAAATCATATCTCCATGATATCCTCTTCAAAAATCTACAATGGTCATTTTCTAGCCTATCGAATCTTGACTTCTGTGTAGGAACCTCAAATTTAAAAAAATTTCCTTTGACTTATTTGGACCCATTTTCCAATGATTGTATTTTTATTCACAGCAAAAGATATAATTGTTTTTTAAAGAGTTTTTTTTTAACTAAAATTATTATTATTATTATTTTGCGGTACGCAGGCCTCTCACAGCTGTGGCCTCTCCTGTTGCGGAGCACAGGCTCTGGACGCGCAAGCTCAGCGACCATGGCTCACGGGCACAGCTGCTCCGTGGCATGTGGGATCTTCCTGGACTGGGGCACAAACCCGTGTCCCCTGCATCGGCAGGCGGACTCTCAACCACTGCGCCACCAGGGAAGCCCAATTATTTTTATTTTTTAATGTATCACAGGAGCATTAACTGAAAGCTTTATTGCTGCCCTGAATATATATGTAGACATCAGATGCTTAAGGATAATGCTTTAGGTCTTTTTGAAATTTCTATGAGAACAGGTATAAACTAAGCATAGAAGATTAAGATAACAGTTAATAAAATAAAATTTTGTCATAAGTATTAGTATTAATTACAATTTGGAAAATGTCCCTACTTGTCCTGACACTGTATCTGTGATCTGTTATTGCTAACACTTTAAAGAATGGATTCACTGGATTAAATGTGATAGATTTTTTTAAACTGAGGGCCACGGCAAGCAGATTTGATGTATTGAAGCATGGAAAGTAGTAATATTGTTTAAAATTTTTTGATGATGGCCTGTCAATTTATTGCCACTGCAAAAAAATCACTAAAGTGATATGAGAGACAGGAAATGTTAGAATCTTACGGATGATATACTCATTAATAAAATGTGATCTATTGAACATTGCAGGGTCATGATATGAGAGAAAAATATTGGTAGATCTATCAAGGAAGACAACAAGGTTTTAGTCATGAGCAATTAAGTAGGGCCTTGTAAATTATTCGGCAGTACAGAAGTGACAGTAAGAGATTGAGGAACACCTAGACGTTAAAATTGACTAGCTCATAGGATATCCAAGAGCAGAAGGTCAACAAGCAAGGAGACAACTAGGTTTGCCAAACATTACTAATGTGAGATACAAATTTGAAAAAAAAATCATTTGAAGTCAAGTCACAAGTTATAAAGAAGGGTGCAATTCATAATTATGTGCATGGGAAAATTTCCAGGATTTTGTATAATGTGATTAAAGGAGGTTAAAGAATAGTTCAGTATTATTCTGTTGACATAAAGCCAGGGTCCAAACCTAAATTACCTGTATTTATGTTATGCTAGATATTAAAGAAGAAAAAGTATGGAATTGTTAGCTATCGTTTACTCTGGGGTAATTTTTAAATGAAATAACTTTTTTAAATTTAAAAATATGGAAAGGGTAAAGAGATCATTCACTTTTAATTCAATATGCTTCTTTATTTTCTTGAAAAATAAAAGGATATAATTTACTTCAGCAAAAATTATTTATTTGAAAGAGGAAGACATAAAAAGTTTTAATTAAGTATAATACAAGTTTGAGAAATAGGTAAATGTATTATGAAGGCAAAGGAGAAAAATACTGAGGTAACTTACAGAAACAGCAGGAATTATAGTATAACCTTAGTCCATCTGGACTTATGAGATAGTTTTAAGTTTCATTAAGCTGTTATTGGAAGTATGACAACTGTCCCAGTCTATTTTCAGAAGCTTGTCTGTCTAGTTGCTCATGAATTTTATCAGGGCAAAAGAGCAGATAGTGTTCAAAATGACCAAAGGCTATTATTATTTTGTAGAAGATTGTAAATGCCAAAAGTGACAACTTTCTGCCATGTCTATTGAACTAAACTTTATCTTCTTCCAATAGAATGCAATGCATTGTACCTCATTTACACATATTTATGTATTTATTCAAATATTTCTAATTTTTCTTATGATGCTTTCTCCTCAACCACCTTCACAATTATTTACTTTCTCATGCTCACCCCACAATCCATAATAATAATTTTGATCATGAATTTGATCAATACCAAAGTCCATAGAACTGATAATATCTTGTAATCTAAGCATGACAGAAATATTTCTGTACCATCAAAAAGAAATAGTGGCTTTGTTCTGATGGCTAAGCAAAAATTTAGAATTTATTTTTAATGTAGGTCCAAAACTGAGTTTGATTTTTGAAAAATTATTGAATATTAATAGTTCAGTTTTTTCACATTTAAAATCAAAACAATTTGTTTTGTGCTCAAATGACTTTAACTGGTGATGAACTTGAAAAAGCAAAGAAGAATTTTCTGATAAGAAGATGATAGATAACTTGGTTTTAGAGAAAAACTTCATGGCCATGTGAAATAATAGTTTCTTCATTTTCTGACATTATTATTGCTTTATGTAATTTTTTAACAATAAAAAATGCTGCTTTGATTTTGACATTTTGAAATAGTTTAACAAAGTTTACTAAGGTTTAATACTTAGTCCTTTGTCAAGATATAGTACATACAAATTTAACAAAATTTTTCAGTTTGAAAACCATGCAGAAGTAAAAAGCCATTTCTAGAATAGGAAAAAATTTCACTTTGTATGATGAATATAATACTATGATTTGGGGCTCAACTTGGATTCTATGATAGGAAACATAACTACATTAGCAATACTAGTACTGCTTAACCAGTAAAACAAAAGGAAACACTACAATATTATAACATTCTACAAGCATTATATAAAATTCTGGTACTCATTTGTGATATTTCAGTAGACATCCTAATATTCTCTTATTGCTTTAATAGCTCACAGCCTGTGTCCTATTACTGACTTCCATGAACAGTGTGAGACAACTGGATTTTTGCAACGCAGTTGTAGATCAAAGTGGTTTATCATATAAATTGCTATCCATAGGAGTAGATAATTCTGATGAGATTTACTTCACTTACTTTTAAGAAATAAAAAAGTATCCCTAGATTTCACAGAGCATAATTAAAATACTAATTGAAATACTGTGCTATATGTGTTCTGCATGTCATCTCATTTTTCAGAGTTCTGCCAGTATTTTACACATATCTTGCAAGCATATAATAATAGCAAGCAATGCCTTTGTGATCTTTTTATCCAATGTTGTAGGCCAGATGTTTGGAATTTACCCTCTTTCTATTACAAAAGTAATTAAAAGTAAGTGAATGTAGAGTTTGTTTATTATGAAAATTGATAAAGGCATTAGCAAAAATTTGACAGAGATATTAGAATCCATAATGAAGCTTTTCTATGTGGTTTTATAGGTAGAATCAACTGTACCTAAATATTAACTCTTTCTTTCTGGCACCTTTCACTGTTTTAATCTTAAAATACACACAGTAGTTTCTGATTGTGTGAATTAATTCAAATTGACATTAACCAAAGATTAGCTTAGACAGTGAAATAATCAAATTTTTATAATTTTTGTTTTTAAACTTTAGTTTTCTGTGAGAAGAAAATGAAGAAAATAAATCTAAGATATAATGTTTGTAAAGAAATTTAACCCAGTCCAAATTGGTAAACTATTTTAAAGCATATACAATTAATATATACTGCTAGCCCTTTTTATAGTTGTAGTCAGTAATGTAACTTTAGATTCCACTTATCATAATAAGTTGCAATTTTATACTATAAATCAAAGAAGAATATTCTGTCTGTTGCACCAAGAAAATAACAGATTTATTTGGCTAGTAAAAGAATCTCCTGAATTTGCTATCAACCAAATATATGATATTTTATTATAAATGTTATGAAATTAAAGGGAACAGAAAATTATTAGTCCAATAAATAAGGATATGGTTTATCCTTATTTAAAGATTTTACCTCATTCAGGACATAACATTATGTATTACAAAATGTGTATTTGGTTTTCAGGTTTGTGTTGAGGATTAAACAAAAAACTGCACAGAATATAAAGTACATAAGTACTTATGTGGATAAAACATGTCCTTACTCATATTTCTACATTTTCTTTTTCTTTGTTTACTTGTTTTATTTTGTTTTCCTACTATGAAAATGGTCATACATTTGTATTCTCTAAACTGATGTTAGCACACATCTTTTTCCCCCTAAAAGTTTTCCCCACAAAATAGAATATGTTTTTCATTAGGCCAATTGTGGATTAGTAGTTTTCAGAAGAATTAGATGAATTTTAATGTGCATATATTTTTCTTTGTAATTTATAAATGAACTTTTCACATTCATCAACTTTCCATATTCACCTAACATAAACCATATTACCAGTTTTCAGTATTTTAATCTTCTGATATAGTATTAAAATATAGAAGATACAAGCAGTAAATCTTAATGTTTTATTTTCAAAATATGTTCCACTTTTGCATTTGAATTTATTCTCAGTCTACTTAAAAGCAAATGTTAAAGCTCACGAGAGGATAGCTGTTATTTTCAGCTCCTCCTCAAACCATCCTTGCAGCCGATTGAAAACCAGGATGGAGGAAATTAGCTGAATTTGATATAGTTCAGCTGAAGCTGAATTTTCCTTTATCTAATCTTAAGGGGATCAATAGCAGCAAATTCTTTTCCCTTAAACTTACGGACTTAAAACAACTTTGAAAAGCTAATAAATGACTAGGCAAAATGGGTTTTATTCAATAACCATGAAAGAAAATGTACCAAAATGACTCTCTATAGTTAATATTTGAATAAATAATATATTCAAGACATTTTTATTAAAATATTTTGTTAAACTTCTCATTTTAAGATCAGATGAAAGATATGCCTCTTGAAGGACTTTTACTTCGATGAACAATCTTATACTTCCACATTTACATAACATTGAAAATAAAATACATTAAATACATGGGGCACTAATTTTTATTAAAGAAGCAACAAGAATCAAAATATTTCTTTAAAATGTGACCAATCTAATTTAAAATAAGATAAATGGAAATTCAATCTAGCTATGCAGTAATCAGAATAATGCCCCTTGCCTCACAGATATCCATATTCTAATCTTCAGAATCTGAATATATTGTTTCATGACAAAGGGGAATTAAGGTTGCAGATAGAATTAAGCTTACTACTCAGCTGACTTTAAGATAGGCAGATTACCCAGGATTATCCAGATGGATCAAATTTAGTTGCAAGAGTATTTAAAGGTAGAAAAGAGAGGCAGGAGAGTGAGTCAAAAGAAGATGTGAGTGTTGAAGAAAGGCACGCAGAGATATAACTGTTGTTACTCAAGATGGAGGAAGGGGACCATGCATTAAGGACTGTGGGCATCATCTCAAAGCTGGAAAGGACAAAGAAACAGATTATGCCCTAGAGACTCCAGAAGGGAATGTAACTCTTCTGACACCCTGATCTTCTTTTAGCCCAGTGAGACCCAGGCTGGACTGCTGAACTACAGAACTGTAAGTTGTTTTTCATTGTTTTTAAGCCACTCAGTTTTTGGAAATTTGTTAAAACATCAATAGAAAACTAATGCAATACATCATACTTTTTGTATCAGAGCAAAAGGGCAAAATACACACACAGCATATGGGTTTACAAGGTATGTATGTGTGTGTGTGTGTGTGTGTGTGTGTGTGTGTGTGTGTGTGTGTGTGTGAAGTTGACTTTAGTTGAGTCAATTTTACAATACTATTCCAAATTTCAAATATGCCTTTTGTCTTTATAATCCCATTTCTGGAAGCTTATTCTAAAGTTGTATTTACATGTATGGAAAATATGTGCACAAAAATGTTGATTTAAGACAATTTTTTAACTTAAAAATTTGAAATAATGAAATACAAATCAATAAATCGCTTCCTATGCCTCTGTGTTTGTGTGGGTGTTGCTTTCATAGACTGTAATAGCTATAGCTTCAAAGAAAGACATCTTGGCAGATGAAGACAACTGAGAGTTAATTACTTTCAAGAATAAATTTTTGCAAATTTGAATATTGTACCATGTGAATATGTGTACATATTAGAAATGGGTTGGTGAATTTAAAACTGAATGATATCATCTCATAAATTTCAGGGCTAATGGATGGTGATTTTTTAAAAAGGTTATAGAGGTTTGGGTGAGAGTTGGAAAATCTAGTCTTCTAATTCTGGCCCACATTTTGTTGGGGTTAAAGAGTTTTTGCTGACATCCTCACAGATTTTTCTTGAATCATGATAGATGAAATTGCAACAGTTTTCTTTGTCATAAGGTTAAGCAAAAAAACATAAAATGAGTAAACAGCATATAGAAGACTTTGTAGAACAGCAGATAACAATCTTGTTTGAAACATAAATAAGTCACTGGTACTTGAGCCCTTCAATAGGTAAGGTTTCAGGTGTATCAAGGTAAGCAATTAGACTAAAGATGCCCTTCTATAAAGGGCTTGTGCTGAGAATGAAGTGATTCTTCTCACCTGGAACTTGCAAAGGAGCTGATCATATGTGTAGCTCACTTTGAAGTGTGCTGTAGGTATGATGAGAAAAACCATCCATTTGTAATTGCTACTTTTAAAGGCAGGTGGGAGGAATGGGAACTCTCCCAAAAATCAGTTACACTTTTAAGAGAGCTGCGTTGGACTACTCCTATAGCATTTCCTCCAGTGAAGAAAGTTGTAACAAATAACCTCAGATAATTCCTAAAGTCAGCAATCCAAAGAGTGTTTATCAGGTTGAAAACTTGAGAGTTCTTTCAGTCTTGGTTCCAAATCCCCTAGGAAAAGAATATGGTGATGGCCATATGGGCCTCCTAGGAAATGTTTATCATGTGTTGCATAAGAACCCTATGGGTCATAGGTCTGCTGCTATACATACAGTGGAGAGGTACCACTGGGTCAAGACAAAATACAGTGGCTGGGCACTTGGTGGGATAGAGCTCAGACGAGCAGCTGTATTTTCTCTAAAATGAAAATGAGTCTAAGATTGAGAAGCTCAAGAAACAGAAAAAATAACCACAACATGGAGTAGGGTGCATGATGGTAAATCCTCTCATAAAGATCATAACTGTCTTAATTTTAGTTCTTACTTGATTTTATATGAATTTTTGCATAACACTAATCAATGTACCCAACAAGATAATAGAATAAAGATATTGAATTAGATGAATTATGAAAAGTAACAGTTTAAAGAAATAACTATTTTAATTTTAAATACAGTATAAAGTGCTTATATAGTATGAAGTCCTTAGAATCAGTTAGAAATGTTTGGACAATGCATAAACATCCTATATATTTCAAATTAACAACGATTGAAATTCATTAATACAAATATATCTAGTAAGTCAAAGTGCTTTTGTAGCTCTTAAAATTTTTGCCATGGTTACAAAAGATATGATTGCATATTGCTCTGAAAAATAAATAGAATAGCACAACAAACAAAATCAATGTAAAATTATATATATATATATTTATATGATCTTGTATGTAAGCTTGATTCTGGAAAAACTTTTTTCTGAAAACTAGACATTTTTTTAAAGCCATAAACTTTTCACATAAAGAGAGTTAGGAGAGCTGAACTCCTTCCTCATCTATGCAGCCTCGGTGCTTTCAAAAAAGCAATTTTATGTGTATCACAAGGTCAACTGTGGACTCTAAAGTAGTAAATCCACATATTTCCAGCATAGTTTCATGGCAGAATTACATGCTTTCATAGGAGAAAAAGCAATGAAAAGGAGAAATAGCATCTGCTCAGCTTTAGGCCTGATTAGGGAAATTAGTTCCATCAACATATGTAAATGCCTATTACTTACCTAACAGAATCTTAGAGCAGTAAGGAAGCATAAATGTTAGCTGGTACAAACTTGTCTCGGTAGTCTGGGCTTGGATACTATTCTCCTAAGTGGTTTACTCAAAATCAATGAACTACAGACAAAACTGAAACTTGAATACATGTTTTGTTATTTCTTAATGGACTAAGCATCTCTAATATTTGCCTGCTCGGTACCAACTTGTTTGAGGAACTGTCCCTATTCTACACGTGTTTCTGATTTTCTACCAATCACAGAACCTCAGATGCAAACAATGGTCTTAGGACTTAAGTTTTCACTTGGGGCATTTTTCTTTAGGGAAATTTTCTCAGTAGTGATTTATTGGGACAGTAGTCTATTTGAACTTAATCGTGTTATGCAGTGTCTTGAAGAAACTTCTCATGAGTCACAGCTATTGAAAACTGAGTCGACATCTTTGCCTTTTTTTCTTGGTTTTGGGGTGAAATCTGAGTATAATCATTAAGGTTAAAATCAGGTATAGATTTTTCATAAATGCCTTTTGTCAGGTTGAGGAAACTCTTTATTCCTGTTTTGCCTAGTGCTTTTTATCATTATTAGATGTTGACTTTTGCTAAAAACTTTCTTCTGCACATTTTGAGATAATCATATGGTTTTCAAGAATTTTTGTGTGTGTTCATGGAGGATATTTGTCTATAGTTTGTCAGGTTTTGGTATCAGGATAATTCTGATCTTACAGAAGTATTAGAAAATGTTTGCTTTATTTGATTTCCTGAAAAAGTTTGTTTGAATTTACTTCTGTAAATGTTTTGTGGAATGCATGGTGATTCTTCACTGCATGGTTCACTTTCCAATTTCTTTAAGTGTCAGCCCCCTAGCTTTTTTAATTGTCCTCAGTGGAAAAAGAAGTCTGAGTTAGCTGGTCATCTGTTACAAAAGCATAAAAGAACTTGGTAGTGGCTCTTCTTTCTTGGTTGGAGATGCTGATGAAAGAAGTCAAATTGAAATTGACTCATCTCAGTACCTATAAAGGGAAGCAGAAATACACAATATCCTCTTAGCTTTACCCCTAAAATGTGTCTAATTACCTGGATAAGTCAAGTGAAGGAGAAATATTCAAAATACTAAAGTGCTGATTAATGATTACTAAAAATGCATAATATCACAGACATTTTAATCTATCAGTCATGGTAAAGACATGTAAGACAGGCGATTATATAAATCGTGTCCTCTCTTTGCCCTTGGTTTTTCTAATGTAACCCTGAATTTATCTCATGCTTTTTTCTTCATACTTGCAACACTTCTGTTCTATATACTGTTGCTACACAACATGTTATGGTGCTGTAAAACATTTTATTATACTCATGGATTTTTTTAAGGTCATCTATTGCATATAGCACATAGGAATGTTTTCTCTTAGATATACAATGTTTGGAGTTTCAACTGGAAATAGTCAATAGGCAACTTATTTTGCTCATCTCAAGATACTGAAAACCTGCCCTTGTGGAACTTGGGCTCCAATTTGTCCCAGATCATTTGGGGAAAATATATATTGAAGAGTCATAGGCAGTTCAAGGCCATGAAGAGTCATGGCCTTTGTGATCAGGCAATGATTTTCAAAAGGCTAATCCAGTGATGCACTTAATTAAAACCTTCAGTTTAAATGGCACTTTAATTTTAGGTTTTCAAGTTTTATATCATTGATCCATTGCCTTCCCCTTTAGAGGAGAGAAGTGCATTGCCCTATAAACTCCATTACACAGTGTTGTGAACAAAGAGTGTCACTGATGGACCACTGGTTTTTGTCATCTCACCATTGCTAGGAAGGTGTTGAAACAACTATTCCAAAAGTAATCTGAATATATTTAATGTGGTCTTGAAGACTGAATGCTAAAACTCTTTAGCTAAAAGTCTTAAAGAAACTTAACTGCTTATGCAGGGAATATTTTGTGATTACAGAGCCTTTGATAATCTACCAGGAGTTTATGTTGCTTAATGCATTTCGATAAAGCATAACTTTATTAAGGTTTGTTAGTGTGATTTTCTTTTTAGTAAGTATATGTCTTAGTCAATCCAAAATTTTCTCCAAGCAAATACCATTATAGTCATATTCAGTGACAAATATCCATGTTTGTCTTTTCTGCATTTTGAAACAGAATAATTTTATGATAAATATCTTCAGTTAATGGATACTTCATTACTTCTACACATTGTAAATGCAAGTCTTGATAGGTTTCTATACTTTGACAGGTAAATTTCATTCCTTAGCATAGCTCAAGTTACTATTAAAATATAAATCTATAATATATATCTAGATACTTTTCAGAGAATATAACTTCAAATTTTCTATGTTATGCTTCTCAAAATGTCAAGATACAGAAGTCTACATAACCCTTCCTTAGAGATGTTGAAGAAACCATATAATTTCCATTTGGAGATGATTCACACTGCAGCTACTGAGAAAAGTCATATCCTTTATTGACTCTTTTGACTATGACTAATAGAGTAAGAAGAAATTTGATGAAAGGGACCTATAAATTTGATTACCTAAAATAGAAGAGTATTTCAGTTTGCATCTTTAAACATTTGTAGGAGTTGTTCAAAATTTCAGTCATTTTTCAGTTTTTTGCATTATATTTATCTTATAAGCCCCTCTATATTAGAAAATTTAATTGGCTATAATTTGAAAGACAGTAAAATAGAGTTAAATCCTTTAAGTTAATACATTAAAAGTCATACCTTGACACATAGTATATGCTTCGAGAAGCAATACTTGGACTACCCAAGCCTTTGCTCAAGATTTCCAAAATTATAGTAACAAGTACTTAAAAAGTAGTATTTGGACATGCCTTCCCTATTATGCAATTAATCTCCTCTTTGACAAGAGACCTCTCAGGGATCATTCATAGATTTAACCATTGAGTCCAAAGAGGCCTACTGAGGACCATCACTTTTTAGTTGGTCATCCTGCTTCGTAACAACAGCTCTGTCATGTGGCCAGAATGAAATATGATTTTAGGTATGGGTTAGATAGGAGGGAGAAAGGAGTATGAATGTCTTGCAATGAAGTTTAGCCTAATGAACTTTAGTAAAAATGGGGGCTTTACATATGTTTCCTTGCTCAGTGGAGATGTCAGCTTTTGGCTGTGAGCTCACAACATATTTCCAAAATTATTATTGTGATGTTGTTATTCTTTGTGAATATTGATAGTCCTGAAGTTCCTAGAGTCAGGGAGTAGGGGATATGAATAAAGGCAAGACTCAGGTATTCATGGCTCCCTAAAAATATTAATTATGTAAAACTTTTTAATATTTTATTTTTAGATTATTTATATTTTTATATGAGTATCTAGATTAGTGTCTTTTTTTCCACTTCGTAAAAGGTGTAGTGAAGTGAAAACTGAATAGATTCTCTCAACTTCTAATTTTTCAGGCCAGATGAACTAGAGTTTATATCTAACTAGTACTATTATCCAGGAGAAAAAAAGTATCCAGAAACATAAAGTATGAAAGGAGAGGTAAAAGATGTGGAGTTATACATCCCCCAAATCCAAAATTCCCTAACATGTTGAATAGAAAAGCTTATGAAGAATATACCCAAGCTGTTGCCAGTTGTTACCTCTTATGAGGAAACTTAAATTAAGGGTTGGTGATTAAGGGTTTATGGCAGTGTTTGGTTTTGTTTTTCATCTTTTGCTGTTAGAATACCTTTACAGTGAAGATATATGTATTCCTCCTGAGTTTAAAAAATGTAAAATATGAAATATAAATGTCTAGGAAAATAACAGCAATCATAACTATGAAAAGGATAGTGATCAGAACATTTTACATTCTTTAATTTTATACCCTTTTGTGTTTAATTTCTTTTTACAGCTAGAATGTGTTCATGCATGTTTGCAGCACTTAATTTTTAATTCTTTTCCACTTGACATTGACAACTCAAGTTTCTTTCCTTCCATCTCTTCCTGTTTTTTTCTGTTTCCTTTCTGTTCACCTGTTTGTTAGCCTAGTCCTCCACTGTTACCCATCTCATGGATTAATAATGCCAGTTGATGCTTAGATGTGAGTTATATCTTAAGAGTATGGTAGAAAACAGTGAAGTAAGCTATTAACCCGTAAAATTGTGTTCGACATATCAGCCTTATGGAAGGTATCCATGTCATTCCTGAATTGGCTTATATTCTTGTTCCCAGAAAATTGCCTGTGAAAGATTTATATTCATCAGACCGCCTTATATCTTAATGAGGAAATGTTGGCAGGTGTTAACATAGTTTAAAATACACAATATAAAAAGTTTGCTTATAGATATTACATAGGCCTCAAATTTTCCACATTTTTTGCTAAGATGTTTCTAGCATTTAGGACATTAGTTTAGCAGAAATAAACATAGCAGCTTAATGTGTATTTATACATTGGGAGATGACAAGTCAGCAGTGCAACTTTCCACTTTTCTCAGGCACAATTAGGAATTCTCACATCTAAAAACATATCTGAGGAACTATTATAAATGGAAGAAAAGTCCATCTTTCTTAATAATTAACAATTTAACAAGAATGGTTTTTTTGTATTTACCCTGTGAAAATACATTCTGAATGCAAATAGAATTGTAGATTTTGTTAGACATTTTACTTGCTGCTTCTGTTTGAAAATAACTCTGCACAAATGAGCTCATCAAGAGACCACTCTTCTTATTCAGATTTCAGCTAAACTGTCAACGCTTTAGAGAATTCTTCAAGAAACTAGGTAAAACATCTCTCTCTTCTCCCTCCCCAACCAAGATACTATTTATCACATTATCCCCTAAATCCTTAAAAACTCTAACCACTATTCCATTATCTCCTTAAAATAATACTTAAGCACCATAATAGTAAACAAAAATAAACAACCTCTTTGTTTATTCCTGCATCTCCATTATCTATAATGATATCTAATATCAAGTAGCTACCCTATAAATATTTTTGAATGAATACATTTTAATTATTGAAGAAATACCAGCAAATGAGTAACAAATCTAATATTATTCTACTGGTGTACCATGCCTTCACCTTGTCTAGATTATATTTGATCAGAAAGAGAAGGGTAGGATTTCTTCCAATGCCAATGGAGATGATCCATGTTACGACTATTGCTGCGAATTTTCTCAGCCATATGGTTGGCAAATTCTGTTTCCATAATCTTGCAAGTGCTGCTGGTCTATGTCTTTCTAAAATTATACTCATCCGGCTCCCTGCCTGGTCTATAGCAGTTGTTCAGGAAGGAAATTTCTGCATCCAGTTAACCCACACTGATAAAACATAGAAAACAGGTAAAAAATTTTCAGTATCTCAAGTAGCCACTGTTTATTTCAAGCAACTAACTTTTAAACTTCTAAACTCTCTATTACAAACTCATTTTCTATTCTGATAATTATTAGCCACAACATACATTTCTTTATATGCCACACTGAGCAAGAATGTTGGGCCAAGAAATTTTCTAAATATTTTCTTACTGAGATACTTCTCATGAACATCACATAGTAAATAAATAGTATGATAAATAGACATAGGTATGCATGAAAATATAGAAACAGAGGTAGACAGCATACTAATTTTTAAGAAGCATAAACTAAAAGAGTAGGGCTCAAAAACAGTATTCATACAAAAAGGAACAGAAATTGAAACATAACAGTGGATAACACATGGGCTTGCTCTGCCGTAGATGTGAAATAGGCAGTGGCAGCTGAAAGTTCTGTTCCTGATAAATGGAACTAGAAATGCTGCACATGATATGGGAAACTAACTCTAATCTTACTGCTTGAACCCTATGTCCAATCAAGGTGTATATCAATGAGTGAAAAACTACAGTTGATTTGACTTCAATTAAATTCTTAAAATTTTAAGATAATTATAGATTCAGCTACAGTTCTAAGAAATAATAGAGAACACATATTCTTTCCCCCAATGAGAATATCTTGCAAAATTGTAGTGTAATATTACAACCAGCATATTGGCATTAACATAATTAGAATACAAAATATATCTATGACTCCAAGGATCCCTTATGTTGTTCTTTTACAGCCACATCAGGCAAGCTCTAAGCTGTTCTCTATCTGTACAATTTTGTCAGTTCAACAGATTAAAAAAAAATAATATGCTATCTAATATTTTAGGATTTACTTTTTCACACAGTATAATTCTCTGGAGAATCATCTTATTTTTTGTGCATATCAATAATCTATTCCTTTTTATTGCTGAAAAGTATGTAAGGGATGGATGTACCAGTTTGGTTAACCATTCATTCATTCATTGGAAGGCATCTGTGTGGTTTGCAGTTTGGGGACATAAATAAAGCTGCAAAAAAAAAAAAAACTTGGGTACAGGTTTAATTACTAAAGTAATTCTTCATTTCTTGGGGATAAGTGCCAAGGAGTGCATTGATTGTTTCTGGAATCTAGACACTAAATGACCCTAAAACTCAGTCAAAATCTTTTCCAGAGAGGATCTACCATTTTACCTTCCCACCAGCAGTATAGAATGATCTGTTTTTTCCACACCCTTGGTAGCACTTGGTGTTTACACTTTTTAAATTTTTTAAAAAATTTTAGCCATTCAGTTAGATATATACTGCTATCTTATTGTGGTATTTTAAATTGCATTTCCCTAATGATTATGATGTTGAAGATCTTTTCATGTGCTTATTTGTCATCTATATATCCTCTTCAGTCAAAAGTCTCTTCATATATTTTGCCCATTTTTAATTGGAGTTCTTGTTCTTTTATTAAGTTTTATTGATACATTATTCACATAGTCTAGATACTAGTCTTTGTCAAATACATAGTTTGAAATGTCTTCTCCCATTTTGTATCTTTTTTTTCAATTCATCAGTTTTTCCTTTTATATCTTGCACTTTGGTGCCAAATCTAAGACCTTTTTGCCTAGCCCTAGATCTCAAATATTTCCCATTTTTGCATGAAAATGAAGTAGTCTTATGTTTTACATCTTGGTCTATGAACAATTTTGTGTAACTTTTGTAAGGTGAGACTTAGGTTATGGTTCATTTTTTTTTTTAACCTGTGGAGGTACAATTCCTCCAGCACCTTTTATTTTTGAGACTATCTTTCGTCTGTTGAATTGCTTTTATGTAGTTGGGCATATTTGTTTCAGTCTCTCTCTAGGCTTTTTATTTGATTGCATTGGTCTACATCTACCTCTCCATCAATTTCACACAATCTTGATTATTATGAACATATGTCTTCAATTTGCATAGATTTGTATGAGCTATTCTAGTGCTGTTTGCTATTCCATATAATTTTGGAATAATCTTGTCTATGTCTGTAAAAATAAAATTGTGATTTTGAGAGCAGTTACTCTAAAACGTTATTACATTGGAGAAAATTGACAATTTTAAAATTAAGTTTTCCCATCCATGAAAATAGTGTGCCTTTTAATTTAGATCTTTGGACTTACTCATCAGTGTCATGATTTTTCAGCATACAATTCCTGTACATGTTTTTATATTCACACCAAAGTATTTCATAGGCATATGCAATAATAATGTATTTAATTTTGGTGTACTTGTGGTTATTGCTAGTGTTTCAAAATAATTTTTTTGTATATCATGTATTCTGTGATCTGAATGGAATTGCTAATTAGTTACGAATGTATATTCCTTGATTTTCTATGTAGACAATCATGTCATCTGAAAATAGGGCCAGGTTAATTTTTTCTTTTCTAATCTATGTGCCTTTTATCTCCCCTATTATGCTTCATTATACTCTCTAGAACTTCCAGCAGTATGTTGAATAAGAGGGCTGAGAGTGGACATCTTTGTTAATATGTTGGGTTATACTGATTTTCAAATATTGTACCAGTCTTGCATTTCTAGTATAAACCCCACTTGATCATGGTGTAGAATCCTTTTTATATATTGCTGAATTTTACTTGATAATATCTTGCTAAGGACTTTTGTGCCTATTTGATTGTGGATATAAGTCTGCATTGTTCCTTTTTGTTCTGTCTTTGATTTGGAATCGAGAAAATAGGGTCCAAAAGTAAATTGGAAGTGTTTTCTCCTTCTATTTTCTACAAGGTAATATAGAGAATTGATGCTAATTCACTGAACATTTGGTAGAATTCTTCAGTGAAATTATGTGGGTTTGGGAATTTATTTGTGGGAGCTTTTAAATTATGAATTCAAATTCTTTAGTTAAAGGCTAATCACATTATCTGATTTTTATCAGATAATGTATTAAATATGTCCTGGTAATATGTTCTGTATTAAATATGTTCTGTATTAAATATGTTCTGTATTAAATATGTTCTGTATTAAATATGTTCTGGTAATTTTATATTTTTCCAGGAAGTGTTTCATTGCATTTAAGTTATCAGATTTAGGTGTGTAAAATTGTTGATAATATTCCCTATTATACTTTTGCTGTTTATATTTCAGACCTGATATTGGTAATTTGTGTCTTTGTCAGTCTTGGTAGCAGTTTATCAATTTCATTGTTATTTCTGAGGACCAATTTTTTGCTTTGTTGAGTTTTCTAAATCTGTGTTCTCTTTTAAATTCCATTTATTTCTGCTACTTTATTTTCTTCCTTTTATGTTCTATATTTATTTTGGTCTTTTTAATCTAGATTGTTGATGTGGAACTTCAGAATAATATTGTAAGACCTTTCTCCTAGTCTAATATATCCTTTTACATATGACCAATTGCAAAAGATGCAATAAAATAGCAGAAAAAACACAAAATTCATGTGAGAAATCATATTATGGTAGATATAACAATCCCTTATAGAAATTTAAGTGAACAAAATACGTGTAAATGAATAAGATTATCTTAAAAGATTTTTAAAATATGCTGTTTACAAAAAACATACCTTTAAATATAAGAATGTAGAACATTGAAAATAAAATATAGAAAACATGTATCATGTAAAATTAATCAAGATAAAATTGATTAAAAAATATATAGACATTGTCCTTGATATGATGTGATTATAGTGATACTTTACCTCAATGGTTTACCTACCAAAAAAAGATAAATAACTTCATTCTAATCATGAGGAAAACATCATACATATTCAAATGGAGGAAACCTACAAAATCATTACACAGTACACCCCAAAATTGTCAAGGTCATCAAAAACAATGAAAGCCTGAGAAACTATCAGTCAAGAGGGAACTAAGGAGATAAAATGGCTAAATGTAATTTAATTCCTGGATGGGATCATGAAATAAAAAGGATACTAGGTAAAACTAAGGAAACCTAAATAAAATATGAAAATTACTTAATAATAGGTCAGTATTTGTTCATAAGTTATAATAAAACTACCATACTAATTAGTGTAAGATGCTAATAATAGGGGGAGCTTAGTGTAGAATTTATGGGCACTCTAAAGATGTATACAACATGGTTAACAGGTATATCCTTATTAACAATGATAAAACATGATTGTAACGTTGAAAAACTACTTTTTAAAAAAGTGTACAGGAGACATATCATTATAGTGTGTCTTAACAGACTCCCCCCAAAATAATTATGAATATAGTTTGAGATCACAGTGGAATATAACTAGAAATGTTCAAATTCCTAAAAATTTGGAAAGTGAATATTGTACAAAAAGATATCCTTTATATGAAAGAAATTACAATGTAAATTAGAAAATATTTTAACTGAAGGTATATTAATATGCCATAAAACTTTGTAGAATTCAACTTAAGATATGCTTATAGTGCAATTTACAGCCTCAAATGTGTATATTTGAAAGGAAAAAGGCTGATTATCAATGATCTAATTCAAGAAAAATATAGAGGAAATAATGAAAATAAGAATGATAAGAAATTAGTGAAATAGAAAACAAATGAACAATAAGGAAATTAGCAAGGCAAAAGTTGATTTTTGGAAATATGTTGAATGATGGAGGGATAGAAAACAGATTACCAATATCAGTGATTTATAACAATGTAGCTTATTTGGTGTCAATTTAGCTTTTCAATTTTAGCTTTTAGGAATAATTCTGTTCCTACACACCTCTGCCCACTCATTTATGCTGGTGTTGTCATAAATTACATCTTTAATTTTAATGAATGTTTCTTTTAAATCATGTAGGAAATACAAAGTAGAGTTACAAACCAAAAATGCAATAATACTTGGTTTTATCTTTGCCTATGTATTTACCTTTACCAGTACATTTATTTCTTTATGCAGCTTTGAGTTTTTGTCTAGTGTCTCTTCATTTTAACCCCAAAAACGCCCTTTAATATTTATAGTAGGGAAAGTCCAATGTTAACAAACAAAAGCAAAGGGAGTTTATCTGGGAATGTCTTATTTTATCCCTCATTTTGAAGGATCTGCCACAAATAGAAATCTTCACTGGCAATTTTTTTCATTCTTAGTACTTTCAAGATGCTCTTTGTCTTTGACCTTTAGCAATTTGCTGATATCATTCTTTGGTGTGGATCTTTGTGTGTTTTCATCCTACATGGAGTTTTTTGAATAGCTGATTTGTGTCGATTCATGCCTGCCATCAAACTTTGGACTCTTGGGCCATTTCTACAAATACTCTCTCAGTTTCTTTCTCTCAGTCTTATCCTTCTGGGACTCTCATCATGTATGTTGGTCCTCTTGGTCATTTTCCAAGGATCCCTTAGGCTCTGTTCTCTGTTCACTTTTCTTTTCCTTTTTTTTTCTTTCTGTTCTACAGACTAGATAATCTCAATTGTCCTATATTCAAGTTTACTGATTCTTTCTCATGCCTATTTAAATCTACAGTTGAACTCTTTAGTGAAATTTTCATTTCAATTATTGTACTTTTTAACTGCAGAATTTCCATATGGTTCCTTTTCATAATTTTTATCTCTTGATATTCTCATTTTGTACAAAAATTATTTTCCTGGTTTCCTTTAGTTAGTTCTCAATGGTTTCCTTTAGCTCTTGAGAATATTTAAAATAGTTGATGTAAAGTTTTTGCCTGGTAAGTTCAATGTCTAAACTAACCTCTGGGATAGTTTTTGTAAAACTTGTTCCCTCTTTTTTAAAGGGGGGTGTACTGCTATGATTCTTTGAATTTGTTTTTTGTTGTTGAAAAATTGACATTTTCATACTACATAACTAAATCAGATTTTTGCCATTCTAACTAATAAGTTAACAAGATCTATAGAGACTACAGTTGAAGTCATTTAACTAGAAATATGCAACTAAAGAATCACATTTAACAAATGGTGCAATTTATAATAACATCAATACATTTAAATGTCTAGGAATAAAACTAACAAATGATATGCATGCTCTCTGTCCCAAACTATAAAACAGTATCATAACTCTCAACACTGAAATTCAACGTTGTTTTGGAAGTTTTAGCCACAGAAATCAGAGAAGAAAAAGAAATAAAAGAAATCCAAATTGGAAAAGAAGAAGGAAAGCTGTCACTGTTTGCAGATGACATGATATGAGACATAGAGAATCCTACAGATGCTACCAGAAAACTTCTAGAGCTAATCAATGAATTTGGTAAAGTAGCAGGATACAAAATGCACAGAAATCTCTTGCATTCCTATACACTAATGGTGAAAAATCTGAAAGAGAAATTAAGGAAACACTCCCATTTACCACTGAAACAGAAAGAATAAAATATCTAGGAAAAAACCTACCTAAGGAGACAAAAGACCTGTATGTAGAAAATTATAAGACACTGATGAAAGAAATTAAAGATGATACCAACAGATGGAGAGATATTCCATGTTCTTAGATTGGAAGAATCAACATTGTGAAAATGACTATACTACCCAAAGCAATCTACCAATTCAGTGCAATCCCTATCAAACTACCAAAGGTATTTTTCACAGAACTAGAACAAAAAATTTCCCAATTTGTATGGAAACACAAAAGAGCCCAAATAGCCAAAGCAATCTTGAGAAAGAAAACCAGAGCTGGAGGAATCAGGCTCCCAGACTTCAGATTATACTACAAAGCTACAGTAATCAAGACAGTATGGTACTGGCACAAAAACAGATATTATAGACCAATGGAACAGGATAGAAAACCCAGAGATAAACCCACACACATATGGTCACCTCATTTTTGATAAAGGAAGCAAGAATATACAATGGAGAAAAGACAGCCTCTTCAATAAGTGGTGCTGGGAAAACTGGACAGCTACACGTAAAAGAATGAAATTAGAACACTCCCTAACACCATACACAAAAATAAACTCAAAATGGATTAAAGACCTAAATATAAGGCCAGACACTATCAAATTCTTAGAGGAAAACATAAGCAGAACACTCTATGACATAAATCACAGCAAGATCCTTTTTGACCCACCTCCTAGAGAAATCGAAATAAAAACAAAAATAAACAAATGGGACCTAATGAAACTTCAAAGCTTTTGCACAGCAAAGGAAACTATAAACAAGACCAAAAGACAACCCTCAGAATGGGAGAAAATATTTTCAAAGAAGCAACTGACAAAGGATTAATCTCCATAACATATAAGCAGCCCATGCAGCTCAATAACAAAAAAACAAACAACCCAATCAAAAAATGGCCAGAAGACTTAAATAGACATTTCTCCAAAGAAGATATACAGATTGTCAACAAACACATGAAAGGATGCTCAACATCACTAATCATTAGAGAAACAGAAATCAAAAGTACAATGAGGTATCACCTCACACCGGTCAGAATGACCATGATCAAAAAATCTAGAAACAATAAATGCTGGAGAGGGTGTGGGGAAAAGGGAACACTCTTGCACTTTTGGTGGGAATGTAAGTTGATACAGACACTATGGAGAACAGTATGGAGTTTCCTTACAAAACTAAAAATAGAACTACCATATGACCCAGCAATCCCACTACTGGGCATATACCCTGAGAATACCATAATTCAAAAAGTCATGTACCACAATGTTCATTGCAGCTCTATTTACAATAGACAGGATATGGAAGCAACCTAAGTGTCCATCAACAGATTAATGGATAAAGAAGATGTGGCACATACATACAGTGGAATATTACTCAGCCATTAAAAGAAATGAAATTGAGTTATTTGTAGTGAGGTGGATAGACCTAGAGCCTGTCATATAGAGTAAAGTAAGTCAGAAAGAGAAAAACAAATACTGTATGCTAACACATATATATGGAATCTAAAAAAAGGAAAAAAATGGTTCTGAAGAACGTAGGGGCAGGACAGGAATAAAGATGAAGACATAGATAATGGACTTGAGGACACGGGGAGGGGGAAGGGTAAGCTGGGACAGAGAGGGAGTGTGACATGGACATACATACACTACCAAATGTAAAATAGATAGCTAATGGGAAACAGCCACTTAGCACAGGGAGATCAGCTGGGTGCTCTGTGACCACCTAGAGGGGTGGGATAGGGAGGGTGGGAGGGAGATACAAGAGGGAGGAGATATGGGGATATATGTATATGTATATCTTATTCACTTTGTTATAAAGCCAAAACTAACACACCATTGTAAAGCAATTATACTCCAATAAAGATGTTAAAGAAATGAATAAATCAGTATCATAGAATTTTTTTAAATAAATGAGTAGACGACTACACCATTTTCTTACATTCAAATTAATCCCAATCACAACCAAGTATTTTGTTTGTTTGTTTAAAAGAAACAAAATAACACCACTTCAAATTTGACAAAAAAGGATCTGAATAGTCATATATCTTCTATATGATAAAACTGATTAATTCTCAAAGTCTCCACAAAGAAATCTAGGAGTAAAGTTTCCTGGGTTTGACCATTTGGTTTTATCCTTATCAATCCTCATGAAAGGAATGTTAACTATAAAAATTATAAAATAATTAAAACTTAATTATAAAATAAGACTGTGATATTAACACAATAGAAAATCAGTGAAAACAGAACAGTGTCCAATAACAAACCCATACATGCATACAAACTCACAAATTATAACCAAGGTGACATTGCAGTACTGTAGCAACAGGATGGTTTTTCAAAAAATGGTGTTTAGTGGATTATATATCCAGATGAGAAAATGTAACCCTTGAGCTCTACATTTTTCATACTGTTTTCTGAAAAGAGAAAGTTTTTATATTTATGATATTAAAGTGTCAGTGTTAAAGTTTGCTTGTCTGAGTAGCTGAAAAAGAAAGGGAAAACTTTTATGCTTTATCTTAGTGTTTTTCTGTACTTATTATCCAATTGGGACTAAAGAACAATCATAGGAGGAATAAATACAGTAAGACCCCTACATACAAACGAGTTCCATTCTGAGAGTGATTTCATAAATCCAACAAAGTTAGCCTAGGTACCCAACTAACACAATCGGCTATATAGTACTGTACTGTATTAAGTTTGTAATTCTCTTCACACAAATAATACATAAAAAACAAGCAAACACAAAAAAAGAAAACATTTTAATTTTACAGTACAGTACCTTGAAAAGTACAGTAGTACAGTACAACAGCTGGCACACAGGGGCTGGCATCAAGTGAACAGGCAAGAAGAGTTACTGACTGGAGGAGGGAGAGGAGGTGGGAGATGGTAGAGCTGAAGGATCGTCAGCAGTAGGAGACAGAGGGCAATCTGCAATTTCACTCACCCCTAACGCTGATGGCACAGGTTCTGATTCCTTGCTAGATTCAATTCTGTCTACCCTCTTAAAAAAAATGATCCAGTGATGTCTGGGTACCAGCTACATCACCGCTGCTTTTATGCTTGCTTCCGGACATCCTGGGCTTGAAATAAAGATACGGCACTACTGTGCTCTATACAGTACTGAACGGTAAAGTACACAAAAGTACAGCCACTTATAGAGGACGCACACACGTTACGATGTACACCAGGCACGTGAACTAATGTGATTGGACATGCGAATTCACGTTTGCATCTTTGAAAGTTGCAACTTGAAGGTTCGTATGTAGGGGACTTACTGTAGATGACTAAATGGGTCAATAGTCAAAACTGTAGCATTAAGTTAATGTTGTCTTTACAAAATGAGCTTCATGCACTGAGTTCCAAAAGAATGCATGTAGAAATATATTCGCACTCTGGTGGCATCTTATATATGAATCAGATTTAACAACTTATTTAACTTTCAAAACTGTTAAGATGAACTTTGTAATAGTACTTTCAACATAGCTGTAAAAACAAAGAACTTCAAAAAGTACCAGTCATTCTCTGCCCAATATACCATTTAATTTTAGCTGTGCATATTCAGAATTAAACAATGAATACTAAAAGAAGGGGTCATCTTGATTCCTGTGCTTTTCATAGTTCACTCTTTCCTCTAGGTTCCCTTTGTGGTACATTCCACTGTCTTCCTAATGTGGTTCAAAATGATATAAAAAAGAAGCTACTGCTTCAGGAAGAATCTAGAGGAGGAATAGTCCATGTCACCTTATTGCGTTATTTGGTGTGGACTTACTTGTCCATAGGCTTTTCGTTTAAGTTGGTTTTGAAATGTGTGAAAAAATATTGAAGATGAAAATCTCTTTCTCATGACCTAACTTGATTTCCAACTATCACTTCTTCAAAATAGAGCATATAAAAAGATTCTACTAATATCTCTTCTATTTAATTATGGTAAATTTTCTTAAGGAACAGAATGTATGATTTAGTCCTCTCCGTTTTAATGAAAATATATCAAATGTCTAATTGATCTAGCAGAAATATGTTGGTGCTTTTTAGGTATTGATAACACTCTCTCTTGGCTCAATGCTGAAGCACACTTTAAAATGTTTCTGCTGTTTAGTCGTCGACAGGGGGATTATTTTGGGAGGGAAGAAGGAGGAGAATAAACTCTATAAATCTGTACTCACTTGGATGAATAGTAACAATAATAATGAAACAGGCAATATATTTTAGTGTAGTTATTTAACCTTAGGTTGTAATATTTACTGTTTTTCTTTTAACAATGCCACATATGTGCATGCAACATATTTGCCAACAAATTTGCGAAAATTAATTTCTTACAAATAAACGCTTTAAAGTTTTGATGGACAAAATATTTAAATTTGCAGATAAGTTTTGCGTTTGTATCATCAATATGATAATTTTATACTTTATTGTCAGAGAAATTTGGAAATTTTATCCTTGCCCATTTCAGTCACAGAAAATCATGTTCTAATTTTAAAATTTACTAAAATAATTTTCAATTTTAATTTAGTCATGTTATTCAGTGAAAAAGAATATCACTTAATTTAGGCCTATAGAGTTAATAACTTTCCTGAGTCATTTATATTTTATGAAGCAGTCCAAGGCTATGCATGGCAATCTGTGGAAACAGAGTTAGCATATCATCTGGATTTAATGTTGAAGGGACTTTATTTCCTTTCTTTTGAAATACCTGCTGTTTGACAAGCTTTGAGGAATGTAATCATTATACACATTATGTAGCTATCTATTTCCATTGCCATAGGTGTGATGTGAAAATTTAAATAACTGAATAAAACTTTCAAGGCCGCACTAAACGTTAATATATTGCTAGTAGAGGAGGAGGAGGGGTACTTGAGCTTAGATCAGAGTGATACATTATCTACCAGTAAGTGTGAGTTTCCCCAAACACTATTTTTTATGAATAAAAATATGTATAAACTAATACTTAGAAAAGGTGAGTAAACGAACATCCAGTCAGAGGGTAATGATCACCCTGATCCTGGATAGGTAACTTAAACTGTGGTCCAAATAAAGTTCAAGCAAAGCTTCGAGGAACGTTTCCTTTAATTTACCCAGGAAAAATCTGCTTGTCAAGCATTAATTATCCTTTTATTTTTTAATGTTTTTAAATATAAA